>NC_138200.1:13459713-13909713 GCF_964194105.1 Spermophilus citellus | reverse complement strand
TCAAAGGGACAATGGCATATCCTGTACCATCCTTAAGATCAAGCCCATTGGTGAACCAAATTATCTTAGCATTATCTATAGGCATCTCTTGTAAATCCTATCTTGGAATCAGAAGTTGGTTAGTCAGAGTAATACAGTCACGTGGAGTCTCATCAGAAGGCAAGGCTGAGAGTTTCAGGGTTAAGGCCAGCTGTTAAGGACAGATGACAACATTAGAAGATGACAGGAGGTTTCACAAGAGGCTGCTCAGCTGACAGAGAAGTGCTGGGTCTGATGAGAATTGGGAGGGCTTCTGCTCAATGGGGAACATCAATGGTTAAGGGCGACCCCATGGCCAATTCCTGAGTGGCTTTAAGGGGCCTGTGGAGGCTGAGGTAGCTCTCATGCATGGGAGTGGATCCCTAGAATCAGTATCCAGTTGTTGACTATAGAATCCTATTGGTCTATTTTGACCTCTGTGCTTTTGGGCTAGGAGCCCAGATATTTCCCTTTTGCTCATGTACAATAGAAAGAATTGCAGTTTATAGCTGAGGTGCCCTATTCCTGGAGTGTTCACAATATTTTATTTTTTTTTCTTAAATCTGTGACACTACAGAGTGGTCTCCTGGAGTCCATTCAAGGGGATCAGGTTGTTTCTTTCCCCCAACCCCCAGTACCAGGAATAGAACATGGGTGCTTTACCTCTGAGCTACATCCCCAACTCTTTTTAATTTTTATTTTGATAGAGGGTCTCACTAAATTGCCCACATTGGCCTTGAACTTATTATTTTTTTTTTAGAGAGATTGAGAGAGGAGAGAGAGAGAGAGAATTTTTTTTAATATTTATTTTTTAGTTCTCGGCGGACACAACATCTTTGTTGGTATGTGGTGCAGAGGATCGAACCCGGGCCGCACGCATGCCAGGCGAGCGCGCTACCGCTTGAGCCACATCCCCAGCCCCTGGCCTTGAACTTAAAAGTTCAAGCTTTTAAAAAGTTCAGCTTCAATCTCCCAAATCACTGGGATTATAGGTATGTGCCATCTTGGCTAGCCCAGGTTGTTCCATTTTGAAAAGGGAATACAGTAGTTTAGCCATTAAGAAAAAATTGGGAATCAGGTTTCTGTAATATCCAATTGGTTTAAAAAACCTAAGAGGGCCACCAGGACCTCCTTGATTTTACTCTGGATAGCTCTGCAAGCTCAGGACTGTACCCGCAACTTCTCTCACTTAAAGATCCATGCTCTTGGAACACGTGTGTGACCTTAAAGATCCATGCTCTTGGAACACGTGTGTGACCTTCTCCTCTATTTACCTCTCTAGAGGACAGCCTCTACGTGTTATGGCACTTAGCATTAAAGGGACACAAGCTCTCCTGAGATAAACTTCAGTTGTACCAGACTCAAGTCAAATATTCGGAACATGTACTATCTTCAGCAAGGGAATTGATTCATCTAGACAGAATTAAGGAGAAAGTTTAGTTTTCCCAACCCCCCAAACAAAGAAATAAGCCTTGAGTTTTTCAGACTAGCTGGATATTACAGAAACTTGATTCCTAACTTTTCCTTAGTGGCTCAACCACTGTATTCCCTTTTCAAAATGGGACAACCTGGGCTGGCCATGGTGGCACACACTGTAATCCCAGTGACTCTGGAGGCAGAGGCAGGAGGATCTCAAGTTCAAGGCCAGCCTGGGCAACTTAGTAAGACCCTGTCTCAGAAAATAAAAAGGGCTGTGGATATATTCAAGGGTAGAACATCCCTGGGTCAACCCCCAATACTGAAAAGAAAAAAAAAAAACACAACCTGACACCTGACCCTCTTGAATGGATTATAGGAGACCACTCTACAATATCTCAGATTTAAGAAAAAAAAATCTTACTGGGCATGGTGGCACATGCCTGTAATCTCAGTGGCTCAGGAGGCTGAGGCAGGAGGACTGCAATTACAAAGCCAGCCTCAGCAACTTAGTGAGGCTGTAAGCAACCTAGTGAGACCCTGTCCCCAAATAAAAAATAAAAAGGACTGAGGATGTGGCTGAGTGGTTCAGCGCCCTTGGGTTCAATCCCTGGCACCAAAAGAAAAAAAAATCTTGTTAACACCCCAGCAATAGGACAACTCAGCTATAAATTGCAATTCTCCCTATTTATGTGTGAACAAAAGGAAACTGTGTTGAAGGCATACTGTTTAAGACTAAGAAGGACTTTGGACAGATGAACTCCTCTCTTAGTTGGGGCGGCTGAGTGAATTCTCCCACTATCTGTAAAAGATTGGAACTGCAAATGATCTGTCAAGTATCATCTTCTGACATTTTGACAGAAGCTCTTGGATATGGACAGCAGTCTGAGGAAGGGATCTTTTTTTGTGGCTCATAGTTTAATTCTAGGTGCTTTGTTTGCTGTCCTGCTTGTTCAAGATTTAAAAACATTTCTCCTTTTGAGAGAGGGATATCTTGCATTATGAATCTCTAAAAACGTCTCTTCCAAGGAGAGGTGTCCTGTGGAAGGAGCCAGCAGAAAGGAGTGGGAGGCCACAAGGGGCCCTGCTTGGAATGTCATGGGCTGAGATTTACAAATGGTTACTGGGTGATTAGAGACCCCACCATGGGAATAGTTTCAGTACTTGGAGGAAGGGGACATTTTAAGGTGGTGGGGTGGAGAACAGAGTGGCTGTTAGAGTCTGTTTTTAACAAATGTGTCAATCTCTTCTAAGGTATAAGGAGAAGACAGAGACTTCCCTTTTTATTTATTTATTTATTTGATTTTAGGAAGTCCCCTTTAGATACCTGGGCACCCTGGGGTGTTTTAAAGGGCTGTGTTGGTGGGAGAAGGGACTTTAGCTGTGTTTGCCCTGGCTGCTATTTAAGCCAACAGCTGTCCTTCTTAAAGTAGCAAAGGTGTTTGCACTAAAAGCAGCCTCTCCCTTTGATTTATGTCCCTTGGAAAGGACAGGAGATTTAGCCTGACGTAAATTGTTGGAGTTTACAAATTCATAATCCGAATGGCTTGTTTCTTTGCTATCTTTGGAGGGTTGTACAAAGTCTGTCAGCCAGATGAACAAGACAGGGTTTTTTTTCAGTGGCCCAGTTTAATGCTGTCACTTTACAAATGTAGCAAGTTCTTGGTCTAGCTCATTTAAGAAGGTGGTATTAAAAAGAGAGATGTTGTGAGTGTTTGGAAATTTATGCCTTGCACTCCTGAAGAGTATTTAAAGACCTTTTGAAATAGTTACGAACAGATTCATCAGGTCCTTGAGCACACCACTAAATTAAAAAAAAATTAGGTGTTGATGGACCTTTATTTTATTCATTTATTTATATGTGGTGCTGAGCATCAAACTCCGTGCCTTACACATGCTAGGCAAGTGCTCTACCACTGAGCCACAACCCCCAACCCCACACTACTGAATTTTAATCCAATCAACTACTTTAGGAAAAAATTGAGGAGTGACCTGGTAAAGAGTCTGGGCTAGATCTTGGGCTTCAGTTCAATCCTTGGGTGTATATTTATTAAAATCCTCCCATAGGATTTACCTATTTAGCTTTTCCATTTAGCCATTCATTTGCTCTGTCTTCAGTTACCAGCATAGGAACAAAGTAATAAAGGTCAGAGAAACTCCCTCCATGGGTCTGTATTACCGTATTAAATTCTTTAGCTCTCTCTGTTGGGGTGTGTAACAGCACTGGGGAATTCTTTAGTATGCCCTGAGCTCAGCTTTTGTCCAAGGAGTACACACAATAGGAGCTTCCCCTCAGCTATTACCAGCTTGACTTTGAAAAGCTCTGCAGGGATGGAGGAATCAGGGGCATCTTTGATTCTGGGTGTGGTGGTGCAGGCCTGTAATCCCTGCAGCTCTGAAGCCTGAGACAGGGGATCTCAAGTTCAAAGTCAGCCACAGCAATTTAGCGAGGCCCAAAGCAACTTAGTAAGATTCTGTCTCAAAATAAAAAATGAAAAGGGCTGGGGATGTGGCTTGGTGGTAAAACACCCCTGGGTGCAACCCCGAGTACCAGGAAAAAAAAAGGGAGGGGGCATCTTTGAGTTGTCCTTCAAGACATTATTGGGTGGACAAGACTGTAAGGGTGGGTTTGGTGGTGGAATGTGGGATCCAGAGATGACAGTATTGGTGGAAGTTTAGGGGGAGAAGGCAAAGAAGCTGCAAAACAAAGGGGCACAGCAAGGCAGTAGGAAGAGGAGGAGACTGGGTGGTAGGAGGAAGGGGCAGGCTATGAGGTGCCCCAGATGAAGGGGACAGAGGGAATGCTAAGGCCCCAGAATATCTCTTTAACTCGGAAATAGTCTCAATTATTTTTTGATTTTCCTGCTTGGAGAGAGAGGAAATTTTATCTGCTCTGGGTTTTGAAGCTTCTAAGTACAACTGCAAGTAACACTCCAATTCAATTTGTGTGGTTATAAAGTCTCATTTCTCTGGATTGTGCATGCAAATAAACAAACTTGGGGAGATAAAAATCCCCTGTTTTGGCCCACTGTAATTTTAAATTGTCCGAGGTTATTTGGGTCCCTCTCCCTATGATTTTGCAGGAAGAAACCCTGTAGGTGTTATGCGTAAGACCAGTAGTTTCTGGGGGGCCAGGCTGGTCCTCACATCACTCCTCAAATTTTTCCTAAAGTAATTGATTGGATTAAAATTCAGTGGTGTGGGGCTGGGGTTGTGGCTCAGTGGTAAAGCACTTGCCTAGCATGTGTAAGGCATAGGGTTTGATTCTCGGTACCACATATAAATAAATGAATAAAATAAAGGTCCATCAACACCTAAAAATTTTGTTTTAGTTTGATGCATCACAAGTTTTATTTTTTTTAGTTGTAGTTGGACATAATACCTTTATTTATTTTTTATGTGGTGCTGAGGTCTACCACGCGGCCTGCGCAGTGGTTTCATTAATGAGGTTCTAGGCATTAAGTTAGTTAGAAGAGATCAAAATAAAACACACAAACCAGTACCTTATTTTACATTGCTAGGTCCGAGACGGCTCGCCTCCCTGGTTCCCGCCTCCAGCCGCCCAGCAGGGCAGCGAGGATTACTCTGGGCTAGCAGGAGAGAGAGAGAGCGAACACGCCTGGGAGCAGCCTTTTATTTGGGGGACAAGAGATTTAGGGGAGAATTCCATCCAATGAAGGTTGAGGGGGGGCTGCACTCCAAGGTCAGGGCCAGTGATTGGGTCTCCGGGGTCAGTGGTCATGCACACCCCCACACGGATGGGCTCTCTCATCAGGAAAGGGTCGGGATAGCTCTGACACAGCCAGAGCGCCTCAGGCCCTTAACGGGAGTCACCCAATCACGTGTCAGAATGGCTCCCCACATATTCCCCCTTTCTTTTCTTAACAATGAGGCGGCGGTTCACTCTCTGAAGTTCTTGGATTCTTGATTGGAAGAATCGCCATCCTATAGTTACAATACAAAAGAGAATTAACAGCAAAGAGAATAATCCAATAAGGTACCAAGCGGAATGTTTAAGAATATTTCCAGGGTTGAATCCATTTAACTCCTTCAGTATTTGGTTAGCCAAAGAAGAAGGATCTGAAAAATCAGCTCTATTATTTTGAATGTCTTGGATATGGTGATGAAGTTCCAGAATATCCAAGCTATTATTACTATTTTGCCAAATACCTAATAAATGGTTTTTAACCTTCTCCCAATCCCAGAGAGAAGCATTGTACTTGGCAGCTGTAACACATACATACTTATAATTAGCATGGCATTTAAGCCTTTCCTTAAATTTTAAGGCTGAAAGTTCATTACCAATGTTTATAACAGTCACCTCTAAGGCGTTTAATTTAGTCTCAATCTTTTCATCAATATTTACTTGATTACGCAGAGCCTTGGAAGTATTTTGAGCTAAATTATTAAGAAATTTTGCATGCTGAATATTCTGAGACAATGTCAGAGATGCAGAGACAGTTGAGGCAATAAATGAGACCAGTGCTAAGACACCAACAATTATGACTCCAATAGCACGTTTAAGTCTTGTTAGCTGGGCATGAATTTGCTGCAGGACTTGTAAACCAGCATCAGTATACCATGGCTCTGAAATATTAGCAGGTAATAAAACAAAAGAGGGCTGATGAAGTATCAGCACTCCTTTTCCTCCATTATACCTAGAAATACAATTGGTTAGGTTGCACTTATTACAAGTAACAAAATATCTATCATCTATCCATTTAACTTTTACATTTCCAATAATTAAAACATAAGGAGATTGGACATAGGCTCTTAAGCCATAGCAAGATCCCTCTTTACAGTTCTTGCCGACAAATTTTGGTAAAGGTTTATCTGTAAAATGTAAATACTCTGAGGCAGCAATTAAACGCCAAATATCTTTTTGAATACCTCCTTCACTATATTACTAACAAATCAAAATATTACTAACAAATCCTTTAGGTGTCATAGCAGAATTTCTTCGTAATTGTCTCATCAATTTTTGGAGACCAGTCTAAAATATACCCACTAGCTTTAGACACCTTATGTTGTACAGGAAAGGTATTTACACAATCCATCCATTTAGGAAAGGTGCCAATTTCGATTGTAGAACTATTTGGACAGTGGGGTACCGGTGGAGGTTTTGCAGAAATGACTGGCTTGTTATGGGAAAGTCCCATCTTAATTACTGATCTAGTATTAGGTTTTAAGTCTCCATAAATAGAATTATTTGTCAGTTTAGGTTTACCAATTGCTGTCTTTTCTTCAAATGATACTTTCAGACAGCCAGCATGTTTATCATGCGACCAACACAAAGGTAATTGGGCACTGTAGCCAGAATAATTAAATCTAGTCACATGATTGGGAGTAATATGAGTATCTGTAAATCCTCCCATCATGAATGAGTCATTAGTAAATACTGGAATAGATTCTCCAGTCCACACAGCTGGGTGTACCAGGGGTGGATCTGGGAAATATGTCCAATAAGTGTCTACTTGATTCCCTTTTACCTGACAGCCCAGTAGGGCAATTACTGTTGCTACCATCAAGACTGGGGTCCTGTTCTTTCCTAGGCGTCAAAGTATTTGGGAGGCCTGGGTTGTCAGCTTCTTCACATCTTTCCACGAAACCAGCTTCTCGGCTGGTTCAATCTGGTCTTTCTTCATCTTTTTCCGATATCTCCTCCTTCTGGGTTGTGGCTCCTCCGGGTTGATCCTCAGTCGCTTGAGTCTGGGTTCTATTTCCTCCATGTCTGATAGCACGTTCAGGCACCCAAATAGGACGAAAAGCACCTTCTGGAAAAATACAAGCATGCCCTCGGCCCCATGTTATTACCGGGTCCAGCCCCTTCCACTGACCAGTCTGTAAATCTTTCCACAGAACTCTGCCTAAAGGGCCTGTTACTGAGGGAGACATTTGCCTCTCAGCAGCAGTGTGACCTTCTGTGTCACAGTTTAAAAAATTTAAAACAAACAAGGCATGATTAAGGCTATTTTGGGGAGTCACTATCTTATTCCCCCTTTTCAATTTTTGTAATTGAAGCTTAATAGATAAATGAGCTCGTTCTACAATGGCTTGACCTTGGGGGTTATAAGGAATTCCTGTTTTATGATTAATTTGAAACTCTTGGCAAAATTGTTGAAAAGAAGAGCTTACATAAGCTGGAGCATTATCTGTTTTAATCTGCATAGGGCACCCTAAAATGGAAAAAGCTGCTAAGCAATGAGAAATTACATGTTGAGTATTTTCCTTAGTACGTGCTGTGGCAAAAATAAATCTAGAATAAGTGTCCACTATGACATGCACATAACATTGCTTACCAAATTGAGGAATATGAGTTACATCCATTTGCCATATCTGATTTGGTTTTAATCCACGGGGATTTACCCCTGATGGCAGAGATGGAGTGTGAATAACACACTTAGGACATTGGGTTACAATCTGACAAGCTTGTTCTCTAGTAATACTAAATTTTTTACGTAAGCTAGAAGCATTTTGATGATGTAAGGAATGGGAAGCTAGTGCACAGTCATACGAAGACATCTGTTGACAAAAAGCTACTAATTTATCAATTTTGTCATTACCTGTAACTAAAGGTCCGGGAAGGTTAGTATGGGCACGGATGTGTCCAATGAAACATGGGAACCTTCGCATTAGCACTGTCTTTTGTAAATTATGAAATAATTCAAATAACTCCTGTGATGAAGTAAACCCAATAACTGAGGTTTCAATATTTTTGGTAACTCCGACTGCATATAAGCTGTCTGAATAGATATTAATAGGCTCATTTGAAAAATAATCTAAGGCACAAATCAGAGCTTGAAGTTCTGCCCTTTGGGCAGAAGTATAAGAAGTTTGTATTACCTCTGTGTGAACACGGCTGAAGAAACCTGCCTTACCAGAGTTGGAACCATCCGTCAACACCGATAAGGCTTCCTCTATTGGATGAGAACGTACAATCTTTGGAAAAATAAGTGATGTTAATGATGCAAATTGTACAATCTTATCACGAGGATAATGGCTATCTATCTGGCCAGGGAAATCTGCAAAAGCTATCTGCCATGAGCTAGAAGTTTGAAAAAGCCAATTAGTCTGTTGAACAGAAAATGGAATAATTATGATATCAGGCTCAGATCCAATTAATTGTAAAATCCTAGTTCTACCCTTAATTACTAATTGAGCTATAGAATCATGAAAAGGAATTAATGTTTTTTGAGGGGAGTGAGATAAATAAGTCCATTCAATCTTTGCCATATGGCTCCTGTTGGGGTATGCTCAGTTGGAAATATTAATAAATACATTATTTCTTTAGGATCTATTCTAGTAAGCTGTGCATTTTTAATTGCAATTTCCAGTTTCCTTAAGGCTGCCTTAGCTTCTAAAGTTAGTTGACGTGGAGAGGTTGGAGAAGGATTTCCTTGTAATATCTGAAATAAAGGACTTAACTCAGAAGTAGTTAATTTTAAAGATGGTCTTAGCCAGTTAATATCTCCTAATAGTTTTTGAAAATCATTTAGGGTACGTAACTCCTTAACTCTTATCTGAAGATTTTGAGGACGGATTGTATGTCCCTGAATTATCTGGCCTAGATATTGAAAAGGAGATACCTTTTGAATTTTTTGAGGAGCTATACATAAACCCATTGCTGTAAGTGAAGTCTCTAACTGAGTAAAAATTTCTGAAAGTACTTCTGGATTAGCATGAGCCAATAATATATCATCCATAAAATGAATAATGTATGCATCAGGGAAGCTATTTCTTATGGGATCTATCGCTTGATCAACATATTTTTGGCACAGTGTAGGACTATTACGCATTCCCTGAGGAAGCACCCTCCAGCAGTATCTTTTAACAGGTTCCTTAAAATTAATTGCTGGGACACTGAAAGCAAATCTTTCACAATCTTCAGGATGTAACCTTATAGAGAAAAAACAGTCTTTTAAATCTATTACCATCAAGCTATAATCTAAAGGAATGGCTGTGGGGGAGGGAAGTCCTGGCTGTAATGATCCCATAGGCTGAAATATCTCTCTTAAAAGCCTTGAAAATCATTAGGGGTTTGTACGGAAACTGTGGTTCCGCTCCGGTAAAATTAAAGATGGCGGCCCCCATGGTCGGCATGGAAACTGTTTGTTTTGTTTCGGTAAATCTAAAGATGGCGGCCCCCATGGCCGGCGCGATGACGTCACACTGTGCGACAGTTCCTGGAATTCCCGGGCTCCCGCTAGGAGGAAATGCAGGCAGCGGTGAGAAAGCGGGCTGATCCGTGCCATCTGAATTCTCCGCATGGGGCTGCAAGTCTAAGTTCACATTTCTAACTTTGGTCCCTAGTGCTTTTGTTCTTAAACGGCTCAAGGGAAAGGAAATTAACTTAGCCTCAGGCCGATTTTCCATTTGAATAGACTTAACAGCTCCTTGAATGTCTTTTAAAAGGTCTTCAGGGGGCTGCGAACTCTGGCCCATATTTTTAAAAAGACAAACTTTTTTCTTTTCTAATTTCTCCCAAGTAAGTAAATTTGGAGATTCTTGGTCACAAAACCAAGGACAATATTCATCTACAATCTTTAAGAATTGTAATAACTGAGTTTTCTTTATCTGTTTTCCTTTCTGATTAATTATACTGTCTAAAATAGTCAGATACATTTCCTTATCCGAAGAAGTAGAATTTCCCATTTTAAGTAATTTAACGTCTCTTTCCTTCAATATCTCCCGGTACTTTTGTGACCCAAATGTCACCTCTTCCTTATCTTTATCTTTATTCCTTATCTTCCTTTATCTTTATTTCTTTTTCCTTATCTTCCTTTTTATTCTTTATTTCCTCTTTATTCTTTTCCTTATCTTTTTAGCGCGCACTCCCACTCAATCTAACTAATTCAGAATGCCCCCCTCGTGGGCGCCAATTCTACCACGCGGCCTGCGCAGTGGTTTCATTAATGAGGTTCTAGGCATTAAGTTAGTTAGAAGAGATCAAAATAAAACACACAAACCAGTACCTTATTTTACATTGCTAGGTCCGAGACGGCTCGCCTCCCTGGTTCCCGCCTCCAGCCGCCCAGCAGGGCAGCGAGGATTACTCTGGGCTAGCAGGAGAGAGAGAGAGCGAACACGCCTGGGAGCAGCCTTTTATTTGGGGGACAAGAGATTCAGGGGAGAATTCCATCCAATGAAGGTTGGGGGGGTGCTGCACTCCAAGGTCAGGGTCAGTGATTGGGTCTCCAGGGTCAGTGGTCACGCACACCCCCACACGGATGGGCTCTCTCATCAGGAAAGGGTCGGGATAGCTCCGACACAGCCAGAGCGCCTCAGGCCCTTAATGGGAGTCACCCAATCACGTGTCAGAATGGCTCCCCACACTGAGGATCAAACCCAGTGCCTCACATGTGCTAGGCAAGTGCTCCACCGCCTCCAACCCACATCACAAGTTTTAAAACAGTAAGTACCTTAGTTCATCAATGCCCACAACCTGAATATCCTCTTGGGAGTTGCAAGTCAGCCTTTTACCCAAAAGTTCTGCTGTAGAGGTAGACTCTCTAACCTAATAGAATAGCCCTAGAAAGCCCTATCAAATATAGAAATCTAGACTGGGAGACCCAGATCCAAGAGGAATTTCCTGCTGCATTCAGAGACATCTGGGGAGCTGGAGAGACTGAGAGTCTTAGCTGGCTCCAAGTGGGGTCACTCTGGATCCTGCTGACTACATTGAGAATCTAAACCTTTTAGAGAAACTGAGACACAAATTGATTGAGAAATAGAGGGGGCTGGGGATGTTGCTCAGTGGTAGAGTACTTGCCTAGCATGCATAAGGCCCTTGGTTTGATCCCCAGCACCACAAAATGAAACAAACAAACAACAACAACAACAAATCCAGTGAAGTTTATCTGGGCTGATAAAGAGTTGCAACTTGGAAGACACAAAATGTCCTCTGGGGTCTTTCAGATTTAAAAGAAGTTTTAAAGGGCAAATATTACAAATGGGGAAGAGGATTACATCAGTTATTATTTTTTATTTGATTAGTGCATTATATTTATGCGTAATAGTTCGGTTTATTTTGACAAACTCATACAGGCACGGAAGTTGATTTACTCCATTTCAGTCTCCAGAGCCTCACCTCCCCCTCTCCCGACCCCCCATTCTTCCTCTGGTATTTATTTATTTATTTATGGTACTGGGGGGTCAAACTCAGGGGTTCTTAACCACTGAGCCACATCCCCAGCCCTTTTTATTTTGAGTCTGTTCTTGCTAAATTGCTCAGAGCCTTGCTAAGTTGCTGAGGTTGGCTTTGAAAGTTTGATCCTCCTGCCTCAGCCTCCTGAGCCGTTAGGATTACAAACGTGAACCACCATGCACATATAGAAATATGTGTTTGTATGTTTGTTTGTTTATTTATTTCTATATTTTTTGGTACTGTGGATTAAACCCAGATACTTGGGAAGTTGAGGCAGGAGGATTGCTGGAGCTCAGGAGTTTTTTTTTTTTTTTTTGTGGTATGGGGTGCTTAAGCATTGAATCATATCACCAGCCCTTTTATGTATTTTATTTGAGACAGAGTCTCACTGAGTTGTTTAGGGCCTTGCTAAGTTGCCGAGGCTGGCTTTGAACTTGCGATCCTCCTGCTTCAGCCTCCCAAGCCACTGGGATTACAGGCATAAATCATTATGCCCAGTGAGCTTGGGAGTTTAAAACTGGTCTGAGCAACATAGTTAAACCCTGTCTCAAAACAAAAAACAAAAAAACGTGGCTGAGGTTGTGGCTCAGTGGTAAAGCACTTGCCTGGCATGTGTGAGGCACTGGGTTTGATTCTCAGCACCACATATAAATAAATAAAATAAAGATCCATCGACAACTAAAAAAATATTAAAAAATAATTGAATCAATATGCATGGGATTGCAAAAGAATCAATACAATTTAATTATTTATACATATAGAGAAAAAAGTAATCTAATATAAAATAACAAAACTCAATATTTCATTATTACGGGACAAATATATATTTGTGTTTGAATCAAAATAAAGCAGCCAGGGGTTTGTCCCTGAATATAGATACATCATGAATGAGACCATTATAAATGCAGACCCCTGTGGGCGTGCCACGTGAGTAACATAAGCAACCATGAATGACCTTTATATTGCTGCCATTTTTTTTGTGGGGATGGGGTACTGGGGATTGAACTTGGGGGCACTCGACCACTGAGTCACATCCCCAGCCGTTTTTTGTATTTTGAGACAGGGTCTCACTGAATTGCTTAGTGCCTCCCTTTGGCTGAGGTTGGTTTGAACTTGCAATTCTTCCTGTGTCAGCCTTAGAGCCACTGGGATTACAGGCGTGTGCCACCATGCCCGGCTGCCATTTTTTCATTTGTTTTTGTATGCATGTATATTTTATTATTTTCTTCCTGCTATTCATTTTTGCAATGGTGAATGATGCTTGAGAAAATTCCAAACAGAGCAAAATGTGAATTTATTTGCTTTTACACTGAAGCTGCATTGCAAATAAAAATCATTAAAAGAATGGACAAGGACAAAGAAATTCTTGGGAAAAAAAGGAAGTGAGAGGTGACGTGGGACTGGACTGTTTGCTCTAATGGAAACTAGAGCTCTCAGCACAGAAATGACAGGATGTACAACTTGCACAGGGTCAGAAATTTATTCAGAGGTGCCTGGTTGGAGGTCCTCTTGGCCTGGTATTTTGGGGTGCCTCCTCTGCCTTTACCTGTTTGATTTTGATTTTCTCACAGGCTCAGTGCTGCTACCTGGGGATTTTTGGGGTGTAGCAGCAGCTTCAGGTCTCAGGTGATGATTGGTTCCTGGGAACTGAAAAAAGTGACTTTCATCATTCTTGCTATTGTCCCAAAGGTGGCTCAAATTCTGGAAAGACTTGACAACTTGTTTAGGTTCTTAGGACACTGTCCTGGATCTGGAAAATGCTCTCTGCAGTGTACTCTTAGTCCCAAAGTCCCAGGACACTTATTAAGTTGAACCTATGCCACCCCATTATTTGTTAAGGTTTAGTGGTAAGAGACCTGGCCACTTGGAGTGACTTGCCTGAAATTCATTGGGGACATTATGTGGATGATATTTTGCCTATTTCTACATATTTAAGTATTTGGAAGAAAGTTACCCCGAAAGTCCTAAAGCATCTGCCATCCAAGATGGATGGGCAACCCACAGAATGTCCTGGACAAGGGAGTACAATAAAATGATGGGTTTGGTCTGGGAGGATAAGACCTGACGGTGTGACTGGAAAGATATAGGCCTACCCATGACCTCAAATGGTTAAGGAAGAATAAAACTTTTCAGGTTTGCAATGCTTACAGCTAATATGAGGTACCCCAAACCATTATCTGTAATCAAGAAACACATTTCGTGTTTCTGTTTTTGACACCATCCCTGTCCCCCTCTATGAGCCCTTCTGGAGGGGTGGGCACAATAGGTCTGATATTTCTTATTAATTCTATTTTGGGCAAAAAAAGGAGGGTCTTCCGTGGCAATTTCATCTACCTACAGCCCAGAGACAGCAGGATTTACAGAGGGGAAAAATGACCTCTTAAAAGATCAAATTAAGACCGTGACAGGAATCTCCCCATTGATGGATTGGGCTGTGGTTTAATGGAAACTGTATGTGCCTTGAATGAGGCTATGACTATGAAGGAAAGTCAGAACTTAGTTCTCCTTTGCTGTTAAAACATTCCCACTAGGGGCTGGGGATGTGGCTCAAGCGGTAGCGCGCTCGCCTGGCATGCGTGCGGCCCGGGTTCGATCCTCAGCACCACATACCAACAAAGATGTTGTGTCCGCCGAGAACTAAAAAATAAATATTAAAAATTCTCTCTCTCTCTCTCTCTCTCCTCTCTCTCTCTCTCTCTCTCTCTCTCTCCCCCCTCTCTCACTCTCTCTAAAAAACAACAACAACAAAAAACATTCCCACTAGCAACTTGGATATCCATGGAGAAGATCTTGCTGGCCTGGGCCCATCACACAACTTGTCTGTAAGGCTGATCTCAAGTCTTCGTGACTCCCTGATTGACTGAGCCACTACTGGGCAATAACTGGATCTCTGCGCAAACCTGGATAAGGTACCCAGGGTCCCTTCTAAGCCCAATGTCAGTACATAATTACACTTAATGACGTAGATTGGTTTGCCACAGTCTGGTCTCATGGTCCAGGTATATACTAGTTTGCCCCACTGGCACTAAGTAACTCTGTGGTCCCCTGGGTGGCTTGTATAGTGCACCTTTAGCTTCCTGTGAGTAATTCTAGAGCCTTTGACACCATCCCTGACCCCTCTATGAGCCCTTCTGGAGGGGTGGGCACAATAGGTCTGATATTTCTTATTAATTCTATCTGTGCCTCTGGGTCACTCATCGATCATGCAAAAGGTGGAAAGTCCTTCAGAGATTTGTCTCCACAACTGTGAGTGGCAGTGAGCCTGGTTTGGAGGCCTTGGACATTCAAAGAGCTGTAGAGAGGAAGGTTCTACAGAATCAGAGCGCTCTGGCCATGCTGACTGCTGTGTAAGGGGGAACCCGGGCCCTTCTGAAAACTGAATGTTGTGTATATATCCCAGATAAAAAAGCTGAAGTTAACCAATTCCTCTTTTATTTGTAAAAGCAGTTATAGTTAATTGATCCACAGGGGTGAGTGTGGGGTTGATTCCTGAGAGTCTACAGTAAAACCGTGGTTTTTGGTAGGTGTTCTTCATGGAAGCTCTGCTGGTAAACTTTTAGATATTGTGATTTCAGGTCTTGCACTGTGCACCTGTATTGACAGTAGGTGTGGGCTTTGTTTGCAGTGTTTCGTAAGATGGGGAAAAGAACTTTGCAAGCGACCCCACCCTTACTTGCCCCCTGGGATCATGGAGGAAGAGGTGGGCATGTGCAATTACAAAAGCCAGTCAGGGAAATGGATGGAGGCTCCCTCGGTTTACCCTGCTTTCTCTCTTTCTTCTTTACTCCCCCGCCCTTTCTATCTTTTTGTACTGGGGATGGAACCTAGGGGTTCGCGCATGCTAAGCTTGTGCTCTATCACTGAGCTGCACCCTGTCCCTTGCCCTGCTTTATTTCTGTGACCAAAAGTCAGAGTGCTTTGACTGCTCTGTGACCTGCCAGTGGGATGTTTTTTTTCCTGGCAGGTTAGAGCCCAACCTGGGGCCTTAACACCCAGGCATTGATAAAAGAATTTAGAAAGTTGCCCAAAGCACGGAAAGAAACTGTTCCTGACCCTGGGCCAAAGTCCTTAAGCCTTTATACAAATGCCGTCTGTACACTGACACTCGCTGTGACCCTGTTAGGTGCAGGGCAGGCTGAACTAAGTTGTTTGCTGGGTGGGCTGAACGAATGTTAGCTGCAGGATAACCCACACACTCAAACCCCACTCTGTCTGGTCCTTTATCACCTGTTTGCGTCCTGAACACTCAACCCCACTGAAGGCTGAACACTTGACCCCCACCTGTTTGGTGCAACGGAAACCCACATCTTACCCCTACCTGGTCTGCTTGAAGGCAGAAGATGATACCCTTAGCAACTACTGTATGATCCAATCACTGTAAGGCAACAAGGCAGCTTGCAGACCCAGAGACCCCATTAGACTTTGGCTATAAAAACTCCCTCCTGCCGGGCCCCTCTCTCTTGCTTTTGTTCTCTCTCTCTCTCTCTCTCTCTCTCTCCCCCCCCCGCCCCCTCTCTGGCGTGCATGTGCTTTCACTCTCTCTCTCTCCCTCTCACCCTCTCTCTTGCTCTCTCTTTCTTCTCTCACTTTCTCTCTCTTTTCTCCTCCTTTTCACTGCTGCAATAAAGACCTCTTGTTCGCTCCGAGTGTTGTGGTCACTTTCCTTTCAGACCCACGTAGGTACAATATCCCTTTCTCTTGCTGTTGGTGGTGAGGACATCTTAGCTCACTTGTAAATGAGTTTCCTAAGAAGGCTTTGCAAGAATCGCCCTGGTATGGAGGGCTTCTTTCTTTGGAATCCGAATGGGCCCTATCTTGGGATGGTTTGGGGCACTCCTTATGGGAATCTCCCTTTGGCTGCCTTTGGGGCAGCTCCATCCACCAATTTAAAACATACTGCCAAACGGTTCTTCAAAGTGGCTTACCAATTTACAAGACCCTCTCCTGACCTGGTACCATCCTTTAGTTGCTGCTGAGTTCTCTCATCTTTTTTATTTATAAATCTTCTTTTTCTTTTTTTAAAAATTTATATATATATTTTTAGTTGTTGATGGACCTTTATTTTATTTATTTATTTATATGTGGTGCTGAGAATTGAACTCAGTGCCTCACACATGCCAGGCAAGTGCTCTACCACTGAGCCACAGTCCCAGCCCAGCTTTTTTCTTTTTTTTTTAAAAAAAATATTTATTCTTAAGTTTTAGGTGGACACGATATCTTTATTTTACATTTATGTGGTGCTGAGGATCGAACCCAGTGCCTTGTGCATGCTAAGTGAGCGCTCACTCTACCACTGAGCCACAACCCCAGCCCCTCTTCAGCTTTTTTCTATTACATTTTCAAAGCCATACAAAGGCAGGAAAAAACTTAACAAATGCCCACGAACCAATCCATCCCTTATTTTTCAAGGTGCAACCGATCTGCTTTCATTTCTTCACCTACTTCTTCCCTGCCCTCCCCCACTTTTTTTTGGTACTAGGGTTGAACCCAGGGGTGTTTAACTACTAAGCCACATCCCCAGTGCTTTTTACTTTTTAATTTTATTTTATTTATGAGACAGGGCCTCATTAAATTGCTGAGGCTGTTATGAAATTGTGATCTTCCTGCCTCAGCCTCCCAAGCCACTGGGATTACAGGTGTGCACCACAGCGCCAGGATACATCTTCACCATCTTAAAGTATGCAGTTGCATAGTGTTTATTACCTGCACAGTGTGTACAGACAATCTCCAGAACTCTTTTTACTGTCAAAGCTGAAACTCAATACCCATCAAACACAGCTCCCATATCTCCTTCTTTGCAGCCCTTGGAAAACCGCCAGTCTACTTTCTGTCTTGATGAATTTGACTAAACGACGTTCCTTATAAAAGTAGATCATCAGTATTTGTGACTGATTATTTCACGTAGTGTAATGTCCTCAAGGTTTACCCACGTTCTAGCCTGTATAGAATTTCTTTTGAAGGCTGAATCATATTGCATTGTATGTACATAACACAATTTGCTTACCTGTCATCTGCTGATAAGACACTTGGGCTGCTTCTGCCTGCTGGCTATTGTGAACAGTGCTACCATGAACATGGTATACACATACCCTCCTTTGAAACTATCACTGAAATATCCATCATCCACAAAAGTTTCCTCATGCTCCTTTTGTAATCCCTCCCTCAGCCACTTCTCCATGCTTTCCCCCACCCCGAGAAACCACAGATATGCTTTTTGTTGCTTGGTTTGCATTTTCTAGAGTTTTATGTAAATGAAGGTATACAGTAGATACTCTCTCTTTGCTGTTGCTTGTTGTTGTTTTTCTTTTTCTTCTTTTTTTAAAAATTTTTTTTTAGAGAGAGTGAGAGAGGAGAGAGAGAGAGAGAGAGAGAGAGAGAGAGAGAGAGAGAGAGAAAGAGAGAGAGAATTTTTAATATTTATTTTTTAGTTCTCGGCAGACACAACATCTTTGTTGGTATGTGGTGCTGAGGATTGAACCCGGGTCACACGCATGCCAGGCGAGTGCGCTACCGCTTGAGCCACATCCCCAGCCCCTGTTTTTCTTCTCCTCCTCCTCCTCCTCCTCCTCCTCCTCCTCCTCCTCCTCCTCCTCCGCCTTCTTCTTCTTCTTTTTTGATATCAGGGATTAAATCCAGGGATGCTTAACCACTGAGTCACATCCCCAGCCCTTTTAATTTTTTATTTTGAAATAGGGTCTTGCTAGGTTGCTTATAGCATTGCTAAGTGGTTGAGGATGACTTTAAACTTGCAGTCCTCTTACCTCAGCCTCCTGAGCCACTGAGGTTATAGGCATTTGCCACCACCTCCGGCTCTTTGCTTTTTCCTCACTTTGTTCCTTAGGAGCAAGTTATTTAGCCTTTTACCACAAAGTGTTAGTGACTGATTTTTCATATATGCTTTTTCACCAGGTTGAGAAAGTTCCCTTCTATTTGAGGGTTTTTTTTTTTTTTTTAGTTGTAGATAAACACAATACCTTTATTTATTTTCTCTAGCAAAACCTGTCTCCGAATAAACTAAAAAGGGCTGGTGCTGAGTATCAAACCCAGTGCCTCACATGTGTTAGGCAAGTGCTCTATCACTGAGCCACAACCCTAGCCCTAGTTTGAGAGTTTGGATGTTGGATTTTTGTCAGAGAAACATCCACCTGCATTTATTTAGATGCTCACAATTTATTTTTAGTATTTATTTATTTATTGTGATATTTGGGATTGAGCCCAGGTGTATTCTACCACTGAGCTACATCCCCAGTACTTTTTTTATTTTTTACTTTGAGTCAGGGTCTCAAAAAATTGCCCAGGTTGGCTTTGAATTTGTGATTCTCCTGCCTCGGCCTCCAGAGTCGCTGAGATTACAGGTGTGTACCACCCCACCCAGCTCTTCTATTGGGTTTATCTGAATTATTTTTTCATAGTTAAATTCAGATGATGCAATTTGGGTAGGAAAAATCACAGAAGTGCTGGGTTCTCCTCCGTGCATCCTATTGGAAGGTGGCAGATGTCAGTTTGATCAATTACTGGTGATGTCAACTTTGATCACGTGGCTAAGGTGAAGTCTGCCAGGATTCTTCAGTGTAAAGTGGATTGTACACTTTTTTATTGAACACAATTCCCTCCTGCTTGGTTCACTTTGTGCCTGGCCCTTATTCTTCTACATCAGTACTGCCCCTTATCCTCGTTCCCTCATCTTCCCGACCTCCAAATATTGGAGTTCAGCCCTTGAATCTTCTCTTCCCAAGAATATTCTTTCCTTGGTTGCTCTATTCCAGGCCTATGACTTTAAGTAATATCTGCCCCAAACAGAACTCTCCATGCCTCACCTACCACTTCCCCTTCCTCTTCCCCTTCCCCAGGTTTCTTCTTCTCATTGATGGAGCCCACAAAGCCTTTCATCATCTGAGTCCTCTCAATAAATATACTTAACTGTATATTCATTACATATATGTGTACTTTGGATTTGTGTCTATCCTCTTTTGTTTGCTTCTTCCACAAGAAATTCCTATTCTTTCTCCAATGTGTGAAGCTGATTCAAGCCCAGGGCCTTTCCAATTGTTGTTTCCACATTCTTCCCCCTGATATTGGCAGTTTGCTCCCTCACATCATCTGAGCCTCATTTCAAACGCCACCTCTTCAGAAAAGATTTCCTGGTGACGCTGCCTAAATGATCAGTCTCTGTTGTTGTCCCTCCCCTTATCCTGCTTCTTTTATTTTTTCTTCATAATAATTGTTACTATGTTATTTGTGTTATTAATATCATTTAAAAATTTTATTATTAGCATTATTTTTGAATGACATCTTAACTGCATATATATAGGGGTACTCAGAGGACATTATGCTAAGTGAAAATAATAATGCCACATGATCTCAATTATATGTGAAATCTAATAAAGTTGAACGCAGAGAAGTAAAGACTAATGTTTTTCTTTTTTCTTTGTTTTTGGGGCTGGGGATCAAATCCAGGGCTTCGTGCAAGCTGGGCAAGTGTCCTGCCACTGAGCTATATTCCCAGGCAAAAATAGAGGGTGGAATGATGGTTATCTGATGCTGGGCAGGGGTGAGGAGTGAGAGAATAGGGAATTGTTGATCAAAGGGTACTAAATTTCAGATAGGAGGAATAGATTTTGCCCTCTCTTGCACAGCAGGGTGACTATAGCCAGTGGTAATGTATTATATATTTTAAAATAACTAAGACAGTAAATTTCAAAGCACACTAAAATATTGACTCCCTGAGGATAGATTACCCCATTTTGTGTACCAGGGATTGAACTCAGGGGCACTGGACCACTGAGCCACATCCCCAACCCAATTTTGTATTTTATTAGAGACAGGGTCTCACTGAGTTGCTTATCGTCTCGCTGTTGCGGAGGCTGGGTTTGAACATGTGATCCTCCTGCCTCAGTCTCCCAGCAAAGGGGAGGATGGATATTTTTTATCTGTTTTGCTCACAGGGCAAGAACACGAAGTAGATGACCAGTAACTACGTTGAGTTACCATCTAAGCAAGTGAGTGGAATGAGTTCAGAGGATGGTCTGCTTAAAAATTTAGAGTCTTGGGGCTGGGGATGTGGCTCAAGCGGTAGCGCGCTCGCCTGGCATGCGTGCGGCCCGGGTTCGATCCTCAGAACTACATACCAACAAAGATGTTGTGTCCGCCGAGAACTAAAAAAAAAAAAAAATAAATATTAAAAATTCTCTCTCTCTCTCCCCCTCTCTTAAAAAAAAAAATTTAGAGTCTTGCTGGGTGTGGTGGTGCAAGCCTGTAATCCCAGTGACTTGTGAGGGTGAGGCAGGAGGATGGTAAGTTCAAAGTCAGTGTGGGCAATTTAGTGAGACCCTGTCTCAAAATAAATTTAAAAGGGCTGGGGATTGGTTGGGAGATAGAGCACCCCTGGATTCAATTCCTGGTACTGGGGTGGGAGTGGGGGAACAAACAACAAAAGCTTGGAATTTTAGGGAATTTCAAAAATCACCGTAGTGGTTTCTTCGTCAGGGGTGACAGGAGGGGTGTAAGAAAACTTTCTGGATTGATTTGTGAAATGATTCTGGATTGATTTGTGAAATGATTTTGTAGGGGATGTATACATATGCACATATTCATTAAGCTGCAAACTTAATGGTATATTTATTACATATATGTGTACTTTAATTTAAAAAGTACAAAAGTGCATCTTCAGATATAATGAAACTCTCCTGGTGCTGTTAAGAACCAAGGAGTGGGGCTGAGATTGTGGCTCAGCGGTAGAGCGCTCACCTAGCAGAGGCAGGACTGGGTTCCATCCTCAGCACCACAAAAAAATAAAGGCATTGTGTTGTGTCCATCTACACCTAAAAAACAAACAAAAACCAAGGAGTTATGGCTTAGGGTGAGTCATTAATGACAGATGTGACTTTACCTAGTTTTGGAAGTCCTTTTTATTGTCCAATTAAAAGCATCCATGTAATGTGAAGTGTTATAAATACCGAGATGACGCAGAAATCAAACACCTGCTCCAAAGTGGGTGGGCAAGGTGAACATCTCCTTTTGAAGAAAACCAAGCTACACAGAGTCTCTTATAGGCCGCTGTCCCCTATTTATATACCTAACTGCAGCACCGCCCTTTGCCCTGATTGGAGGACTCACGGGTACAATGTACGCGATTGGCTAATTTTAAAATTAGGGCGGGCAAAAGGGAAGGGCTACAGTTAAAAGAGCTACCATCCCATCTAATTACGGCTGAACACCGTATTCTGAAAGTGGACCCCGGGAATTTATTTCTCACAGAAGGGCTGAGGGAAGATTAAAAATGACAGATATTTGGACAGTTCTTTTTCCCCCCATTATTTTTTACCCCCTAAACATGTACACTTAAAAATAATCTTGATGGGGGGCAGGGAAGGAAAAGCCTCAAGTCATCCCTCGCGCCGGTTTACCAGGGCCCATTTCTTCCTTAAGAATCTAGAAAAAGAAGATGGCCGAGTGGAGAAAGGAAGCTCCTCAGCACGGGCCGCAGGGAGCTGGAGGCCGGAGGCTGGGAAGGCTCCTCCGTGAGGTGAGTAGAACAACTCTGGGGAAGCCCTGGCGCCCGTCGCCAGCAGAGCCTGCGGGAGCGCGGGCATGAGGCGCGTGGCTGGAGGACCAAGAAATTAAAAAATGAGGAGAAATCGACTTGGGGAAGGTTGTGGTTTACAGAGGAAGAAGATTTTTTTTTTTTTTTTTGCACCAGGGATTGAACCCAGGGATACTTAATCACTAGGCCACATCCCCAGCCCTTTTTCGTGTTTTATTTGAAGACAGGGTCTTGCTAAGTTGCTGAGGCTGGCTGTGAACTCGCGATCCTACTGCCTCAGCCTACTGAGCCGCTGGGACTACAGGCATGTGCCATCGTGCCTTGCAAGGAAGGCTGATTTTAATGGACACAGAGATGGTAGGGGAAATGTTCTGAGGGTAGGTGAGGAAAGCTGAAGGCTGTTCCCTGCATAGCTTGGGCAGCTGCTAACAAAGCGGGGATTGGGACTTCATAAAGGAAGTTACCAGCAGACCACAAAAAACAAAACAAAACAAAACAAAACAAAACAAAAAACAGAACAGAACAGAACGGAACGGAACAGAACAGAACAGAACAAAACACAAACAAAAAATCCTGGAGGGTGTCTGAATCATTGAGAGTGAAACAGGTACAAAGAACATTTTACCTGGACCATTCGGTCTCTACATGTGACCTGATGTTTCTCTTTCAGTTTTTAATATTCTTTCCTTATTTTCTATGTTAGGTGTTCTGATTAGGATGTGTCTTGGAGGACTTCTCATTTGTTTAGGGCTATTTGGGGTCCTGTATGCCTCATGGATGTGGATGTTTCTAAAGTAACTAGCTCATTAAAAATGTTCTTAGTGGCCAAGCATGGTGGCACATGCCTGTAATTCCCGTGGCTTTGGAGGCTGAGGCAAGAGGATCTCAAGTTTGAGGCCAGCTTGGGCAATTTAGTGTGGCCCTAAGCACCTTAGCAAGATCCAGTCTCAAATAAAAAATAAAAGGGGCTGGGGATGTAGCTCAGTGTTAAATATCTTCAGTATTAAAAAAAAAAAGTTATTAATGCCTTTAGCTTGTATCTCCATGTTCGCCTCTATCCTGATGATTCTCAGGTTTGGTTTGATCTCTTGATATTGTCCCAGAGTTTTTATATATTCTGTCATTTTTTCCCTTTATTGCATTCTGTGTATTCAAGTTCATATATCCTGTCTCCAAGTCCTGAAGTTCTGTCTTCAAGGATGAAGCATTACAATTTTTTTTTATTTTCAAACTTTTCAGCAGCCTATTTCCTATAAATTGAGAGATTTCTTTAAGTTATCACTTATATATCATCTTTATCTTTTCCCTGAACCATTGTGTTTTTATTTGCATGCAACTAAATTACAGAAGGGGATTGTAAGAGGTTCAACTTATCCTTGAAGGTTAGTCTTTTTTTTTTCTTTTTTTAATGGCACTAGGGATGGAACCTAGGGCCTCACACATGTTAAGGAAGCGCTTTACCACTGAGCTACATTCCCAGTCCTTTTTAGAAAATTTTGAGACAGGGTCTCACTAAGTTGCCCAGGCTGGCCTCAAACTTGCAATCCTTTTGCCTCAGCCTCTGGAGTTGCTGGGATTAAGGTGTGCACCACTGTGTCTCATTCCTTTTGCATTTATTACTTGGAATCCTTCTGTAAGATATAATTGTCTCTTCTTCTGTGTTTATTTCTTTATATAATTATTTATTTTTATTTATTTATTTGGTACTGGGGATTGAACCCAGGGGTGCTCTACCTCTGACCTACATGCCCAGCCCTTTTTATTTTTTATTTTCAGACAGGATCTGGCTATGTTGCTGAGTCTGACCTTGAATTTGTAATCCTCCCG
The DNA here is from genome assembly GCF_964194105.1 of Spermophilus citellus. Classification (NCBI taxonomy): domain Eukaryota; kingdom Metazoa; phylum Chordata; class Mammalia; order Rodentia; family Sciuridae; genus Spermophilus; species Spermophilus citellus. Next base: position 13,885,765 of record NC_138200.1, on the reverse strand, counting down.
CCTCAGCCTCCTGAGTTGCAGGGATTACAGGTGTGTTGACCACTGCTCCCAGTTTATCCAATCACTGTGGTCTCATGGGTATTCATTTATTTATTTTAAGTTGTGCATTATGGTTTGGATATGAGTTATCCCCACAAATCTCCTGTGTTAATATAAGAATATTCAGAAGGGGGCTGGGGATGTGGCTCAAGCGGTAGCACGCTCGCCTGGCAGGTGTGCGGCCCGGGTTTGATCCTCAGCACCACATACAAACAAAGATGTTGTATCCGCCAAAAACTAAAAAATAAATATTAAAATTCTTTCTCTTTAAAAAAAAAAAGAATATTCAGAAGTAAAATGATCAGATTATGAGAGCTGTACCTAATCAGTTCATCCTACTTTGAGCGGACTAACTGGATGGTAACTGTCCTTAGGTGGGGAGTGACTGGAGGAGGCGGTCACTGGGGGCAAGCCCTGGAAGGGTGCATCTTTCCTGAAGCCCCTTCCTCTCTCTTTCTGCTTCCTGGCTACCTTGAGTGGAGCAGTGCCCCTTGCCACATCCTTCCTTCATGATGTTCTGCCTCACTTGGCCCAGAGCAATGGAATTGGCTGACCATGGACTAAATCTCTGAAACCATGAGTCAAAATAAACTTTTCCTCCTCTAAGTCATCCTTGTCCAGTATTTGGTCACAGCAATGAGAAGTTAACGGATAATGTAAGATTTATTTATTAAAAAATGGATAGATAAAGTTGAATGCATTTTTCAGGTATAGCATATTGTTTTGAAGAATACATTATTGAATGACTAACCTAGATCACTATTATATGAACTGCCTTACAATTATCATTTTTGTATGGATATTTCTTTTATTTCATGAGTTATAATCCAATACTATTTTTTTTTTTTTTTGCTCAGGTTATTATAGCTTTGACCACGAGGAGCTCTTTCTGATGATTCCTATGTCCTTTTGATGTACCCCATCCTTTTTTGACCACTACTTTGTAAGACTATAGGATATTTCTGGATCATCTTACTTTTTTTTTTTTTAACCTGTAGTTGGGACATAATACCTTTATTTTATTTATTTATTTTTATGTGGAACCACAGTCCCTGGATCATCTTACTTTTTTCCTGCTCCTGCCCTTGATTATCTGCACTTGACCACTGAGCCACACCCCAGCCCTATTTTGTATTGATTTAGAGATGGGGTCTCACTGAGTTGCTTAGCGCCTTGCCATTACTGATGCTGGCTTTGAACTTGGGATTCTCTTGTTTCAGCCTCCCAAGCTGCTGGATTACAGGCGTGAGCCACTGTGCCCAGCTAAGAAACACATTTTTATCAGCACTTGAGATGCCCAAATGCCCCCCTCCCCACCCTGCCACTGCAGAAGCCCCAGTCTTGGCTTCAGGCATCATTCATTAGTTTAACCAGTTCTGTCCTTTATATAATGGGATCATGCAGAATATCCTCTTGTGTCTTGCTTCTTTTACTCAGTATTATCTCAGGATAGCATAATGGGTAAGAGCATGGCTCTGGAGCCAGACTACATCAGGTAGTAGGTTAGTTGATTTCTCTTTGCCTCATTTTACTCATCTGTACAATGAGGATAAGAGCAGCATCTAACTTGTGAGGTGGTTGTAAGAATTAAATCAACTGAAAAATGTAAAGTGCTTAGAGCAGGGCTTGACCTATGAGGAGCATTCAGCGCAGGCCAACTGTTGCAACCTCTGCAGCACCTGACGGTTTCCAAGCTCTCGTCCACGTGTCCTGTTGGCTTTTGTAGTGCACCTATGAATGAGTGAGACACAGCCATCACCATTCCCACAATGAGGTCCAGAATTGGGCAGAGAATCCCACTCCCTGCCTCTTCTGGATCCCAAAGATGCCTCTCAGTTGAGAGCTGAGTTTGGCTTGGTTGCTGAGTGGGAAGCAATCCTTTCAGAATCCGGGGTGGGGATTCAACAACATGGGTTTGGACAAGTGAAACCGGGAAGTTGGCAGATGGAGATTCCTGTTGTTGTCTCTGGTACTGTTTGTAGCCAGGCCCGTTTTCTCTGTTAGCTTTGTGATTATGGGGATTAACCTTCATTCCACCTCTGTCACTTCTCTGTGTGGCAGTCTGCCACCGTCATGGCCTTCCCCTGGAGGAACTGTTTACTCCAAATAAAACAAACCTAAAACAAGCTAGTTCTTTCTCACAAGCTGTGGCTGGAGCGACTGACCATTACTGGTGGAAAGAAGTCTCGCCCTCTCAGGGTGGCCTTGTTGCCATGGGGTAGCTGAGGATGCCAGCCTTAGCATGCAGAAGAATCTCAGATTTAAAATTTTGTGGTGTCGCTGACTTTTAAGATTTGGGGAGTCTGAGATTCTCCTATTCGTATCCTAGTTAAACGATGCTATTTGCGGAATTGTTCAAGGGATGGGCCGCAGTCATGTCTGCAGTATATTGTGAAATGCTTCAAAACCCAGATGGATTGTAGGATGGACAGGTGGATACACAGGTAACAAAGCAAGGACAGTCGTGTGTCACTTAATGACAGGGACACATTCTGAGAAATGCGTTTTGAGGTGAGTCTGTCATTGTGGGGACATCACAGCCTAGGTGCTGTAGGTCAATCATTCAGTGCAACCTCTTGATACATCAAAGGACGTGATAAACACTAGATGTGTAAGGCTCCTGCCTGTGTGACACACCTAGTGTTTTACAGTGAACTTTTAAAAAAATAAGCAGAAGGTGTTCACTCTAAGATAACATAGCATCCCAAGTCTACAAACATGTTGTTGATCACCATTATCAAATGTTACCCACGATACTTGTATGTGTGACTGCTATCTGCAGTAAGTGTGATTACACCAGCATTACCATAAGCCGGGGAGGAATTCTTTGTGCTGTGACTTTAGGATGACCACAGTGTCCCAGAACTTTTCAGCGCGCTGGTAATTTATGGGATCACAGTTGTATATGTGGCCCCTCATTGACTGCTGTGTCCCTATGCATCACTGTACAGTAAATACTCATGATAAAATTTAGAAGGTGGTTTTCCAGACAATTCTTTCAATGTTTCTATACGTTTCCAAATTGCCACAATACGACACTGGGGAAATAGGATGTTTCCATGTCTCTTAGTGGGGCTAGCCAATTCCTTTGGGAGAATCCAAATGTGGGCCAAGTCACCACACAAGTCTGGTGGGAGGGTGTGACAGAGCTTGATGAGGCTTTCTCTCTAGCATTCCTGGGTTAGGACTTCTGCCTTTGAAGTGGTGGGAGTCTAGCTCAAACTAGTTTAAGTAGAAGTGGAAATCTACTTTTGGGAGCCGGTGGGCAGGCCAAGGTGGAAATGCTAGATTCAGCTGTTAAATGATGATGTTAGAACAATTTCTCTCAATCTGTTTGTTCTCCTTTTTTCTTTTAACCCGCTCTCTTTCTTTGTGCTGTGGTTCAACCCAGGGCACATGCTAGGTAAGCTGTCTACCACTGAGCTACAAACCTAGCCTATGGTTTTATTCTTTGACATGATTTTGTTATAGGAGAATATAACTATATTCATAGTTACAGGAGGGTTGCTGAAAATCTGTGTTGACCTTGTCTGTGGTGGGTTCAATTGTTCAAAAAATATTTCCTTCTCCCATTGGTCCTTAGGATTACACTTCCTCCCTCCCCAGGGACAGGCTTGGCTGTTCGATGGCTTTGGCCAGGACTCTTCTTTTAAACCTGCGGGTCTCACTGGGTTCCAGAAACTGCTTCCTCCCTGGGTAACTGCTGTCCTTTCCAGGGGTAGGGGTGGCAACTGAATCACAAGGCTGCTAGCTCCTAGGCATGACCATCCCCTCTTAGATTTCCCTTAACCTGGCCTTCAAAAATTTTGTATATATATATACAAAATTTTTGTGGTGCTGGGGATTGAACCTAGTGCCTCACACATGCTAGGCAAGTGCTGTACCACTGAGCCACAACCCTGGCCCCCCCTCAACTTTTTTAAACTTTCAATTATCCCATTTGTGTATATGTTATTTTTTCTGCTGGGATCCTAACGGGTGCCACTTTGCACTGTATGCACAAACCATTGTTTACTCATCTATCATAAACATGTGGGTTACATCCAATCTTTCACTGTTCAAGCTGCAGTGAATAGCTTGTATATAGGACATTTAACTTTTTTACATTTACTTGCTCGAGCACATCTATAGGATGGATTATTATCAGTGGGATTGCTGAGTCAAATGGCACATTTCCTTTATAATTTTGACCCTAGTGTCAAATCACACTATACCAATTTCCAGCCCCACCAGAGCTGGGTAAGAGTGAGGATTGGTCCTTTGAGGTAAACCCAGAGCCCTCAATGTTCCAACAACCACACGTGAGGGCTGCCAAGAGAGTACTCAAGACCAGAGAACCAGATTTCTGGCTGATAGGTTTAGGAGAGCATACCTTGAAAAATTAAATGAATACATGAGATGTGTGATTTTATTTGTTTTCCATCTTGGAATCTCTGATCATAAGAGTTATAGAAGTTTTTAAAGGTTCATATTAGAAAGTTTTGATTCAAAGTTTTGAGACCATGATTCTACATACTGGGATTGTAATATTGTAATATTTCAGATCTTTGATACTGGTTTCCAAGAGTGCATGAATCTTTATTACATAAGTCAAAGATTTTCAGCCTCCTCCCAAGGGGTGGCGCCCATGGATGGCTGGAGTCTGATTGTGCACTTGCTATTAATGTGTTTGCTATGAAACATGACAAGTGACTTTTGGGTTCGCTATTGTCCTTCCATACCTCCCCACAGCTAGAGAAAAGCAGCCAGTAGTGGAATCTAAGCTGTCAACACAAATCTGAAAGTGTTTGGAACTTGATTATGGTAGCATATTATGAAACACAGGGCTTTCTGGATTAAATTACTTCACATTTGTTTTTGGTACTGGAGGTTGAACTAGGAGGCATTTTACCACTGAGTTACATCTCTAGTCCTTTTTAATTTTTTTTTTTTAGTTGTTGATGGACCTTTATTTTATTCATTTATTTATATTCGGTGCTGAGAATCTAAACTGGTGTGCCTCACATATGCAAGGCAAATGCTCTACCACTAAGCCATAACCCCAGGCTCCCAGCCTTTGTTGTTTGGTTTATACTGAGACAGGGTCTTGCTCAGTTGCTTAGGGCCTTGTTAAGATGCTGAGACTGGCTTTTGAACTTGTGATCCTCCTGCCTCAGCCTCCTGAGTCGCCTGGCTTCTTCACATTTGATTTTATTACCCTGTCAGTAGAATGGGGGAAAAGCAGGAAAGAGTCAGCCATACATGGTTCAGCTCCAAGTGCTGCTTTACTTCTTTAGCTGTGTAACTGTGGACATGTCTGTCAATGCCTCTGAGACTTAGCTTCCTTACCTGAAAGCTGGGAATAATGATAATAACAATGATAGTAGAAGTGGATTATAGTGGCTGTTTCTGGTGTATTTAAGGATTATAGGAAGAAAAAGCGAAGTTCAGCTTTAAGTTCCCAGTTGAAGTCAGTGAACCAGGCAGCTTCTATCTAACCCTATAGGAATCTCTTATTTCTTCTTGTTACAGGATAGAAATTAGACACAGAACTTAATTGTGTAGGTAGAAGAATTATACCAGAAGTTGAGAGTACATCCTCATCAAATCTTTTTTTTCTTTTTAAATAAAAATTTTAATTGGTACATAATAGTTATACATGTTTGCGTGGTACATTGTGACATTTCATTGAATTTGCACAATGTGTAATGATCAGATCAGAGCAATCAGTATATCTTATCAATTAGAAAAATATATTTTTTAGTTGTAGGTGAACACAATACCTTTGTTTTATTTTTATGTGGTGCTAAGGATCAAACCCAATGCCTCATACATGCTAGGCGAGTGCTCTACCACTGAGCCATAACCCCAGCCCCATATCTTATCAGTAGTTTTGAGTAAATTTTGATGCTTTATTCTGTTAATTCTTTGTTGAAGTAGCATGATTTAAACAAATAGTAGAGCTTGTTTCCCATAACGTATCTACCAATTTAAACATTTATCATTTTTTTTGTATTAGGAAAATTCAAAATCTTCTCTACTAGCTATTTTGAAATATACAATTAATTTCATGCAGTATTTTAAATAATTTTTTTTGTAGTTGTAGATGGACAGAATGCCTTTATTTATTTATTATTTTGGTGCTAGGGATTGAACCTGGGGCCTTATGCATGCAAGGCAAGCACTCTACCAACTCATTCATATCCCCCAGAATGCCTTTATTTTCTTTGTTACATGGTGCTGAAGCTTGAACCTGGTACCTCACACATGCTAGGCAAGCACTCTGCCACTAAGCCACAACCCCAGCCCAACATGCAGTATTTTTTAATTTTTAATTTTTGTACTGGGGATTGAGCCCAGGGGCACTTAACCACTGAACTACATCCCCAGGCCTTTTTTTATTATTTATTTTGATACAGGGCCTTCCTAAGTTGTAGAGGCTGGCTTGGAACTCACCATCCTGCTGTCTCAACCTCACAAGTCACTGGGATTACAGGTATACATTACTGTGCCTGACAGGGACCAATATTTTTAAACTAGAATTGTCGTTATTAATATATTCTCCCAACAGGGATCCAAGAACTATGGTGTTCTAAAACTGGAAATGGAGGTCCAAGGCATCTCAGATTGCCAGAGTTCCCTGGAAATGCCCTCCTATCTTTCTGTCTTCCTACGAGTTCCTAGGCACTGATGTGCACATCGTACCAGAGAGCTGGGCACTCCTGGCATTACAGGCTTCGTCCCCACTCTGCTGACACTTGTGACATTCTACTGCAGCTCTAACCAGTGTCTGCTGGAGGGGGCTGGCCATCCTGAAGTTGATTCATGGCTCCTCACCTTGACTAGGGTCATGCCATGTCACCATGACTTGGAAAAGCCACCCTACCCTCCCTTACCCTATTCATTCTGACTAACATTTCAAAAAGGCACCGCCACACCACCTCCCCCTGCTCACCCAGCCTCCAGGGCGCTTACTAAGAGAGCCCTGTGGTCAGAGGCTGGCCCTGGCATCAGAATGGTTGAGTGTGAACCTTGGCCAGTTCCGACACTTGTTCTATGTGCGACCTTGAATATGTGACTTTGCTTGTTTGAGTTCCAGTGTCCTCATCTGTTGAATGGGACTCATGATATGACTGTTATGAGGATTAAATGAGATCATGTCTGAAATAATGTTTATTAAAAAATTAATGCCTAGGAAATAAAATTGAACAAATTATATTATGTGCATGTACCAGTATGTCACAATGAATCCCAGTACTGTGTGTAATTATGCATACACACACATACAAAGAGTACCTAGCACAGTCAGTGCTCAAAAATGTTACCTAGAATTACTAATGTCTTGCTTGCCTTGCAGCAGGAGTATGTCTTTTTTTGTGGTACTGGGGGTGAAACAAAGCTACCTTTTTTAAAAAATTATCGTACTAGGGACTGAATCCAGGGCACTGTACCACTGAGCCACATCTCCAGCCTTTTTTATTTTGAAACAGGGTCTCGCTAAATTGCTGAGGCTGGCCTCAAATTTGCGATTCTCTTACCTCAGCTTCCTAAGTCTCTGGGATTATAGGCACATGCCATTGTGCTTTGTTCCCACCTCCCACCTTTTAAACCTTGTGATAGGTCTCACTAGGTTGCCAAACAGTTTTGAGCTTGCAATCCTCCTACCTCAGTGTCCCAAGTAGCTGGGTGGAAGGGCATGTGTCCTGCTAGCCTGGCCCTGCCTCTCCAGGGCCCAGCTCTGCAGTGCCCCCCTACTATTTGAGCTCTGGCATGAGTGTAGGCGAGCTCTTGCTGGGTATATAAAAGCAAGACTAAAATAAGAAATTGAACAGATATGACAGCCACACACTGTGAGAAAAACAGACTCCATAGATTAATCCAGACAATAGGTAAACAAACAAAACTGTAACTGAGGGAAAACCTAGGTAAGCCCTCTATGTTCACTTGCACTTATTTGACTTTAAGTGACACTAATTTTGGATGCTGTACAACCGAGCAATATATTATTAATCTCCCACTAGTTTTGTTGTAGATAACACATGTGATTGAATCATCTATAAGCTTAAAACTTCTCCAACAGAAGTTGCTTTCAGCTTTCCTCCCTAGTTTTGTATATTGAACTTCAAGGTTAGCTCTTCCTGGGAAAATAAACTAAAAAGACATGAGTCATAGAAACTACTGTTAGGTTGGGATGTGAGGTGACCCCAAAAGCTCATGTGTGTGACACAATGTAAGAAGGTTCAGAGGAGAAATGCTTGGTTTGTGAGAGTCTTAACCCAATAACTGAATTAATCCCCTGCTAGGGATTAACTGAGTGGTAACTGAAGTGGTAGGGTATGACTGGAGGAGGTAGGAATTGGGGGCATGGCTTTGGGGTATATATTTTATAACTGCCAAGTGGAGACCTCTCTTTCTGCTTTCTGCTCATCATGTGAGCTGCTTCCCTCATACACTGCCATGATGTTCAGCCTTACCTGGAGCCCCAAGGAATGGAGCCTGCTGTCCATGGACTGAGACCTCTGAAACTGTGACTCCCCAAATAAGCTTTTCCTCTACTTCAGTTGTTCTGGTCAGGTCTTTTAGTCACAGCAGTGAAAAAGTTGATTTTTTTTTTCCAGGATCCACCTCATATCTTTATTTATTTTTTATTGGTTGTTCACAACATTACAAAGCTCTTGACATATCATATTTCATACATTAGATTAAAGTGGGTTATGAACCCCCAATTTTACCCCAAGTGCAGATTGCAGAATCACGTCGGTTACACATCCACAATTTTACATAATGCCCTATTAGTAATTGTTGTATTCTGCTACCTTTCCTATCCCTTACTATCCCCCCTCCCCTCCCCTCCCATCTTCTCTCTCTACCCCATCTACTGTAATTCATTTCTCTCCTTGTTTATTTTCCCATTCCCCTCACAACCTCTTATATGTAATTTTGTATAGCAATGAGGGTCTCCCTTCATTTCCATGCAATTTCCCTTTTCTCTCCCTTTCCCTCCCATCTCATGTCTCTGTTTAATGTTAACTCTTTTCTTCCTACTCTTCCTCCCTGCTCTGTTCATAGTTGCTCTCATTATATCAAAGAAGACATTTGGTATTTGTTTTTTAGGGATTGGCTAGCTTCACTAAGCATAATCTGCTCTAGTGCCATCCATTTCCCTGCAAATTCTATGATTTTGTCATTTTTAATTGCTGTATAGTACTCCATTGTGTATAGATGCCACATTTTTTTTATCCATTCATCTATTGAAGGGCATCTGGGTTGGTTCCACAGTCTAGCTATTGTGAATTGTGCTGCTATGAACATCGATGTGGCAGCATCCCTGTAGCATGCTCTTTTAAGGTCTTCAGGGAATAGTCCGAGAAGGGCAATAGCAGGGTCAAATGGTGGTTCCATTCCCAGCTTTCCCAGGAATCTCCAAACTGCTTTCCAAATTGGCCGCACCAATTTGCAGTCCCACCAGCAATGTACAAGTGTACCCTTTTCTCCACATCCTCGCCAGCACTTGTTGTTGTTTGACTTCATAGTGGCTGCCAATCTTACTGGAGTGAGATGGTATCTTAGGGTGGTTTTGATTTGCATTTCTCTGACTGCTAGAGATGGTGAGCATTTTTTCATGTACTTGTTGATTGATTGTATGTCCTCCTCTGAGAAGTGTCTGTTCAGGTCCTTGGCCCATTTGTTGATTGGGTTATTTGTTATCTTATTGTCTAATTTTTTGAGTTCTTTGTATACTCTGGATATTAGGGCTCTATCTGAAGTGTAAGGAGTAAAAATTTGTTCCCAGGATGTAGGCTCCCTATTTACCTCTCTTATTGTTTCTCTTGCTGAGAAAAAACTTTTAAGTTTAATTAAGTCCCATTTGTTGATTCTTGTTATTAACTCTTGTGCTATGGGTGACCTATTAAGGAATTTGGAGCCTGACCCCACAATATGTAGATCGGAGCCAACTTTTTCTTCTATCAGACGCAGAGTCTCTGATTTGATATCAAGCTCCTTGATCCATTTTGAGTTAACTTTTGTGCATGGCGAGAGAAAGGGATTCAGTTTCATTTTGTTGCATATGGATTTCCAGTTTTCCCAACACCATTTGTTGAAGATGCTATCCTTCCTCCATTGCATGCTTTTAGCCCCTTTATCAAATATAAGATAGTTGTAACTTTGTGGATTAGTCTCTGTGTCCTCTATTCTATACCATTGGTCTACCCGCCTGTTTTGGTACCAGTACCATGCTGTTTTTGTCACTATTGCTCTGTAATATAGTTTGAAATCTGGTATCGCTATACCGCCTGATTCACACTTCCTGCTTAGAATTGCTTTTGCTATTCTGGGTCTTTTATTTTTCCATATGAATTTCATGATTGCTTTATCTATTTCTACAAGAAATGCCTTTGGGATTTTGATTGGCATTGCATTAAACCTATAGAGAACTTTTGGTAATATCGCCATTTTGATGATGTTAGTTCTGCCTATCCATGAACAGGGTATATTTTTCCATCTTCTAAGATCTTCTTCTACTTCTCTCTTTAGGGTTCTGTAGTTTTCATTGTATAAATCTTTCACCTCTTTTGTTAGGTTGATTCCCAAGTATTTTATTTTTTTTGAGGATATTGTGAATGGAGTGTTTTTCCTCATTTCCGTTTCAGAAGTTTTGTCGCTGATATACAGAAATGCCTGTGATTTATGCGTGTTGATTTTATATCCTGCCACTTTGCTGAATTCATTTATTAGTTCTAGTAGTTTCTTTGTAGACCCTTTTGGGTCTTCTAGGTCTTCTAGGTATAGAATCATGTCATCTGCAAATAGTGATAATTTAAGTTCTTCTTTTCCAATTTTTATGCCTTTAATTTCTTTCATCTGTCTAATTGCTCTGGCCAGTGTTTCGAGAACTATATTGAATAGAAGTGGTGATAGAGGGCATCCCTGTCTTGTTCCGGAGAAAAAGTTGATTAAAACAACTACCAATAGTAAAAACTCAGAACATCTGATGACCTTCAGATAACACCAGAATGTGCATCACCTAACACATTATACACAACACACCAATTCTGTTCTTTAATTGAAAGAGGAAATATAAATAATGGTTAACTTGGGGGAAATAATGTTTTTATATAAAGAATTAAAGGGACTGGTCTAGGAGATAAAGGTCAATTATTATCACAGGGAAGACCCAGCAGAAAAGAGAAAGTAAAACATACCCTGTGTGACAGAGATGGTTATCAAGCCTGGATGAACAACACAGCATGTGCTTTTCCTGCCCATTGCCTCTCTGCTCCTCCTTTCCCTCCCTATAAAAGCTCTTTTGTAAACCTGAGTTTCCTAAGATGGTCATTATTTTGGGGATGATAGCTCCCCCATCTTCTCAGAGTGCCAATTTATTTGAATAAGTGTGATTTATTTCCTATGAACTCTCATCTTCTGAGTTGACTCTCAAGTTGCAAGCAGACAGACTTGGGTCCAATAACAAAACTCACAACAACAACCACCCTCAGGGAAAAAGATCAAAATCCCGTGTTGCTATAATATATAATATAAAATATCTAGGAATTAGCAAAACCTTCTAAGACATTCAGAGAAACGGGAGTGTGAAAACAACCATTTGATAAGAACTCTCTCTGCAGGGCACAGAGATGTTGGACACAGCAGACAAAGACCTCAAAATGGCTATTAAAAGAACTTTAGGAAACCATGTTTGAAGAATTAAAGGAAAGTATGATAATAAGAAAGAGATTAGCAATGAAGAGAAATTATAAAAAAGAAGTAATTGGAGTTCTTGAAAAGTTTAATAAGTGAAAGAAAAAATTCAGTAGAGGGACTCAACAGAAGATACAAGGTAGCAGAAAAAGGAGTAAGTGAATTTGAAATTTGAAAGTAGATACAGATTATTCAACCTGATGGAAGAAGAGGAAGAGGAAGAGGAATAAGAAGAGGAGGAGGAGAAGAGGAGGAGGAGGAGGAGACTAATATACATGTAATGGAAACCATAGAATCTCAGAAGGAAAGGGATAGAAAAAGATATTTGAAGAAATGATGACTATAAAATTCCTAGATTTGATGGAAAACATTATATATACATACAAGAATCCTAATTTACTTCAAGTAGGATACATTTAAAGAGATTTGCACGTGCACACACACACACACACACACACACACATATAAAATAAACAAACTGTTAACTGCCAAGGGCAAGGAGAAAATTTTGAAAGCAGCAAGAGAAATCTAATTTGCAACATTAAGGAAACTATAATAAGATAAAAAGCAGACTTCTCACCAGAAACTCTGGAGGCCAGAAAGTAATTGGGTTGACATTCAAAGAACTGAAAGGAAAACACCCCCGTGGATCAAGAATTCTACAAACAACTGGGGCGTATTCCTGTAATCCCAGTGGCTGGGGAGGCTGAGGCAGGAGGATCTCACATTGAAAGACAGCCTCAGCAATTTAGTGAGGGCCTAAGCAATTTAGTGAGAACTTGTCTCAGAAAATTAAAAGGGCTGAAGATGTGGCTTAGTGGTTAAGCACCCCTGGATTCTGACCCTGTACAAGAATAAAATTCTATATGCAAAAAAAAACTACCTCCAACTGTGGTGAGCCGTTTCTTCAGACCGGTCGCCATTACAAGATGGCGCCGGCCTCGTTGTGGTCTGTGACAAACAACTCCTTCTTTGGGAGAGTTGGCACTTGGTTCTTTGACACCCTATGAGAAAGCTCCACGTGGCAGCTTCACATTGGGTGTTCGGATACTTTATTAAGGCTGGGAGGGGCTTCCGGGGGAAGAAGAACTCTCGAGAGCTTGAATAAACAGCTGTAAGAAGATTCCCGGTGTTGCGTCTTCCTTGCGGGCAAGGTGGTCGCGACAAGTGGTGCCGAGACCCGGGAAAATCAAAACTTGCAAGTCGTCAGAGGTGGTGCACTGAACAGTCCCGGTAAGTGGGACCCCACAGTCCCGGTGAGTGGGACCCGATAGTCCCGGTGGGCGGGACCTGATAGTCCCGGTTAGTGGGACCCGCGACCAAAGCGGAATCAGCTCCTCTACTAAGAAAGAGAGAGCCTCATATTTTATTGCAGCTGCACTGTGTACTTTCACTTTTGTTTTCTGTGTTTCTTTTGTTGCTGTGTCCTGTTTTATTTGGCTACTGTCTGAAAAGATCAGCACTCCAGGCGCTAGACACTCCCTTACTAGTTTTTCACACAAATATGTAACAAGGCCTCTGGCCTTGAGCTGGGCTTCACAGTGCTGAGTACATTTCTAAGATAAGGGAGTTACTAACTGGGCTCCATGGTAACAGCTGGCAGGAGGAGGAACTGGAAAGGGAGATAGAGGAACTGGAGGGTCGAATGAAGAAGTCAAGATTTAAAGCATCTACGGCCCCGATCCCTGTTGCGCTCCCTCCTTATAACCCCGATTGGAACGAGGACAACCCCAGAAGGCAGGGGGGGTGTTCAGTGGCAGCCTAAGATATCCCAAACTTTTCCAGTAATTGAAAACCTGGATGCCGATGGACAGCCGGCCAGAGTGTATGTTTCTTTAGCCTTTAAGGACATTAAACAACTAAAGGAGGCAATTACTAATTACAGACCCCATGCCCCCTTTACATTGACTCTCTTCGAGTTTTTCTCTGCCAATCAGCTGACACCTAGTGACTGGCAACAACTTTGCAGGGCTGTATTGTCCGGAGGGATTTTTTTTTTTGTTGTTGTTGTTGTTGTTGTGGACAAGTGAAAATCAAGAGAGGTGTCGTGAGCTAGCCTGAGTCAATCAGGACGCCGGCTTCCCACAGTGTAACCTTGAAATTTTAACAGGCTCAGGACAATATGCTATCATAAATCAGCAAATTAATTATGGTCCTGGGGTCTATGCTCAGATAGCTACAGCAGCGAGCGTAATTCCAAGTTTGATGCTCAGGGACGCCCACTGCAGCCGGGAAACGGGAACAGGGGCCCACCCCGGGCCCCGGAAGCCAGAGTGTACGGGGCGGTCCAGAGACAGAACAAGCTGCTACCGCAGTAAGATCTTGGCCAGGCGGGGAAAAATGCAGACAAAATCAAACAAAATGCAATCGGCTAGGAAACCTTGGGGAACTTTTGCCTCCAAAATGAGCAGCGGACTCCATGTTGCTTGCATCACCATGGTAACCATGGGGTGCCTAGCCAGAAGAGCGGCTTCCTGGTCCCACCTCCCACACTTTTGGGGGCTGCCGATTGGTTCTTCCACAGTCACTCAGACAGGACTTCTAGTCCCGCCTTCCAGCCACTGACCTGTTTTGCTGTGTTTCAGATTTCTACCGGAGCTACTCAGAGCCTATATTTTTGAAACATGCCTGCCTATCAATGCTAACAAAAGATATCTTTTTCAGACAAAATTTAATTCCACAGCTTTCTATGTTACAGTCCTAAATTTAAGCTAGTTCCAAGTTAAATAACCTGACTTTTCTCTGTAGTTGTGTTACTAAATAATGTTCTATTGATGAGAGATATCAAATATGCTTCTTTATATTTTACTTTTAATTTTGGAAGTTATGAGGATGCATTTGCTTGCCACAGGAACAAGCCGGCAAGGTTCCTGTGATGACCAAAAAATCCTTATTCTAATTGCTAACTATAAAAATAAAAATGTATACTCAAGGATCTTATTTCAGTACATCAAGTGACGTCACATAGAAGAGTGCACTCCTAGTTAAAAATAAATTAACATGGATCCAAATATTTTAAGACCACGTGGTTACATAAAGTTAATACAATTATAAGTTAAGTTCTTATTCTTAATATATATTTTTTAGATATTTAAATAACCTATATTTGTTAATCTATAAATTAATTAGCACATGCCTAATTGATTAATTAATATATATTTGCCTAATTGTTTTTCTTCAACAGGAAACCCATAATTTATGTTTTATATTTACATTTATCAGATACTCTGCCTTTTCAGTTACAGATATTTGAGATAAATGTGTTTACTGTAAATTTGCTTTTAAGTGAAAATGCAATCACGTAGTTTCTCCTTCTCAAAGTTACTGTTTAAACTCATAAGATGATAAATTATTATAATTATTTCTACAAAATATCTAAGGGTTTTAACTATATTTTCATTGATATTTCTTATCAAAGTATAATAATTTGTTTATGGATCCTAAGGTTTTCAGAAATTGTTCCAAAGTGTATTTTTTTTAAAGAACAAGATGTTCCAACAAAGACAAAGCACACATGGATCCTAAGAAGAAGAAAGAAATCATCTTTGGGTAAAATAAGGTCTTTCTATTCATTTCCCTAAGTAAAAAGATTTTTATATTGTTATCTAAACAAAAAAGAGAGAAAAAATTTCATATACTAAACTGACTATAATTAACTTAAAGATATTTCAGTTTATTTTCCTAATTTAACCATACTAATGTGAGCTAAAATTTTGTCCATATTTTGACATGACAAACACCTATTGGAATGTGAGTTTATTTCTTTACAGAAAGATCCTTGTTGCCTAACAATTCTTACTGTTTAAGATAGGGATTAATTTTGGTAAATAAATTCACATTGTTGATTAAACATTAAGTATATTAAACTACTAACTTAAACCCCTGTATGACCTTTTGAGAGGAGGCCCCTCACCCACCTCCCTGCGAAAACCTACTCCAAAAGCCTTGAAGGCACTCAGGTTAATAGAAACAGCCTTACAAGAGATGCAGGTTACCCAGATAGATTATTCTATACCCCTATCATTTATAATCCTGCCATCAAAATTAACTCCTACTGGAGTGTTTTGACAGACTAGTCCCATCTATTGGGTCCATTTACCTGCTTCTAACTCTCGGGTGATAACTCCCTTTTATGAACTGGTGATAAATCTGCTCTGGAAAGCCAAATATTTGGGTGATGCACTATTTAAAAAGACTCTTGACATTCTCATTCAACCTTATACCCAAGATATGATTTTAAAATTACAACAAACACATGATCTTTGGTGTCTTTTTCTTTGTACTTTCAAAGGTAAAATTGATAATCACTTTCCCCGACATAAACTTCTAGAAGGCCTTAAGAGATGTCCTATCATTTTTCCTAAAATTATTAAAAGAGAGCCTATTTCGGGAGCTCAAACTGTTTATACAGACGGAGCAAAAAGGGGGGTTTGCTGTTGTTTTTGATGGATCTCAAGTAATTTGACACCCTGTTCCTAAACTGTCTGCCCAAAGATCAGAAGTTGAGGCTCTAATTATGGCCCTTAAACTATACAATTCCATCCCACTTAATGTGTATACTGATAGTCTCTATGTTGCTAAGTTAGCCTCAGTTATTAAAACAGCCCCTTATATTGGCAGGCAATCCACTATCATGGAACAATTACAAACGGTTCAGCTCCTTGTTTGGGCTAGACGAGATCCTTTATTCATTGGACATATCCGAGGACACTCGGAGCTTCCTGGGCCTCTGGCGGAAGGTAATGCTAAAGCAGATGCTGCCACTCATAATATGGGCCTAGTATACACTATAACCAAGTATGATGAGGCCTCACAACTCCATGCTAAATTCCATCTGAATTCACAATCTTTACGCTTCCGCACAGGATGCTCGCGTGATCAAGCTTTACAAATTGTCTCCCTGTGCCCAGTATGTGCTCCATTTCTTCATTTCCCCAGTTTGGGTGTTAATCCTAGAGGCTTACACCCCAATGATATCTGACAAACTGATGTTACCCACTTCCCTAGTTTTGGTAAGCTGTCTTTTGTACATGTTTCTATTGATACATACTTTGGCTATATCTTTGTTACATTACACACTGGAGAAAAGGCCAAAGATGTTATTGGACATCTCTTAACAGCTTTCTCTTGCATGGGCAGTCCACGTTGTCTCAAAACAGACAATGGACCCACATATATAAGCCAAACAATTCAACGGTTCTGCACCCAATGGGAGATTGAACACAAAACAGGTATTCCTTATAACCCCCAGGGACAAGCTATTGTGGAACGAGCCCATCAACATTTAAAAATTTATCTACAAAAAATAAAGGAGGGGAAAATATATAGATGCTGCCAGGGACCTAAGGCCTATTATTGTGCCTCCTGGGGATGTGAAACCTCTAGTAATGGGTATTGACTTAAGAATTCACCTAGGAATGACTATGCCCATTTCTGGCAAACAAATATTACTATTCAGTTTACTTCCAATGGAAGACAACAACCAGATTGGACTTAAGGATATCTCTGGGGGCTGAGTATTTACACCCCCGGACAGTACAATCCTGGCCTGCTTTTTCGGCTCAAATTGACCACAGAACAGCCTACTGGAAGTCTAATAGGACCTAATCAGGTGCTCGGAGACCAAAAGGCCTCATCTAGACCCAAACAGCCCATAGCCCCAACATTAAAACCTTCCCCCAGTGGTCAAACAATAACTATGGGCTATCAAACCTTTGATTATACCCCTGAGCCCATACACCCTGGAACTGGAGATCGTCTTCTTAATTTGGTCCGAGGAGCTTTTTTCGCTCTCAAGGCCACTAATCCTAACAGGACCCAAGATTGCTGGCTATACTTGACCTCCAGGCCGCCCTATTATGAGGGGGTAGCAATACTGTCTAATTTATCCTCTAATACCACTACAGATCCTAAATGTTATTCTCTGCCCAGCTGTAAGTTAACTATCACGGAGGTCATGGGACAAGGGGTTTGCTTGGGAAAGGTACCGCTTTCACACCAACATCTCTACAACATCACCCGACCAATAAATCAATCTCAATCTGATTATTTGTGGGGTCCCAAAGGGTCCTATTTTGCTTGCAATACTGGGTTAACTCCCTGTGTTTCCATGGCAGTCTTAAATACAACTACTGATTTCTGTCTGTTGGTACAACTATGGCCGAGGATATCTTATCATGGGTCAGACTACACCCTGGGACACCTTGAGGGACATACTCGGCTCCCCAGAGAACCCATAACTATGACTATTGCCCTCCTACTGGGCATAGGCAGAATAGCAACCGGAATAGGAACAGGGACAGCCACCTATGTCCAGGGAGGTCAATTACTAAATCTACAAATGGCTATGAATGAGGATTTAACAGCCATGGCCAAATCAATTACCGCCTTGGAAAAGTCCCTCACCTCCCTCTCAAAAGTTGTGTTACAAAATAGGAGGGGACTAGATTTATTGTTCGTAAGGGAAGGAGAACTATGTATAGCTTTATAGGAACAGTGTTATGCTTATGCAGATCACACTGGGGTAATCCTAAAACTATAGAAAAGGTCACGGAAAGATTGGCTAAAAGACAAAAGGAGTTTGAAGCACAACAAGGATGGTTTGAACAATGGTTTAAAAATACCCCATGGCTGACTCCTTTGATGTCCACTGTAATGGGACCGCTTTTCGGTCTCCTTCTTGTAGCTGCTGTAGGCCCCTGCCTTGTCAAGAGAATGACACAATTTATTAAAGACCAAATTAACATTCTGACTTCTAAGCCAATACAGGTCCATTATCAACGCCTACAAACCAAAGATGATCTTACTGAAGTTTGTCTCCGACCAATTCGAAGATGATTTTTCTACAATGATTCCTGCTTCATGCCTTTCTCCTTTTGCCCCCTTTTCTTCCTTATTTTTATTATTCCTCTCCTCTGACTCTATGCCCTGTTGAACCGGAACCAATTAAAGACCTAATAATGACTGGCTGAATAGATACCACTAAACGCCTTGGCAACAACGAGCTGATCTTGTAGTACCCAGAGACGGGCAACTTTCACGCTTGCACTGCAACCTAAGACAGGGGAATGGGGCCTCCCCAAAGACGGGTAAGCACTGTAAGGACAGTGAACGACCTAAGACAGGGGCTACTTGATTCCCTTTGACGTGCCACAAACAAAAGAGGGGGAACTGCTGGCACGGACTCCCCCCGGCCCCCAGGGCTTGGATCCAGCCCTGGTTTCTTGTTGTGCATGTCAAAGAGGCCAGCTCACAAGGCCTTGAGGCAGCTCACCAGGCCTTGAAGGACTTGTGGTGTCTGTTTTCATATTATTCAGCCTATAACGGTCATGTGGGAACGTCTTGACCTGCTTGGGTCCGATAAGGTTCCTGGTTGAAGGCTTGGTATGAGTTAACAAGAACTTTCTGTCTCCCCCCGCCCTTGCTCCCGCCTACTGGTAACTTTCCATTCTATCTGCAAGAAATATATAAGTATGTGCTGAGCCATACTATGCAGCCACTTCTGCACAGTGGGATAGGACCTCTACTCTCGCCTGTGTTGTTTTTAGAAAACAAAAGGGGGAACTGTGGTGAGCCGTTTCTTCAGACCGGTCGCCATTACAAGATGGCGCCGGCCTCGTTGTGGTCTGTGACAAACAACTCCTTCTTTGGGAGAGTTGGCACTTGGTTCTTTGACACCCTATGAGAAAGCTCCACGTGGCAGCTTCACATTGGGTGTTCGGATACTTTATTAAGGCTGGGAGGGGCTTCCGGGGGAAGAAGAACTCTCGAGAGCTTGAATAAACAGCTGTAAGAAGATTCCCGGTGTTGCGTCTTCCTTGCGGGCAAGGGGGTCGCGACATCCAACAATGTAAGTGAAAGATGTTGCCAGATAAACAAAACTGAGAGAATTCATTGATAGCAGTCTTGCCTTACAAGGAGCACTAAAGGAAATTCTTTAGGTTGAAAGGAAATGATGCCAGGAGATAATTTGAATCAATACAAAGAATTGTGAATTCTAATTATCTTTTGAAATCTTTAATTTTTTATTCATTTCTCCATATTTTCCTCACCACTTTTATTAAAGCCACATTATACTACTTATTTGGGTTGCTTATATGTCTGCTTTTTAAAATTTTTTTTTAGATGTTGATGGGCCTTTAGTTTATTCATTTATTTATATGCAGGGCCGAGAACTGAACCCAGTGCCTCACATATGCCAGGCAAATGCTCTACCACTGAGCCACAACCCCAGCACTATAGGTCTGCTTTTTATTTTTTTAGTCTAGTTTTGTTTCCCCCTTAAAATTACCAAGTTCATTCTCCCTCTTCATATATCTATCTATTTTTATCCTGACAGATATTATAAATAAATGAATTGATGATACACATTGGATGATTTTAGCTACCATTAGAGAGGATTTCACATTTTGTCTTCTAGGCAGATAGGAGGAAGAGTGGATCTTATTAATGTGATTAGTAATTGATCTGTGTTGAAACTAGATTTCCAGTTTTAGTAATACTGAGTTTACTGTTGTTTCATCCAGGTTCACTAGGCATCTCATTCTAAACCTTGGGCTTTTGATCATCATCTGAAAGGTTTCCACCAACTTAAGCCCTGAATTTCTGCATTAATACTCTCAGTTGGAATATTTGTGTTTAGATATGTAGCCATCTAAGTTGAGTGTTTGAGGTAGAACCCTTCCCTATAGTGATATTTTAATTTTTTGTATATTACAAGAATACATGAGAGTTCACTTCTAAAATTGCTGTTAGGCTAGTTCCCAATCCTTTTGCCTTGATCTCTGAATTCAGCAAATGTTCCCTGTGAAACATTGATTTTATGTTTGAGTTCCCCCAGATTTCTAACTTGTCATACCATCTCTGTGTTTCTAAAGAAGCATTGCTGTTTTTTTTCCCCCTAATAGAGATCCTCTGCGTGGATCCATGGGCCAAGTCTGATTTTGAATTCTAGATAGATTTGAAAAACACCAAGAGAAAAGACAATTTCTAATAGGAACACTCCACCTCGGGAATCCCTATTCATTTTGTTCTTGTTTTCTTCCACAGTTTGTCATTTCTCAAAAAAATAAAAATGTTGTGAGGACTTTTACTACTGGTTGAAGTAGGAGTGTTGCACTGCCTCTACCTGGAACGTCCTGTTCAGAATTGAAATTTTAGCTTCTACTTTTTGAAGTTCATTGTTTTTAGAACTTCTACTATCACTTGAAATGATAGGGTGTAGTTCCTGAATGTGGAAAGAATTCCCTTAAAAAAAGGGCTTGAGAGTTAGTGAGAAGGAGCTGGCATAGACAAAGGCTGAGGCTGAGGTTGAAAATCTTTAGACCCAAGCTTACTTTTGTGCTAAGGTCATGGTTTGGGAACCATAGTTAAAGATATGGGAATACACCAACCTTGGAAGTGCAAAATTGGAAACTGCTGCAATAAAGATGCTGGTGGGGGGCAGGCACGGTGTTGGGGGGCTTCGGGGAGATGAAAACATAGTGGTTAAGAGCTGAGCTTCTGGAACCAAGCTGCCTAGGGCACCACTTGCTAGTTGAATGAACTTGGGCAGATTGATCTCTGTACTGGAACGTCATTATTTGGAAGATGGATGTAAGAGTATTTACTTTAGAGGGATATTGACAGGATTGGCTGGACAAACACATTAAACATGTACACACTTCGAGTTCTGTGAATGTTAGTTATTCTCAGCTAATCACGACTCTCACTATCACTTTGACTAAGTGTCCCTCAGCCTGTGTGAGTGGAAAGTGTCCCTCAGCTTGTGTGAGCTGTGACATACATGTCAATACTGTGCTGGTCATGCTCTGCTGTTCTCCTGGCTTAAATTTGGAAGCAGGCTTAACTCCCCTCCCCAACCCCACTTCTCAAACAGGTAATGCATTCACATGATCCAAGATTCCCAAAGTACGAAGTGATTTAAAGTGAAAACTGTTCCACCCACTAACCTTGCCCAGGGGGTATTAATGTTTTCCGTTTCCAGTCATGCCTCTGTCAGCAGAGGTTGAATTTTTGTCTAACAACAAAAGTTAATTACTGGGCTGGGGATGTGGCTCAAGCGGTAGCGCGCTCGCCTGGCATGCGTGCGGCCCGGGTTCGATCCTCAGCACCACATACCAACAAAGATGTTGTGTCCGCCGAGAACTAAAAAAAAAATAAATATTAAAAAAAAAGTTAATTACTCAAATCTGAAGTGTGTGGTCCATGACTGCTTGTTGAGATTACCTAGGCTCCATCTGATCACGTACTGCCATGGTCACCTCCACAGGAGCAAGAGGATGCTGGAAGGTCTTGGGTCAGCAATTAAATTCTCTGGTTCAAAGCACACACACGTTACTACTCGCCACCTACCAACCAGAAATAGCCCCATGGCCTTACTAAATGATACAGATCCAGGAAGTTCAGTTTCCTCTATGCCTCGAAGGAGAGGAGAATCAGATTGGATGAATGGTATTATGGATTGTCCATTGCTTTTCTGCCTCTGGCTTTGTTCACTGGGTAGAATATTTTGGAAAAGGCATCCTTTCTGCAATCATTTTTGCAGTTGCTTGGCATATGTGTTGGATATTTTATTTGTCCTGCTCTCTCCACTCTCCACCAAGGTCCGACTTTTTGAAGGGTGAAAGGAATGCTATCACCCCAGCTCCCTTGAGCTCTACTCTTGTTTGAATTTCGCCAATAGACGGTTGAGAGGAGAGCAATAGCAGATTATTTGTTCTGTAGCTTCCTTTTTGCTGGACTCTGAAGTGGTGGTAGTTGAAGTCCTCTGCCAGAACAGACTGCAAATGGGGGACTTTCTTTTACCCCTACAGAACCGGTCTCAGTTTCAGAAATTGCCCCCTCTCACTACACCTTAAGGCCTAGGGATGGCAATGTCTCCTTGTAAGTCACAGAGTGCTTTGACATCTTGTAGATGTCCTTCAACACTGTCCTCAAATTTGTAAATAGTCCCTTCCTTAAATTCTCATATTTTTGGCTGATATTCTGATGAACATATTTCGTTGAATGGATGGATCATAATTTACTTATCCAGTATCCTTTGATGAACATTTTGGTTGTTTCTAGTTTTTTTACTATGTGAACAACAACCCTGTGATGAGTAACTACACAGAAATCATTTTGCACATTTTCAAGTATACATAGGAGATGTGACTAGAAGCAATGAAGTTCCACAGTCAAAGGGAATGTTCTCATGAAATTTAGGCAAATATGGTTGCGTTGCTGTCTTCTGAACTTGTACCAATTTGCAGTTCTGTTATTCATGATTGCAAGCAAGGATTGCTCTTTGGAAATAAATATAAAGTCCTACATTCCAGGACCTCTGGAGTAGGTGTTGCAGAAAGGGGTACGAGAGAGAAACATGCGTGGGGTATAAGGTGGGGGAGGGGGAGAGAGAGAGAGAGAGAGAGAGAGAGAGAGAGAGAGAGAGAGAGAGAACGCACGTGAGCGAGTCTGGTGAATTTGTCTTTGGATTTTGAGAAACTGATTGACAAGTGAGTCAGTGACTGTATTTTTTTCTTCACCTCATAACACTTACATAATATTTTTGGTATTTCTATTTGATTTAAAGAGACCATGATTCAGTGACCAGTGATCTTCAAAGCTAAAGTTTTGATCCTAGGACTGTGGTCCTAATATTCATGAAATTTCTGATGCTAAAGAACCTCTGAGTGAAAAGTTTTCTGGCTTGCCAGATGTGGTGGTGCACACCCATAATCCCCTTGATTCAGGAGGCAGAGGCAGGAGGATTGGCAAGTTTGAGGCCAGCCTCAGTAACATAGTAAGACCCTATCTCAAAATAAAAATAAAAAGCATTGTGATGTGGTTCAGTGATAAAGCACTCCTGGGTTCAATCCCTGGCACCAAACAAACAAATAAACAAACAACCAGATAAATTTTTGGACTCTTTTCAAGAGAAAGTACACGTGGATGGTTACCATCCAACCTGAATATTTCTTGATTCATGTGCTAGTTTCAAAACATGACATGCTTTAGCATTTCTCAATGCTTCCCTCCCCCATTGCTACTGGGTAGAAGACAGCCAATGAACAACATGTAAGCTGCTAACACATATTGGGAAATGTTTGCAACTTGAGATCTGTGTTTGTTCTGAAACATAAAGTACCTTGGAGTTTGAATTTCTTACCTCTGGGCCCTCATTTTCCATCTGTAGATCGGGGAAAGGGCAAGGAAGGTGAGCAAGGGTGGTCGTTAAGAACAGCCCCTAAACACATCTGGGTAATAGACCT
Organism: Spermophilus citellus; assembly: GCF_964194105.1. Classification (NCBI taxonomy): domain Eukaryota; kingdom Metazoa; phylum Chordata; class Mammalia; order Rodentia; family Sciuridae; genus Spermophilus; species Spermophilus citellus. The sequence continues at coordinate 13,861,796 of NC_138200.1, read as the reverse complement.
GTTCTGTTATCAGAGTTCTATGCTTGAGACCTGACTCTGGGGGTGTTGACAAACCAGGTCTGGCTACTTACTCCAAAAACCAAACAGATAAAGGAATGATCAAAAGCAAGCAAGGGGCTGGGGATGTGGCTCAAGCAGTAATGCGCTCAGCTGGCATGCACGGGGCGCTGGGTTCGATCCTTAGCACCACATAAAAATAAAATAATGATGTTGTGTTCATCGAAAACTAAAAAATAAATATTAAAAAGTTCTCTCTTTTTCTAAAAAAAAGCAAGCAAGGCACTTTAATCAATATGGCCTTATTGGGAAGGCAAAGCGAGACTCAGCATCTCAGCCCTGTCTTCAGGGTACTTAAAGGAGCTGTAGGTTTAAATAAAGGATTGACTGGGGCAGAGGGTGAGAGCTATGTAGAATTAAGCCGTCTTGCTCTGTTTCTGCAAGGTGGCTCTGGAGAAGTTCTTAATGCTTGAGGAGCCCATCCCCATTAGCTGCTTAGGACATCTGTCTATCAGAACTGTGATCCTGAGAAAGAGACAAATTGGTTCCTAGGAGATGATTGTTTCTGTTGGGGGTGGGGGCAGTCTCATCATAGGGACATTCCTGAAAGGCTCCCCTGTTCCTGGAAAGTGTAGGGCAATGACTGGAGACTTTAGGTGCCACTCCAGGGGTTTGGAACAAGACCCCTGTTAAAGCTATCAGTTGAATGTCCTTGAGAATCTTGAAAACACCTTAGTTTCTCTCTCTCTCTCTCTTAAACAAAACAAAACTGGGGATTGAACCCAGGGGCACTTAACCCCTGACCTACATCCCTAGCCCTTTTTATTTTTGATTTAGAGACAAAGTCTCCTGGGTTGCTTCAGTTTTTGATTCTTTGGGACCATGCTGAGAGTGTTATTTAGCACAGCAAACCATTGTGAAGCATGGACTTATTTTGCAGATTCTAAAGGAATATGAATTTTTCCTTATCCAGATTCAATGGCACACATTGCTGGTAACCAGATATACTTGTATTTCCACAGGTAGTCTTAAACTTCATTATGGAATGCAGTTAAGTTATGCAGAAATATTTGTTCCTTTTGAGGTGTTCAAGAAGGCTTTGTGAGGTTTTGTAAAGAGGTTAGAATATCAAGTAACCTAGGGATAATTTTAGATAAGTACTGAAGCAATACCCTTTGGAGTATTTTGCCCTGTGTCCCACAGGGTGAGGGTTACAACATGGATGAGGGACAAGTGGACTCTCTGCAGCCTGAGTGAGTTATGATAATTGCATGGTTCTTCTTGTGGCCTCGGACTTCCTATGCACACATTCTGAATGGTTTCAGTTGGTTGTGAGGCAGACTTTTTGCAGCTTTCCAGAGGTCTCCCCATCTATTCAACTCTCTTGGTAGACTTCCCTGAGAAATCTAACCACGGTGACTTCCCTGAATTCTCAACTGTTTCTTCAACACTATTTCCTCTATTGGCTTCCCTTGAGTTTCCAATATTTCATATAGTTGATTTTTTTAGTTGTTTCATGTGGGAGTAAAATTTCAGTTGCTGTTACTCCATCTTAACCAGAAGCAAAAATTCAGTAAGTGCTACTTAAATGATTGCTATAACTGTAAACTTTTCCTTAGATTCTCACCTGGTCTGGTGGGGAAAAGCATAGATTTTTGACTTGGTTTTAAACCTGACTTCACCATTTCCTGGCTGTGTGATCATGGGAAGTGATTTAACCTTTCTGGGCTTCAGTGTCCTCCTCTGGAATGCATCTATTCTGTAGGGTTATTGTGAGAATGAAATTATTTGACATGTGTGAATATTCAGCACAGTGTCTGATGGGGAGCAGGGAATCCTGAGCTTGAGTACTAAGATTTGTACTAGAGACATATAGTACCCCTGTTACATTTCTCCACTATTTCTACTTTCTACAGATATGAACATGTTGGTTGAGTGCAAATTCTAGTGCCAGTTTGACCCAGGTTTGGAACCTGATTTCTCTATCTGGTAGTCCTGACTTCAAAAGGATTGGTTAATCTCTCTATACTTCAGTTTCTTTATCTGTTTTTGTTTTCTTCTCTGAAAAATGGATTGTTGTGAAACTAGGAGATCTGATACATGATAAAGTGGTTAGTACAGAGCTTGATTCATGGTGTCTAAAAGTGTTCTTTTATTTATCGTCATGATGACCTTCACCATAAGCATATTTGTAATTACAAATGCTGAACTCTAAATACCACACAGTGATAGACGACAGGGTCATATAATAGCTGCTACTCATCTAGCATATCCTTCCATCTTACCTCAAGGACCTACAACACCACCAACTGGGATACTTGGTTGTAGGACTCCAGGGGCAGTCATTCACATTATAGTCCGAGTGAGTGAAGTCTCTAGGAGTGACGCAATACACTCATACTGGTGACTCTGATGGAAAAAGTGAAGGACCAGGCTGACCTTTAGTTTTATCTAGCTCTGCCTGCAGGAAGCTGATTTCTTCCAAGATCTGCTTCTCAAGGTTTCATTGTCCTGCCCTGATGTTATGCAGGATGAAGTCAGCACATTTTCTTGGGACCTTCCACTTGTTACCTTTGGAGAAAATGATACCAAAAGCTAAGTCCTTGTTTACATTTTTTTTTTTTTTTGTATCAGGGATTGAACTCAGAGTACTCGACCACTGAGCCACATTCCCAGCCCTATTTTGTATTATATTTAGAGACAGGGTCTCACTGAGCTGCCTAGGGCCTCACTAAGTTGCTGAGGCTGGCTTTGAACTTGTGATCCTCCTGCCTCAGCCTCCTGAGCCGCTAGGATTACAGGCATGTGCCACTGCACCTGGCCTTGTTTCCATTTTCAAACCAATAATGGGGACAACGTTGTGAGAAAAGGTAAAATTTTATTGATTTTTTTTTTTTTTTTATGAAAGGAGAAATACAGGGGAATCCTGTCCCAGAGGCTGTGATTCTCCCTGTCAGGGGGAACATGTGGCTTTTAAAAGAGGAAATGAAGGCTGGAATCCAAGTAGTATCAGTAGGGATAATTAGCTGGTTTTCTTGAGAGCCATTGCTCCAGTTCCTGGGTTTGGAGTTTCTTTGTTCCTTTGTGCAGTAAGGACATGACACATTAGCCTGGGATGGGAAAAATGTTTCCCCTGCAGGTAGGAGGAGGGAGAGTGGGAAGAAGAAGGAGAAAGCAAAGGAGGAAAAAATGGAAAAAGAGAAGAAAGAAGGCATAAAATTTTTTAAAAATAAGTGCTCCCCTGTTACAGTTCCCACTGTCGATTCCTACCTTCTGTTTCTATGGAAAAGAGGCAACAATATTTCCAAACTGTTTCCTGCTGAAATGGGTGATGAAGGGGATCCTATTATTGTTATTTTTCCTTCTGAGCTTTTACCAGAAGTCATGGAGAGGTGATGCCAACCTTGGTGGGGACCCGAGAACAGGATAATCATGCATAGCAGTTACTATCGGACTGATCTGCTGTTTTACTGTTTTGATCTAGTTTTTTCCTCTGTTATAGTCACAATCCCCCTCCCCGCCACAGTACCAGGAAGGGTGTCCCATACACTATTCTATAGGAGTTAAATTTAAGCCTGTTTCTGGGGGTCATTTGTATTCAGAAGTGAGCAATTGGTAATACCTTATCCCATTGCAGATGAGCTTATTGGCACAACTTAGCCACTGTTTTCTTTAAGGTATAATCCCATAATCTTTTCTTTTTTTTTCTTTCTGTAGATTGGGGGCTTTAGGATGCATGCACTTCCATGGGATATCCTATGTTTTGCTCACTTGCTGGGTCACTATTATAATGAGCCATAGTCTGTTGTCAGTCTGCATCAAGGAGGGGAGCTCATTAGGATTAGCTCTGAAGCTTTTTCTGTTCTGGTGGAATAAATCTCAGCTCATCCTGAAAAGATGTCTACTATTACAAGCAGTTATCTGAAGTTTTCCATGGCATGGGATATGAGGGTCATTAGGAGCCTGCATTTCTACATATTGTGTTTCTTTCCCGGTAGGCTGGTTACCTTTCAGTCTTTGGCATGTTTTGGGCACACAGGACACAGTTTTGAGTTCTGTGCTGAATAGTCTGTTGGCGGTGTGGTCCCCACAAGTGGGGCTTGGTGAACTTTACAAAGGTGTCCCTCTCATAGTGAGTACTCTCAAATAGATGTTTCTTTCTTTTTCTTTTTTTTCCCAAGGGCCAGACCAGTGTTCAGACAGGAGGATTAGCCCCTGGGAATTCTCTCTTCACTTTGCAGTGCTCTCCCAGGAGTCAGAACTCCACTCTGGCCTGTTTCTTACCCTCCTCAGTATGAAGAGCTTTAAGTCTAATACAGGTTGAGATATTAGGGCTCCTAATATATATAAATTTATTTTAAATTTTGCTTCCCTATTGGCTGCCTATCAGTCGCCTGATTTTGCCCCACCACCTAAGTGGCAGTCTCTTGAAGACCTGGATAGTGCATGATCTGATTTAACCACAGCCTGTATCAACATCAACATTTTAAGGTCATGTTTAACGTCCTTGTTTTCAGAGGTGAAGATTCCTCTTTCTTTCCACATAGCTCTGTGTGCATGTAATATCCTGAAAGCATATTTTGAGTCAGCTTAAATGTTTACCTCCTTTCCTTTGGTCAGTCTGAGAACTCGTGTCAGAACAATTCTTTCAGCTTTCTGGGCTGATGATTCCAGTAGTAAAGCCCCAGTTTCCAGTATCTGTTGTTTCATGATCACAGCATATCCCATTATCTGCTGGCTATTGTCCATGAAGCTGCTCCCATTGGTGAATAGGTCCCAGTCTGGCCATATGATAGGCTGATAAGAGAATCCAACTTGGCTGGAGTAACAGTCTTCAGGATCTCTGAGCAGTAGTGTTGTATTGGCTCATTGTCATCTGCTGGCTGCAGGGTTCCTGGATTTAAGGTGGACACAGTTTTAAGCTTGACATTTGGTTTGTCTAGTAGGATGGCTTGGTATCTCCCCATACTCCCAGCTGTCTGCCAGTGGTCACCCTTCTGTTAGTAGGACCTGGACTTTGTGAGGAACAAACACAGTGATGGGTTGCCCTAGAGTGGATCTCTCAGGCTCTTGGGGTGAATCACAAGAGGCAGCTACTGCCCAGAGGCCAGGGGATGATCTTTTTCTGTGTGGTCAAGCTGTTTTGACAATAGGCTATTGGTAATGATATGTCTCCCAATGCTTATAAGAACCGCACGGGCTGGACCTGGTTTCTTCTGAATACATAAGTGCAGGCAGGCCTAGGGCAGGGACTGTCATGAGGCTTTGTTTTGACTTTTTCAAAGGCAGCTTAAGATTCTGAGGTCCAAATCAAAGGTTTTATTTCTGTTTCTTTTGAGGTCTCATAGAGAGGTTAAAATTAGGAATCCAATAGGACAGAATCCTGCCATTTCCAGAAGCACACATAACTGCCTCCAGTGCTGGGTTCTCTCTGTCACATGCACTGTCTCTCTTTTTTGGTACTGAGGATTGAGTGTGCTTTACCACTGAGCTACATCCCAGTACCATTTTATTTTTTATTTTGAAATAATGTAGTCTTGCTATGTTGCTGAGGCTGGCCTTGAACTTGCCATCCTTCTGCTCAGCCTCCTGTGTTGCTAGGATCATGGCTATGCACCACACTACCTCTGGCAGTGCCTGGGTTCAGTAAGGCTCAAGATGGTCTGCTTCCAATCTAATATCAGACTTTGGGTTCTATGGCTAATCTGGAATCTCAGACAAGTGATTTGTTGTTTATAAATAGGAGTTTTTTTTTCCAGTAGACACCTTATATTCACATGAGACAAGGTAATAGTATTTGAAAGGCAGTGTTTACAGCCATAAGCATTGCCATGGCTATATGCAGGTCACCCATATATTGCAAAGGGTTTCCTTGATCCAGCCTTAATCCTCACAGGTCTTTTTTGAGGCTTTCATTAAACATATTCCTTCCTGATACATGTTTAGAGAAATGGAATTTGTAAATTCCTTACACACAGAAGCCCTCTCTGACCTTTAGGATGAATCAGGCTTCTCCTATGGGTTCTTGCGCATCTAGGATTCTCACATCACAACTCTGATGAGTCTGAAATGTCACAGCCTGTTGACAAGGCTGTTTTTTTCCATTGGACTGAGAACTCTAGAAGGACAAGGTCCAATGATCTTTGACTATGCTGATCTCAAAACAAAGCACACTATTTCATTGAACTTCAGTCAGTCCTCCCAAAAGCAAGTTGAGGGTCAGACTGGGAGACCAGGAGTATACAGCTATTAAGTGAAAGATTCAGGCTCTTCCCTTTGAACTGCATGTGGAATGATTAAATAGAGGCTATTTTAAACAACACATTACACATTTAGTTCACAGATTTCTCCAGTCCAAATTTGATCAGGTCTCCTTATATTCATGTCTTCTCCTCCCTGGCATACCTGGATTGTTGAAGTCATAAGCTGAAGCCAGAGGGCTGGAAAGGAAGTTGAGGAACTGACTTGTCTTCTTCTGTTTTGTGTGGCTATAGCAAAATATCACAGATATTTATAATGAACAGAAATTTAGTTTCTTCCTGTTCTGGAGGCTGGAAAGTCCAAGATCAAGGGATTCACATCTGGTGAGCTTTCTTGCTGAATCATCCTGTTGTTCGAGGCAGAAGGGCAAGAGAGAACAAGAGGCCAAACTCACCCTCTAGTAATGGTACCAATACCACCCACGAGATGGAGTCCTCATGGCTTAATTACCTCTTAAAGGTCCTGCCTCTTAGTACTGTGACAATGGCAACTAATTTTTCAACATAAATTTTGCAGGGGACAAACATTCAAATCACAGTTTGACTTCATTATTAGTAAAAAGCTTTTTATTCCTAGACATCTCTGATTTAAGTCTTGGGAACATCTGGAACTCATCTCATGGTAGGGGCAGGGCGTCCCCATGCGACTATACAGGGTTGAAAAGGGAAGCCTCAGATGTAGTTCTCCAGGTCATGACATGTTCAGCCAGGCTTGTTTCTCAGTCTCATATTAAACTTCATCATATATATTTATATGTTTATTTATTTATTTAGGGTACTGGGGATTGAACTCAGGGGCACTCAACCACTGAGCCACATCCCCAGCCCTATTTAGTATTTATTTAGAGACACAGTCTCACTGAGTTGCTTAGCACCTTGCCATTGCTAAAGCTGGCTTTGAACTCAAGATCCTCCTGCTTCAGCCTCCAGAGCTTCTGGGATTACAGATATGTGCCACCGAGCCTGTTCATATATTTTGAATAAAGATTTTAAAGAGTTTGAAAATCCCAGTGATAATTGACTTTTCTGAGTTGAAATAGGACAAGCCATTGATTTTTCAGTGAGCCCTGGAGTTATGGTTCAAGATGGACATGTTTGGAGTTTACCAATGGAATTGATAAAGGATTGATAAGTTGTATTGTTATCTAATGAGATTAGATTGAGTATGAGGTTAGATCAAGTATGCAGTTGATAAAGGGAATGTATTTGGGTGAATGGAGTTGATAACATAATGGGGATGGGTAGAATAGAATATTAAAGCCTATTCATTACAAGGGACGAAATCATAAATGATAAAGTCAGATTAATTTATTTGATACATTGCCGCAGTCTGGCTGGGCACAGAATCACGAGCCACTCAAGCAGGAACAAAACTTTATTTTTTTTCTTTTTTTTTTTATTTAAAGAGAGAGTGAGGAGAGAGAGAGAGAGAGAGAGAGAGAGAGAGAGAGAGAGAGAGAGAGAAAGAATTTTTAATATTTATTTTTTAGTTCTCTGCGGACACAACATCTTTGTTGGTATGTGGTGCTGAGGATCGAACCTGGGCCGCAAGCATGCTAGGCGAGCGCGCTACCGCTTGAGCCACATCCCCAGCCCCCAAAACTTTATTTTTGAAAATGCCGCCAATACCCCGTACATGTCCGGGAAGAGGCTGGTCCACCCACGCGGTGGTGTTCTACCGGAACCGGGAACACAAGTTCCTCCCCCGGAATTCCCTCCTACTGTACTTCCCCAACCAATGGGAACTCTCCAGGAGTCCTGCAGCAGACCAAGGTGAACAGCAGGAGTCCAATATCCATATGAATGCAAATCTTAACATAATCATATCATCTCAATGGCTAGCTGGCGTCACCTTACAACCAAAAGTGCCATGCATCACATTACTTGGCTGTGGCTCTTAGCAATACATGGTAGAGTGCAATACAGAGGCACTGTGGGGTGGCAGTCAACAAGTGGAATGAGAAAAGTGCCTTGTGTAAGATTTAGGTTCCTGCTAAAGAATTCAAAGGAGGGCCTAAAGATATGTAGGGATAAATTCTAGATTGGCTGGTCTTTCCAAAGAGGAACTAAGAAGTGGGGACTAACTAGGGATTGAGTTGTGAGCCATGAAATATAGTGATTTAACAATTGGGTGTTACCTATACTACCTGGGTACAAAAAAGCAGTCTGGGGGAGTCATTAGTGAGAAATCATATTCAGTCCGTATAGGGTATTCCTATAGTGTTTATAATTGCCACATGACTTTGGAAGGAAAAACGCATCCTTTTAACTTTGTAGCTAGCTTTATCTGCATCTCTGTTTGCAGCTTGATTAACGACAGGACTCTTTTTTTTTTCCTTTTTGAATTCAAGCTGATTTTCATTCTTCCAGAATTTTACTTTTTCAAAATGAGAATGGGGTATGGGATGACTTTGATATATTAGTGTTGGGTTTGGGTTGATGTTAGGTTGTTACATGATGGGTTAAATTTGGTGATTGATTTGTAGGCTGTATGGAAACTAGTTGGGGACTGGCCAAATTGGAAAGTGTTTGGGATAGAAGAGATAGGCGTTGGAATTGGGGAGAAATCATAAATTTATTTAACCAATGGTAGTAGCATTAGCTTGGTTATGGAAATTTACAATGGGTAACAGGTTGGGGTTGGGGTGGACAGTAAGGTTCAGTGCTGATTAATTGACTTGTTAATTGAGGTGGAATTTGGGTGTAATATTGATGTTAAAATAAAAATTGGTTTGAGAATAGGATTGGGCTTGAAATGGAAATTGGGACTGAACAAAAGCGCAATTTAAGGTGGTGATGGTGTTTAGGGCTGGTGACGTTTGGACAGCTTCATCCCATTCCTGGATTGTGCAGTTTCCCTGCCATATATAGTGGGTCAAAGACTGCATGGGACATCAAGAACTGGAGGACTATGTTGTGCAATCACAATGGGGAAGGAATTTTCAGCAGTGGAGAATAAAGGGGCAAGCTTGTCACTTTCCTTGAAAAATAAGAGGCAGCCGCTGCAGACACTGAGGTTCTTACCACACACCACAAGGACCTCCTTCACAGCTTGGTACACACTGAAGATTACCACTAGCCTTCTGCCTGTGGGCAGAAGGATAGAGCTCATGTTTGTCATTTTTATCCCCTACCTCCCAAGTTGAGGGGACATACACCTCTGTGAAGATCAGTGTATTTTGGGAGAGAAGCTGTAGCATGTTTCCCAGGAGTGGTAAAGGCCTAGGTATGGGAGCAGTCTGTCTGTCCTTGCTCCTTGAGCTGAGGTCAGGCATAGACAGAGAAGAGCCAGGGGCAGGAGTTAGATGACTGCGTTGAAATGTCCTGGTGAAGAATGTTTTAGGCAACAACTGAGAAGAAAAGTGGGAGGACTTGTGTCTGGGAAGGGACATGCTGCATTTTTCATCTCCACCTGGGTCATGTCTTCCCTAGACCTTAGAAATGGGATAAGATGAGGCAAGGAGAAGACCAAGAAAGGAATAGAGACAGGAAGAATCAAACATGGGAGAGAAAGGGAAAAATGGGGAAGGGAAGAGGAGAGGAAAATAAAGCAGACAGAGGGAGGGAGGGAGAGAGAGAGAGGGAGGGAGGGAGAGAGGAAGAAGAAAAAATTAGGTGGAGAGTGATGGAAACAGAGGGCGTGAGAGAAGGGAAGAGCCAGAGAAACTGAGAGGTAGAGACAGAAATAGCTAAACAGTGAGTGACTTCTATAGAGAGGTAGAAATAGAGATGGAGACAGAGACTCACAGACTGCAGACCCACAGAGACATGGAGAGGATAAGGAAAGGATCTCTCTCTTTCCTCCCGCCTGTCCTCTTCTCCTCTCTGCCTTTGTATTTTCCATCTTATTTCATCTTTCCACCTTTCTGGGTCTTTTTTACTTTCCCCATGTGATCCTGGTTGGTGCATCTGTGGTTGTTCAACAGGTGTCTCAAGGTTGGCGTGTGGACTAGGGCAGTGTTTAGGTAAGAAGTTTCCTCAGCTTTCTCACATTGCCACAGTTCATCATCTGTATATCAGGGAATTCCCCTGGCCACCAAATGGCTGAGCAGGTTAAGGACCCAGGATGACAGCTCTAGGGGCAGGTTGTCGCTCTCTTCCTCATGGTTCCTGAGCTCCTGTGTTATAGATGATGTGAATGAGAGAGTTAGAGATCCCCAAATAGTATATTCACAGAATCACTGTTTCTGTGGGTAACAGGCTGAGAGTCGTGGAAATGTTTACTCTTAGATGTATTCTGATTTAGAATCATGAAATGTAAGGATCATAAGCTCTTTTTTTTAAATCTTCAATTTGTGTATTTATTTATTTATTTTTATGTGGTGCTGAGGATTGAACTTAGTGCCTCATGTGTACGAGGCAAGTGTTCTACCACTGAGCCCCAGGCCCAGCCCCAGCCCTGGAACATAAGCTCTTTAATTCACTAGAATTTTTATTTATTTATTTATTTATTAGTTGTAGGTAGGCACAATACCTTTATTTTATTTATTTATTTTTATGTGGTGCTGAGGATCGAACCCAGGGCCTCTCATGTACTAGGCGAGTGCTTTACCACTGAGCCACAGCCCCAGCTCCTTCACTGAATTTAATCTCCATGAGGTCTGGGATTTGTGTTTGTGTTTTGATCTATCAATTTCCAACTGCCTGGGCTCTATTGGCATTGAGAAAATGATTATTCACTTTGTGAATAACAAACATAGCTAAGAAAGCATTCAGGTGGCAAATTTGCAGCACTTCTGTTACCCATGGTTGACGTAGCTACTTGTGGCACTCTTCACAGTTCCAAGTCTCTTTCACAAAATAGCCTGGCAGACGTCACCAGTTGATGGGTTTGACATTGCAGATGAAACTTCCTTACCCCATCTTCTTGAACTCAGACTCAGAGAAAAGAAGGGAGTTGTGAAATGGAACTAGAATCTGAGTTTTCTGGTCTAGCTACTCTCTACTGCACTCTCCTTTCTTCTTGTCTCCATCTGTACCTGCACTTTCTGCCTGAAGACAGGCATACATCCCAAACAGACTATCATAACTCAGCATAATACCCACAGCAATGACTTGGCTGGGTTGAACCCAGGACCTCCTGCTCCAGCATCCTCTTGGGTACTGTTGTAAGAGGACAGGGACCTGATAAGACCTGTGAGCAGCTGGCAGTGCTGATTAAAGAGGACCTGCAAAGAGCCTCCTCCTGTCTGTGGCCTACTTCTAGCATTTTCTGAGTTACTTTCATGTACTCTATTTCTCTTGCTGGATTGTGCTCCCAATTCTGCTTCCATTCTAGGTTCAGTTGCTCAGAAAAATGACCTCAGAGCTGAGTGAACTAACAGTGTACCGTACCAAATCATGACCCTGTGACAGAATGCCATATGGAGGGGCTACAGGGACAGCATCTCTGTAATCTTGGAGAGGAAGTTCTCAAGGGACAGGGTTTTTTTTCCCTCCCCCTAGGACCTCCTTGTACCCAGGAATAGAGAAAAAGTTTTGAGCAATAAGTTGGATAAGAGACTCAGGAAGAACTTGGTAGATGTGGTGCCATTTCTGCTTCTGTCTTCTGGGACAGTTGATTTCATGAGGCTTCTTGGACAAGACTTTATGGATTATAGAATTGTCAAATGCCACATGACTGATCAGAGCTACCTCAAGCTAGCAGGACATTTTTAGGTCATCTTTATGTAGGAATTTTTTATAAGTCTGCCCATCAATTTGGTTCACTGAAAAAATTCCATTTACTTTTCAAAAACACTATTTTATAATAATTAAAACATTTAAAATTGTGGTTAAAAACATAATAAAATTTATCATTTTAACCATAGAGAATTCTTTGATGTTTTATAAATGCATAAGTACCCCACCACTTCTGAACAACTGGAACACCTCAGAGAATTAACTTGTATTTCTTGCTTTGTATTGAGATTCTCCCAGACTCTGAACTCCTGCCATCCAAGGATCTGTTCTCTGCTTTAATATTTTTGCATTTTTTTGGAATGTTATATAAATGTTTACAAAGTATGGAATCTTTTAAGACTGAGCTCTTTCATCCAGAGTGATTCCTTTGAGAGTCATCCATGTTCTAACGTGTGCCAATAGTTCTTTTTATTCCTGGGTAGTTTCGTTGTGTGTATGTGCCATAGTTTGTTTATCCATTCATCTGTGAAGAACGTTTGGATCATTTCCAGTTTCTGGAGATTAAGAATAAAGTTTCTATAAGCATTCGTGTACCGGATTTTGTGTGAACATAAGTTTTCAGTTTTTAAGGATAAATACCCAGAAGTGGAATTGGGAGCTCTCTGGCTATTGTATATTTAACTCTTTAAGAAACTGGCAAATTGTTTTCTAGAACAGTTGTGTCCTTTTGCATTTCTTTCACTAAGATATGAGAGCTCTGGTTGCTGTAAATTTTCTCTAGGTACTTCAATAATTTTTATTTCAGCTATTTTAATAAGTATGTAGGAAGCTGGGCAGGGTTGCACATGCCTATAATCCCAGAGGCTCGGGAGGCTGAGACAGGAGGATCGTGAGTTCAAAGCCAGACTTAGCAACTAAGTGCTAAGCCTCAGTACTAACAATTTAGAGAGACCCTGTCTCTAAATAAAATACAAAATAGGACTGGGGATGTGGCTCAGTGGCCTAGTATCTCCCTTGTACCCCTAAAATGGTATGTAGGATGTCTCACTGGGGCTTAAGAACATTTAATGGCTAAGATGCCTGACATTGATTTATGTGCTTTTTTGTCATTTCTATATATACTTTAATGAAATAGGTATCCATCTTTAGCTCACTTTAAAACTGGGTTGTGTTTTGAGAGTTCTTTATATATTTTTAAATGCTAATCCTTTGATTTCCATGTGAGTTTTAAATATTTCCTCCAAGCCTGTGGTTTATCTTTTCATTCTCTGCATAGTGTTCCATGAAGAGGAAATGCCTTTAATTTTGAAGAATTCCAATCTGTCAGTTTTTATTTTGTAAATGACACTTTTGGCATTGTATTGAAGAATTCTGTGGTGGACTAAATAAAGGCCCCATAAATCTCCAACTCTTAATCTAGGACCTATGGATATTACCATGTGTGGTAAATGGTTCTTCACAGATAAAGTTAAGGATAATAGGATGGGAATATCATACTGGATTATTTGAGTGGACCCTACGTGTAATCACAAGAACCTTGGCAAGAAGGAGGCAGAGGGAGATTTGACCTCAGACAGCAAAGGAGAATGCACTGTGGCCATACAGGCAGACATGGAATGATGTAGCCACAAGCTAGGCAACATCAGAAGCCACCAGAACCTGGAAAGGCAAGAGACAGGTTTTCCTTGGACTTTCCAGAGGGAATGTAGCTTTGAATCTTGATAATTTTCCCTCAGGCTAAACTGACTTTGGTCTTTTGTTCACCAAAAGAGGATGCACATTCATTGTTTTAAGCTACCAAGTTTGAGCTAATATGTTATAATAACTACAGGAAAACTACTACTGAAAATGTTGGTGATATTGGAACTGGACCATGGATAGAGGCTGGAATAATCTGGAGGTGTATGATAGAAAAGTTTCTTCTTGTTACTTAGAGTATAAAGTGAACAGAAGGAGATAAATTGAGGGAAATACTATCAAAATAGAGCTTTGACGCCTTGGGAAATTCTCAATCTCCCCTAATTGCAAGAGACACTAAAATTAGGAGATTTAATATCAGGGAAGTTTGTTCTAAAGGAGAAAGCAAGGGTGTGGCTTGACAAAGCCTTTTTTACTAGTGACTCTGAAAGATCAAAAATAACAAAATATTACTTTGCACATAGAGCACTTTGAAGATTGTGTGTGACTCATGGATTGCTTTATCCATCTCAACAGAAGCTGAGAACAGAAATGAGATTGTCAGCAAATGTTTGTGTTTGCTCTGTGAAGTGAATTTCCATGGTATACATAGAGAATCCCCAGGGTTTTAAGGATGGCACACCAGCAAAAATATTGCCAGATTGGCCTTGAAAGGGAGAAACAAGATTTAATTAGTCAGACTTACTGGATTATACAGGCAGTAAACACACTGATAAAACTACACAGTTGCAATCACCTATTGTCTTTCATGAAAAAGGAAGGATGAGTCTAAGAGCAGAGCCTCAGCGTCTGAGTAGAGCTGTGCTGTGTGAATTGGAAGTCAATCTGGTACTCACAGATTACAGAGGAGAGAATGAGGAGTCGGGCATGCTGGAAATGGAAATATTTTGTGAGGATTACACACTTATCTAAGAATTAGGTTCTACTGAAAGTCTCAGAGCACCCACCATTGACCAAATTCCATCAGGAATGTTCAAGGGTGGGGCAGCAGCTGCATGAAGAAGTTCAGTGGTGCTTCTTTTCAACATATTCAGGATGGATGGTCAGAATGGTGGCCACAGAGATGAACTTATTTATAGTGTTAGGAGTGAAAGAACCCTAAGAGAACACAGGGTGTGTGGGGAGGCTGAACTTCCAGAAACCAGTGTCTGTTATTCTCTTAGTGCTTAGAACATTTAGAGGAATGGTCAGGAGATCTTGAACCACAGGGAGAGTTATGCAGATGCTTAATTTTTTTTAACATTATCAGAAGAAATACTTTATTTGGCCATATGAAATTGTGTGCCAGATTACTCTTTTTTCTTAATAAAATAAATGGAAATTTAAAAAAAATATATTAATGATTGTTCAGAATTTTATCTAAACAAATTTAGTAACGAGGAGAAAAATGACACCCAAGTTACTTTTTAAAAAGTGAGTTTATTAAAGTAGAAATCTGGTGTTTTTAATCTGTATGGTGAATAAGACTTCATGATTTTATCTTATTTTAAATAATCATATGGTGATATGATTAATTGATCATATGCTTAATTGATCATGGTGTCCAACAGACAGATAGTGGGGTTACAATAGAATTAGAAGAAGATACAATGGGGAGAAGAAGACTAAGGTGGTCAGTTCAATAAAAACTTACTAAGCCAACGTGTAAATCTTGAACACAGTCACCGAAAAGCTTGTTCTGAATAAGGATATGGTAGCAGCAGGGCAATCACACAGCATAGATTTCTCTCATCCTTCTAAAAGGGCTTAGGGCCAGCAGCAAAGCAAGAAAGTGTCCACTGGGGTGGAATCAATGAACAATCAAACACATAAAACAACTAAGCCAGCTGTTGGCAGCCAGCCTTAGCCACTAGAAACTCTGGAACTGGCAAGATGGCCCACAAGCAGAGTAAGTAGTACTTGATTTCTTTTGCTGTGTAAGAAATTATCATAAACATAGCAACTTAATGCAATGCAAATTAAGTTGTTCACAGTTCTTTTTTTTTTTTTCACAGTTCTGTATGCAGAAAGTTCAATATGACTTCACTGGGTTCTCTGGTTAGGATCTAATGAAGCTGCAGTCATGCTGTTGACTGGGCTCTTATCTATAGACTGGGAAGATAAGAGTCTTATCTTCACCTCCAGATTCATTCAGGTTTTTGGGTAAGTGCAATTCTTTGCAAGTGTAAGTCTAAGATTCCCCTTTCCTTGGGGTTGTCAGCTGATGGCCACTTTCAGTTTCTAAAGGCCTCTCACATTCTTTGCCACATGATCCCCTCCATCTTCAAATCCAGAAATTACACATGGAAGCCTCAGGCTTTGAATTTCTCTGATTACTTTTATCATCATTCCAGAGAGAATGTTTGATTTAAGGTATCAGGGGATTAAATAATTTAATCGCCCTGTCAGTCCATTGTGTTATGTAACACAACTCAATTATGGGAGGGTTCTGGGAATTATAGTGAGATGTTTTGCAGAACCATGGTAGAAATTCTGTCATGGCCCACTCAGTATCCCCAAAAGAGAGAAGAAGAAGAGGAAGGGGGCCAGCGGCTTCTTTACAATAATCTGTTCTTACAATAAATAATACCTTCCTGTGAGAAGTATTTCATTCTTAAGACAGACCATAATACCTTTTAAAGGCCTCATCTCTCGACACTGCCATATTTACAACCAGATGTCAACATGAGTTTTGGTGACTGCAAACCATGTTCAAACCATGGTGGATGGGTAAGGGGTTGGTGGTTTACAGTGATTATAATCCGGGGGGGAAAAGGAGGTGGATATGGCTACAAAGGGGTAGCTCTAGGGAGTTTTGTCATTATGGGGCAGCTCTGTATCTATTGTGTTGGTGGTTATAAGAATTTACACATGACTTGGTGGCTGAGGCAGGGGGATTGCAAGTTTAGGGCCTCAGCAACTTAGTGAAACCCTGAGTAACTTAGCAAAACCCTGTTTAAAAAATATCTACACCTAATAAAATCACACAAACACTCCAATACACCATATATACTTGCATGTTAAACTGGTGAAATCTGTATCAACTCTGTGGATTATATCAATATTAATTTTCTGCCTTTTGATATTGTACCATAGTTACTCAAGATGTTATCGAAGGGTGTGGAATATGTCACCCCAAAAATATGCCACTTTGGCATAAGGATTATTTTTAGGTAAAGTCATTTAGTAATAGCTGATGTACAAGGGTGATCTGATCTTCTTTTTTCTTCCTGAATACAGGAAATGAAACTCCAATGTGGATTGTGTCCTCTGTAAACCAGGAGGAAAGAGATGCTTATTAGAAATGGGAGTCAAGGACAAGAAAAATGTTCAGATGAATCCTTGTCTTCCTAGTCACTGCTCTATGATTAACTGCCTTAGCCCAAGCCTCTGTCTTGTATTTTTAAATAGCTCCACTTTTTCTAACTTAGGATTTAGGCATTTGGCTCTGACAGTTTCCTTGGGTCTTTCTTTTCCTTTGGGGATTTCCCTGTAGATGTAGAGATTTGTGTACATTTCTCCTGTTCATCTGGTGTGTGAGGCCCAGCTGGACATCCTGAGAGAGGAGAGGTAAAGTTTTGCTTCTCCTATAGTACCATTGGGAGTAACTGGATAAAGGAAACATAAGAATTCTCGTTTTTGCAACTTTTTTTGTGAATCTATAATTATCGCAAAATAAAAAGGAAAGAGAAATTATGTAGTGTTGATAGTATAAAACTGAATTCATTCTCTTCATTATAACTTTAAACATTTTCATTTATTTCTGCAGTTTTATATATATTTTTCTTCCTCCTTGCAGTATCTTTGGATTTTCTTTGTTGTTCTTTTTATAACTCTCTGTTTAAATAAAGGCATTCATTGCTATAAACTTCTTATATTGCTTTGGCTATATCCTATTAGTACCAGTATGTTGTGTTTCCATTTTTGTTTAGTTCTAGGAACTTTTAAATAACCCCTCTGATTTGTTCAATGACCAACTGATCATTCAAAAGAGTATTGTTCAATCACCATGTGTTCTATAATTTCCTTAGTTTCTCTTGGTATTAATTTCTAGTTTCATTCTGTTATGATCTGATAAGATGAAATAAATTATTTTGATTTTTAAAATTTTGTTAAAATTTTAATAATTCTATTGTTATCTGTTTTGAAGAAAGTGATCTATTTTTAAGAAAGTTCCATGTGCTCATGAAAATAATTTTCTACAGCTGTTGGGTGGAATATTTTGTAGATGTCTGCTAAATCCACTTGCTCCATAGTATAATTTAACTCTGATGTTGGTTGACTTTTTGTTGGGATGATATATTTATTGGTGAGAGGTTGAGTATTGAAGTCACCCATTATTATTGTATTGGGGCCTGTGTTTCCTTTTATGTCCTTTTGTTCTAGAAAATTGAGTGCTTTGACTTTTGGTGTGTATATATTTATTTACATTTGGTAAGTCTTCCGGATGGATTGTTCTCTTTATCAATATGAAATGACCTTTCTCTCTTCTGACTGATTTTGGCTTAAAGTATGTTTTGTCAGATATGAGTACAGATACTGCTGCTTGCTTTCAGATTCCATTTTTCTGGAATGTCATTTTCCATTTTTTCACTCTCAGTCTATGTATATTTTTGCTGGTAAGATGAGTTTCTTGCAGGCAGCATATTATTGGGGTCTTTTTTTGTGATTCTGGGGATTGAATCCAGATGTGCTCTACCACTAAACCACACCCTAAGCCTCTTAAATTTTATTTTGAGTCAGGGTCTCCTTAAGTTGTGTGGATCTCTGTAGATTGCTAAGACTGGACTCAAATCTGTGATCCTTCCTCAGGCTCCCAAGTGGTTGGGATTGTGTTTATCTTGCTTCCTCTTCTGGGTATAGGAATCCTTTAAGTACTTTCTATAATGTTGGTTTAGTCATCATGAATTTCTTTAGTTTATGCTTATCTTGGAAGGTTTTCATTTCTCCTTCAATTCTGAAGTATACCTGGGGGATATGGTAATCTACATTGGCCATTATTTCCCTTTTCTTCTATTTCTTTTATTTTGAGATGGGGTCTCACTACGTTGCAAGGCTGGCTTCAAACTTATGATTCTCCTGCCTCAGTGTTCCTTGTTGCTGGGATTACAGGTGTGTGTCACTGTGCCCTGCAACAGTTATTTTCTTTCAGGGCTGATGTACATCATTCCATGCCCTCCTGGCCTTTGATACATCTGCTGTTATTTTGATGAGTTTCTCTTTATATGTGGTTTAGCATGTCCCTCTTGAAGTTGTTAATATTCTTTCTTTGTACTTTTGGCAGTTCAATTATAATGTTGTGGAAAAGTTCTTTTATGGTCATGTTTATTTGGGGTTCTGAATACCTCTTGTATGTGAATATCTTTTTTCAAGGTTTGGGAAAATTTCTGCTATTACATCACTTAGTAGGTTTTCTGTGCCTTTTGCCTATAACTCTTTTTTCTCATCTATTCCAATCATACGTAGTTTGGTCTTTTAATGGTGTGCCATAGATCCTATATGTTTTATTCATTGTTTTTTATGTGTGAATGTGATAATTCATCAATATTGTTTTAAGCCTTTATATTCTTTCTTCTGCTGGATCTACTCTATTATTGAGAATTCCAACTATTTTTTTTCCTTTTGGTTTATTGTGCTTTTATTTCCAATATTTCTGTTTGATTCTTTTTCAGATTCTCTATCTCTATATTGAGTTTCTCATATTCTGCATTTTCTTCCTTAATTAATACAGGTACTTATTTGTATTATCTTTGAATTCATAGAAAAAATTTAAAATCACTCATCTGATTTTTTTTGGTCTGGAATTTTATCAATTTCTATATCTTTGGAATTAGTTACTGGAGAGTTATGAACTTTTGGAGGATGATGTGTTACCTTGTTTTTTCATATTTTTGTGTTTCTATGGTAAAAATTGTACATCTTTTGGGATGGATATCTCTTCTCTTTTATGTGAGGGCTTTATTATGAAGCAGTCTTCTCTTAATAATGTGTCCTGGTTTATTGATTGAGTTTTTGTATTGTGTTGAGTTTAATTCAGAGTAGAACTTCATAGTATGGTCTCACTGTGGCTTCTTTGGCTGTGTCAGAGACTGATGGATCTGCTTTTTCTGTAGGTCTCATAAGAATGGCATCCCTCTGGTACTTTAGCCAGGAGTGCTGTAGACAATAGAATATTGGACACACCCTCTGTGGTTAGTCCTCCATTCTTGTCAGCAATGTGTGGTCTGAAAGGGTAGGATTATAACCTCTCTGAGGTCCCTTGTAAGTGTGGTTTTCACGATAGCTGTGTTATTTCATTCTGCTGTGGGTTACGGTGGTGAATGTTCAAAGGATGACTTCAGCCCCCCCTTTCCATGACTATTTGGGACTGAGTCATCAGCTGGGGGCTTTTGTGTCTCCTATTTTTAAGGTGAAGTATCTGCCAAGATTCAGTCCAGACTGAATCATGGCTGGAGTAAGCTCAACTGGGCTGAGGGTGCAGTTGAGCTGCAGTGAAGCCTGCACCCAATGTGCTCAATGTACTAGGCTTGATCCTCAGTATCACTCAAAAAGAAGAAAATAATAAAACCATAAAAGCAAGCCAGCCATACAGTAAAAACCAAGCAGCCACCACCACCACCACAGTACCAATAACATATTTTTATTAATTATAAACTTGTAATTATTATAGAAAGATAATTACAAGTTTATAATTAATAAAAATAAAATTAATTAAAAATAAAGGGAGAATAGTAAGAAAGATGAATCAAAGGGAAATAAGAAGAAAAAATTTAAACAAAGAAGTATGATAAAGAAGAGAAGAACTCCAATTAAAGCATAAAAATAAAGGAGTATAACATATCAGCAAGGAAATAATAACAAGAAAAAACACAATAGTAGCTAGAATAGACAAAGGGGAAAAACAGTAAAAAAAAAAAATCCTCCTGGGAGAGGTCCTTGGACTGAATAAGCTTCTTTCCAGGTGTTGGAATCCATCAAGGATGGGAGGGGGAGAGGGTGGTGCAACTGAAGCCTGTCATGTTTCTTCTCAGCTCACAACAAGCAAGTTGGGGTGATATGCAGGCTGTGCTCCGTTTCCTGCCAGGCAGGTTAGGGAATATTGATTGCACCAGAGCTTCCTCCGGAAGCTCTTTGTATATGCATCCAGGTGGACGGCAAAGGTTGGAGCCATCACAATGAGCCCCTTTCATGAACTGAGCTTTGATGTTATGTGGACGGTCCAGGTGGGTACATTCTCTCATCTCTGTGCCCAGGGGCATGGCAAATGCCCAAGCAGTGGTATATCCCCACAATGCTTCCAAGAGTTGGGGGAACAATTAAACACCCAAATTCTTCAATGGGTGTGTGATTTCCAAGCAATTTGCCAGCCTCAGTCTTGATGTTTTCTGATTTGGCAAAACCACGTCACTAGTCTCACTCTTCCTGGCAGAGGGTTAGGACACCACTTGCGGTGCCCTTCATTTCCCTCCCTATCACATCCCGTGATGCCTGTTGCCTGAATCTCTCACTGGGTTTGTGTCACCCTCCCATGCTATGACTATCACAGCGCTCTCTCTCACCAAGTCAGTGTGGTGGAGTGGCTACGAAGACCCTGAATTGTGACATTTTTTTTTGGTTTTCTCATCCCATGAGGTTAGTCACTTACAATGGACCCTTCTCAAGATAGCTCCTGCTTATAGCACTCTGAGAGTTTGTGGAGTGATGTAGGAAGTTTCTTTTCTAAACCTAGCTTCCCACATAGGAGGAGTCACTGTACTGGATTCCTGTACTGAATGAAGCATAAGGCAAGACAATGAATGCAAACAAAGCTGATGACAACAGAAAGATCCACTTTTTCTGTGGTTCTCACAAGAGTGGAATCCCTCTGGTAATTTAGGCAGGTGTGTTGTATACAGCAGAGTATGTAGTGTCCACACTCAGTGACCTCTTCTATGATGGAATGGAAGCCCATGTCAAGTGTTGGGGTTTCTTCAGGCTCTGTTGATATTTGCTCTGTTACTTGAAAGCAATTGTGATATTGATTAGTCCAGCTGTGGTGATATGCCTAAAGCTTTTCTCCTGTGTTCAGACACAAGTGCAGCTCCATTGTTTCACAGGGAGATGCAGGGACTGGGTCACATCTTCCCTTCTGTGGCACTCAACTCCCGTCTTGTCAGCAATGTGTGATGAGATGGAGTGTGGGTGGTGCTTCACATGCTGAGACACTTGCAAGTGTAGTATCAATAACAGTTGGGTTATTTTTCTCTATAATTGCTATGGGGTTCAGTGTCCAGAAGTAGGACTTCAGAACACCCAACAACCATGCCCTCTTGGGTACCAGTAATCAGCTAGGAACTTATCCCTCCTACTTCTTTTTTTGTATTGGGAATTTAACCCAGAGTTGCTTTGCCTTGTAGCTCTGTCCCCAGCTTTGTTTTTTATTTTGATGCAGAGTTTTGCTAAGTTGCTGAGGGCCTCACTAAGTTGTTGAGGTTGGCCTCTATTGGGTAATCCTCCTGCCTCAGACTCCTGAGTTGCTAGAATTATAGGTAGGCACTACTGCACCTGGTGTCTCCCTATTCTTTAAATTGAAGTATAAGCTAAAATTCCCTTCCTGCTGAGGTGCTTGAATGAGTGGCAAGAGTAGATGCTTGCAACTGATGCCAATCCAAAGCTTCCGTCTCCACCCCACTAGGCTGTGTGCCTCATGTCCAGAGCAAAGACTGAGGGTTATTCTCCTTCCACTACTTTCTTTTGTGGTGCTCACCAGGTGCTTGGAGGGAGTGATTTCTGGCTGGAGCAAATAGCTACCTTTCAGCTATTTGCATGCTGGAATGAGCTAGGGTGGAATGCAGAGCTCCTCAGGTAAAAGTTCTCTCTGGAGCTTTAGGGCTGCACACACTGAAAATGGGGTGTAACGACTCTGCAGCTTGTGGAGCAGCATGGAGTGCAGAATTCCCCTAAATTCTTGCTGGAGCTTGCTGCTCAGATGGCAGCTGTAACACCAGCTTTGCATGTTCTGGATGCCACAGAGGCTAGAGAGAGGCTACGGAGTGGTGTTGAAAGGGCGAAGGTGGGATCTGCACAATCTGCTGCTCTGGAGTCTGGTGTCTCCAGATTTGGTTCCCATGTGAAATCACCCATGACTGCTCATGCCCCTGGGCTTCAACAGTTTGCTCACCAAACCACCAATTTTTTAGGGAAGTGCCTTCTGTTCTCCATATCAGTCTGTTTCCTCAAGGTATAAAGTTCTTAGTGGCACTGTCTGTGCAGTGCCTTTCGCTTAGGCCAAACTGACTCTCTTGGGCAGCTGCCCAAGAGTGATACTGCAGCATGGTCTTGGAGATAGGAAAATGCAAAGGCCTCTGGTTCCCAGATCAGTAAGCTCAAACAATAGGACTCGTAACAAAATGGCTCTCTGGGAACCACCATATGACCCAGCTTTACCACTCTTCAGTTTTTAAATAAAATAATTAAAGTGATACATTTAAGTTGATCCATACTTTGTCTGTTGTGAATTGAGCTGCTACAAACAGCTCAATTCACAACAGACAAAGTATGGATCAACATAAATGTTTGTCAACAGATGAATGAATAAAGAAAATGTGATGTGTATACACAGTGGAGTTTAATTCAGCCATAAAGAAGAATGAAATTATGTCATTTGCAGGAAAATGGAAGGATTAGAACATCATGTTAAGTGAAATAAGCTAAACTTAAAAAGCCATCTGTTTTCTGTTCATCTGTTTTCTCTCGTATGTGAAAGTTAGAAGGCAAAAAAAGTGGTGGTGGTAGGGAAGGGACCATATGAGAACCAAAGGAAAACCTGTAGGGTAGAAGAAAGGGATCTGAGAAAGGGAGGAGGGGAAGGTAAAGGAAGTTAATGAGGAATGAAAATGATCAAAAACAATTTGTATAATGTCTGTACAAAAAAAAAAAAAAAAAGCTCTCTGTTGCAGCACCATAAGAATTTGCTGGAAGTTTAGAGAACTTCCCCAGAGCCAGTTCATTTTTCAGGTCTAGGAACTGTTTAGGTTATCTTCCTCAGGATGCCAAATCCTGTGCTTCTGGGGCTCACTGGGATTCTCCCTGTGTCTGCTCTAACTCGGCTGAGGAGGGTTCTTCTCTTCACTGTGCCATACCACCATGACACCAGTGCTGGGGTGCTCTGTTTCAGCCTCCATCCCACAATCCAGAGTGACAGGGTTTCTCCAAGTCTCTGCCAGTTCACAATTGAGTTCCAGCATTCTCCTCTGGTCACCCACTTCAATAAATAACTACACTACTGTCTTTAAAACTTCCACTTCATTAAGAAGCAGGTGAAAGCTGCACATCTTGAATCTCTTCTTAAACTCTGTTTTGCCCATTTTTATCCGTTTGTAGTTGTGTGCTTTGATTACTTTTTTTTAATTTTAATTTTTATTTATTTATTTATTTTTATTGGTTGTTCACAACATTACAAAGCTCTTGACATATCATATTTCATACATTAGATTGAAGTGGGTTATGAACCCCCAATTTTACCCCAAATGCAGATTGCAGAATCACGTCGGTTACACATCCACAATTTTACATAATGCCCTATTAGTAATTGTTGTATTCTGCTACCTTTCCTATCCCTTACTATCCCCCCTCCCCTCCCCTCCCATCTTCTCTCTCTACCCCATCTACTGTAATTCATTTCTCTCCTTGTTTATTTTCCCATTCCCCTCACAACCTCTTATATGTAATTTTGTATAGCAATGAGGGTCTCCCTTCATTTCCATGCAATTTCCCTTTTCTCTCCCTTTCCCTCCCATCTCATGTCTCTGTTTAATGTTAACTCTTTTCTTCCTACTCTTCCTCCCTGCTCTGTTCATAGTTGCTCTCATTATATCAAAGAAGACATTTGGTATTTGTTTTTTAGGGATTGGCTAGCTTCACTAAGCATAATCTGCTCTAGTGCCATCCATTTCCCTGCAAATTCTATGATTTTGTCATTTTTAATTGCTGTATAGTACTCCATTGTGTATAGATGCCACATTTTTTTTATCCATTCATCTATTGAAGGGCATCTGGGTTGGTTCCACAGTCTAGCTATTGTGAATTGTGCTGCTATGAACATCGATGTGGCAGCATCCCTGTAGCATGCTCTTTTAAGGTCTTCAGGGAATAGTCCGAGAAGGGCAATAGCAGGGTCAAATGGTGGTTCCATTCCCAGCTTTCCCAGGAATCTCCAAACTGCTTTCCAAATTGGCCGCACCAATTTGCAGTCCCACCAGCAATGTACAAGTGTACCCTTTTCTCCACATCCTCGCCAGCACTTGTTGTTGTTTGACTTCATAGTGGCTGCCAATCTTACTGGAGTGAGATGGTATCTTAGGGTGGTTTTGATTTGCATTTCTCTGACTGCTAGAGATGGTGAGCATTTTTTCATGTACTTGTTGATTGATTGTATGTCCTCCTCTGAGAAGTGTCTGTTCAGGTCCTTGGCCCATTTGTTGATTGGGTTATTTGTTATCTTATTGTCTAATTTTTTGAGTTCTTTGTATACTCTGGATATTAGGGCTCTATCTGAAGTGTAAGGAGTAAAAATTTGTTCCCAGGATGTAGGCTCCCTATTTACCTCTCTTATTGTTTCTCTTGCTGAGAAAAAACTTTTAAGTTTAATTAAGTCCCATTTGTTGATTCTTGTTATTAACTCTTGTGCTATGGGTGACCTATTAAGGAATTTGGAGCCTGACCCCACAATATGTAGATCGGAGCCAACTTTTTCTTCTATCAGACGCAGAGTCTCTGA
This sequence comes from Spermophilus citellus, assembly GCF_964194105.1. NCBI lineage: Eukaryota > Metazoa > Chordata > Mammalia > Rodentia > Sciuridae > Spermophilus > Spermophilus citellus. Next base: position 13,836,482 of record NC_138200.1, on the reverse strand, counting down.
TTTGATATCAAGCTCCTTGATCCATTTTGAGTTAACTTTTGTGCATGGCGAGAGAAAGGGATTCAGTTTCATTTTGTTGCATATGGATTTCCAGTTTTCCCAACACCATTTGTTGAAGATGCTATCCTTCCTCCATTGCATGCTTTTAGCCCCTTTATCAAATATAAGATAGTTGTAACTTTGTGGATTAGTCTCTGTGTCCTCTATTCTATACCATTGGTCTACCCGCCTGTTTTGGTACCAGTACCATGCTGTTTTTGTCACTATTGCTCTGTAATATAGTTTGAAATCTGGTATCGCTATACCGCCTGATTCACACTTCCTGCTTAGAATTGCTTTTGCTATTCTGGGTCTTTTATTTTTCCATATGAATTTCATGATTGCTTTATCTATTTCTACAAGAAATGCCTTTGGGATTTTGATTGGCATTGCATTAAACCTATAGAGAACTTTTGGTAATATCGCCATTTTGATGATGTTAGTTCTGCCTATCCATGAACAGGGTATATTTTTCCATCTTCTAAGATCTTCTTCTACTTCTCTCTTTAGGGTTCTGTAGTTTTCATTGTATAAATCTTTCACCTCTTTTGTTAGGTTGATTCCCAAGTATTTTATTTTTTTTGAGGATATTGTGAATGGAGTGTTTTTCCTCATTTCCGTTTCAGAAGTTTTGTCGCTGATATACAGAAATGCCTGTGATTTATGCGTGTTGATTTTATATCCTGCCACTTTGCTGAATTCATTTATTAGTTCTAGTAGTTTCTTTGTAGACCCTTTTGGGTCTTCTAGGTCTTCTAGGTATAGAATCATGTCATCTGCAAATAGTGATAATTTAAGTTCTTCTTTTCCAATTTTTATGCCTTTAATTTCTTTCATCTGTCTAATTGCTCTGGCCAGTGTTTCGAGAACTATATTGAATAGAAGTGGTGATAGAGGGCATCCCTGCCTTGTTCCGGATTTTAGAGGGAATGCCTTCAACTTTTGTCCATTCAGAATGATGCTAGCCTGAGGCTTAGCATAGATAGCTTTTACAATGTCAAGGTAAGTTCCTGTTTATCCCTAGTTTTTCTAATGTTTTGAACATAAAGGGATGCTGTACTTTGTCGAATGCTTTCTCTGCATCTATCGAGATGATCATATGGTTCTTATCTTTAAGTCTATTGATGTGGTGAATAACATTTATTGATTTCCATATATTGAACCATCCTTGCATCCCAGGGATGAATCCTACTTGATCATGGTGCACAATTTTTTTGATGTGTTTTTGTATTCGATTCGCCAGAATTTTATTGAGGATTTTTGCATCTAGGTTCATTAGAGATATTGCTCTGTAGTTTTCTTTCTTTGAGGTGTCTTTGTCTGGTTTCGGAATCAGGGTGATGTTGGCCTCATAGAATGAATTTGGAAGAGCTCCCTCTTTTTCTATTTCCTGAAATAACTTGAAAAGTATTGGTATTAATTCTTCTTTAAAGGTTTTGTAAAACTCTGCTGTATACCCATCTGGTCCTGGGCTTTTCATGGTTGGTAGTCTTTTGATGGCTTCTTCAATTTCATCCATTGATATTGGTCTGTTCACATTGTGTGTATCCTCCTGACTCAGTCTGGGCAAATCATATGACTTAAGAAATTTATCGATGTCTTCACTATCTTCTATTTTATTGGAATATAGGTTTTCAAAATAATTTCTAATTGTCTTCTGTATTTCTGTAGCATCTGTTGTGATATTGCCTTTTTCATCCCGTATGTTAGTAATTTGAGTTCTCTCTCTTCTTCTCTTCGTTAGCATGGCTAAAGGTCTGTCGATCTTATTTATTTTTTCGAAGAACCAACTTTTAGTTTTGTTAATTTTTTCAATAGTTTCTTTTGTTTCAATTTCATTGATTTCCGCTCTGATTTTAATTATTTCTTGCCTTCTGCTACATTTGCTGTTGTTTTGCTCTTCCTTTTCTAGGGCTTTGAGATGAAGTGTGAGCTCATTTATTTGTTGTTTTTTTCTTTTTTTGAGGAATGACCACCAGGCGATGAATTTTCCTCTTAAAACTGCTTTCATTGTGTCCCATAGATTCCGATATGTTGTGTCTGTATTTTCATTTATCTCTAAGAATTTTTTGGTTTCCTCCTTTATGTCTTCTGTAACCCATTGATCATTCAGTAACATATTGTTCATTTTCCATGTGATGTAGGATTTTTCCTTCCTTCTTTTATCATTGATTTCCAGTTTCATTCCATTATGATCAGATAAAATGCATGGTATTATCTCCACCCCTTTATATTTACTGAGGGTTGCCCTATGGCATAATATATGGTCTATTTTTGAGAAGGATCCATGTGCTGCTGAGAAAAAAGTATATCCATTTGATGATGGTTGATATATTCTATATATGTCAGTTAAGTCTAGGTTCTTGATTGTGATATTGAGTTCTATAGTTTCTTTATTCAACTTTTGTTTGGAGGATCTGTCCAATGGTGAGAGAGGTGTGTTGAAGTCACCCATACTTATTGTTTTGTGGTCTATTTGATTCTTGAACTTGAGGAGAATTTGTTTTATGAATGTCGCAGCACCATTATTTGGTGCATAAATATTGATAATTGTTATGTCTTGTTGGTGAATGGTTCCTTTTAACAGTATATAATGACCTTCTTTATCCCCTTTGATTAACTTAGTCTTGAAGTCGATTTTATTCACTATGAGGATGGCCACCCCTGCTTGCTTACGAGGACCGTGTGCGTGGTATATTTTTTCCCATCCTTTCACCTTCAGCCTGTGTATGTCTTTTCCAATCAGATGTGTCTCCTGGAGGCAGCATATTGTTGGATTTGTTTTTTTAATCCATGATACCAGCCTATGTCGCTTTATTGGAGAGTTTAAGCCATTAACATTCAGAGTTACTATTGATATATGGTTTGTACTTCCATCCATGTTTGATTGTTTATCCTTTTTTTAAAAAAAATTACTTTGTTTCTCCATGATTATCTTTCCCCTCGCCCTCTGTCTTTACTGAGGCACTTCCCACTGATGGTTTTGGTTATTGTTTTTCATTTCTTCCTCGTGTAGTGTTTTGCTCAAAATGCTTTGCAATGCTGGTTTTCTGGCTGCAAATTCTTTTAACTTTTGTTTATCATGAAAGATTTTTATTTCGTTGTCATACCTGAAGCTTAATTTTGCTGGATACAGAATTCTTGGTTGGCATCCATTATCTTTCAGTGTTTGAAATACATTGTTCCATGACCTTCTTGCTTTCAGTGTCTGTGTTGAAAAATCTGTTGTTAACCTTATTGGTTTACCCCTGAATGTAATCTGTCTCCTTTCTCTTGTAGCTCTTAATATTTTCTCTTTGTTCTGTATATTGGATATCTTCATAACAATGTGTCTTGGCATTGGTCTACTGTGATTTTGTGTGCTCGGTGTCCTGTATGCATCTTCAATTTGTATATCTGTTTCCTTTTTTATTTCTGGAAAGTTTTCTGTAATTATTTCATTCAGCAGGTTACTCATTCCCTTGGTTTGAATCTCTGTACCTTCTTCTATCCCGATGACTCGTAAGTTTGGTTTTTTTTTATGTTATCCCATAACTCTTGGATGTTTTTCTCATGATTTTTTACCAGCCTTTCTGAGTTGGCTAGACTCTTTTCAAGATGATATATTTTGTCTTCATTATGTGACGTTCTGGCTTCTACTTGCTCCACTCTGTTAGTGATACTCTCAATTGAGTTTTTAATTTGGTTTATCGTTTCCTTCATTTCTAGAATTATTGTTTGATTATTTTTATAATCTCTATCTCCTGATAAAGATGCTTAACTTCTTCTTTTATCTGTTTATGTAATTCATTCTCAATGTGTTCTTTCGCTGCTTGAATTTGCTGTCTTGTATCCTCTTTAAGGTTCCATTCCATCTGTCTAAGGTGTTCCTTGAGTTCTTTATATGACCATTTTTCTGATGACTCTAGGTCCTCCTGAATATTTAGGCTGTCCTGCATTGTTTGTACTCCTTTTCTTCCTTGCTTTTTGAAGCTGCTCATGTTACTTCTTGTTCTGTTTGACTGCTGAGTTACTGTTTACTCCTATAAACTTATTTGATGCTTGGGAGGAAAGGTATTAGAAGGGAAGGGAAGAAGTCACTAAAGAGAATGAGAGTAAGCAGGTAGAATTCAAGGAAGGGGGGATAAGAGAAATGAAAAGACAAAAGAAGAAAAACATAGGAAATAAAAAAAGAAAAAAATTAAAAAAAATAATAAAAAAAATTAAAATTAACATTAGAAGAAAAAAAATTTTAAAAAAATTAAAAAAACAAGAAAGAAAAATGAAAATGAAAGAAAAACCCAAATCAAAGAAAAAAAAAAGGGAAAAGAAAAAAAGAAAAAAAAACTAATAAATGCAGTCTTAGAGTTTGATTAACTTCTCTTCTAGTAGGTGGCGCTGTGCCCACCAGGCCAAGTTTCTCCTGTCAATACGCGGGAACCAATCACTGTGCAGCAGCTCCTCCCAGACTGGGCGAGTCTCCAATCCTGAGTGCCTAGGGCCTCCTCTTGTGTCTAGTCACTTCCCACTTTTCCTCTAGCCAGGCCCCTCTCACGGGTGCCGCCAGCACAATACTGACTACACGCCAGGTCTGCTGCTCCCGGGAGCCCTGTTTTCATGAACGACTGGGCACACTCTTCCAGTTTGCCATTCCCTCAGACCCTAAGTTTGTAGAGCTTGGGGCTGAGAATCCTCAGCGAATTTTACTTGCCCTCTGGTAGCCACGCCCCCAGTAGCTGGTGCAAGAGACCTCAGCTGTCAGCCCTGGTGGGAGCGGTAGTTCCGCGCCACGGGTCCTGCGCCACGTCTGATTCCCTCGGGCTGGCTGTCGCGCTCACGGGAGAGCTGGGAGGGGCCCTTACGGGAGAGCTGGGAGGGGCCCTTAAGGTTTCCCCAATGTGTGGAGAGGGAAGGCTAGGGGATTACACACCTGTAGCCGCAGGTTTCAATGAAGTTATCTCCGCCGCCGCAGTCTGATGACGTCAGTTCTCTGCCATAGTGGTGTCTCTTGCAAATGGCGACAGTTCGTTTCCCTTTGCCGGGCAACCAATGCAACGGGTGGGTCCTTACTGTCTCTCCCAAGCCCCGTTTCAAACCTGTGGCCACTACCTATGAAGGCTCGGTGGGCATTTACCTCCGTAGGATGAGAAGGGCCGACCAGTTGTTTCAGCCAGATGGATTAGTGCTGAGTCACAGCTGTTTGTCTGCAGGAAGCAGGCGAACGGGAGCTTGAATTCAGCCGATCCGTGCTCAGAGTGTGTTCTGAGAGGCCCAGACTGTTGGCCCCACATCCACGTCAGCCCAGCATTGCCTAGTGATCCATTTCTTGGCTTTCAGAGTTCTCAGCGTTCTCCCTGTGGTTTGTTTTCAGCTTCTGCGTAGCACAGAAACCTGGGCTTTGGATCCAGGACAGAAAGCCTACAAAAAGGTTGAAAAAATCGTGCTTTGATTACTTAATGTTGTGTTTGAGGAGTTTGTGTGTCTCTGATACAAGTCCTACTTTAGAAATGTACTTGCAAATATTTTCTTACAGTGTGTAGTTCTATTTTAACTCATTTGACAGTGTATTTCACAGGGCAGAAGATTTAAATTTTAATTAAACTCAATTTATTGATTTTTTTTCATGTGTCGCACTTTTCACCAAACTAAAGTCACCTGGATTTCCAAGGAACTTTATAGTTTTACATTTTGCAGTTAGTTCTGTGATACATTTAGAGGAAGTTTTCTGAAATTTTAAGGTCTGGATCTAGATTATTATTTTTTTCACATGTTCAGTCATTTCTGTATCATTTCTTGGAAAGACTCTCACTTTCCCATGGATTTGGATGAGTCTTGGATGCTGCCACAAGTGACACGTTATGAGTTTGGGTCAGGGACAATGTGAAGCTAAATTCCCATCCTTCTCTCATTTTTCCTCAGGAAACTTTCTCCTTACAATTTCCCCTCCTGGGGCTGGGGTTGTGGCTCAGTGGTAGAGTGCTTGCCTAGCATGTGTGAGGCACTGGGTTGGAGTCTCAGCACCTCATATAAGTAAATAAAATATTCATTGACGTCTAAAAAATATTTAAAAAATTTGTCTCTCTGCCGCAGTCTTGGCTAGGCACAGAATCACGAGCCACCACACACCTTGTAGATTCAAACAGCAATTCTTTATTCCCGAACTGGTACCGGCCTCTACACACACAGTCTGGGGAAATCCCAGTTCTGCTGCCACCCAATTCACCTACTCCACGAGGCTTTTTTCCAATACTTTCTGAATCTCACGAGAACTCAGCGGGAACGCCCTATTCCCAGCAGCAATAACCTTAAACCTGGAACTTCCCTAAACCCAGATAGTCTTAAACTGGGAACGCCTTAAACTTGTCTTAAACCGGGAACACCCTAAACCCAAGGAGCGGGATACTTCCTAAAACCTGCAGGATACACCCTAAACCTGGATCCACCCTGGTCCTTGAGCAGGGTCACCTTTCTCAAACACACATGCAATGTCACAGCGAATTTCCAAGGCAAGTCCATTTAACATGGGATACGCTGGCAAGGAAATTTCGATGCATCATTCCTACTTGGCAATGGCCCTCAGCATCTCTCCCCCAGAGTTCTACCCCAGTGAATCTCACCATCTGATTCATCTCTGAAAGTTCAAGAGGCAAACTAGAACTGTCCTGCATCCACATCTGTCCTTTGTCATGTTATAGCAGTGTGACTTTGGGCAGATTTCTTAAACATTCTTAGTTAGTGGGCTCATTTTTAATGTGGGTTCATGAAAAACTCACCATATAGGCTGGTTTACAGGTTGAATGTGTTCATGCATAAATGGAGTTATGGGTTGAAATTTGTTCCCTTAAAAAACATGTTCATGTCCCAGCCCCCAGTGTACAGACCCTCTCCCCCACTCTCATATTCTTGCAGCCATTGAGATTTTAGAACTGCCCAGCACTGTTTCAACCTTCCCTTCACTCCTGTGAGGAAGAATGCAAATGAGAAGTAAGGCCACAGAAAAGCTCAAGAAGACCCATGAAGTTGGCTCCAAACCCTGGACCAGAATCCAGGGTTTCTGTTTCCATCTCAGTCCTAGCACAGTTGGGGGGTTGGCCCTTCCAGAGTGCCAGAGCTGAGAGTGTCCTGTTTGGACACTGTGAACTAGGTGCTGGTGACTAGAATGTGACCTCTCTCAGTACCCCTGGTAATGCCCTGATGACTCCTGCTTTCTTATTCCAGGTGGAAGTTTGAGGATTCTGGGAGTTGTTCCTTTCCTTCTTCCTCACAACACAAAAACTTGCCAGCCACTCTCTGTTTCCTGGAGGTGTGTCTCATTGGCAGGAGCCAGCTAGCTCCAGTTCCTCCTACCTCCCTTGACTCTTTCTCAGAAGAATATTCAGCAGGGAGGACTGAAGTGTGCTACTACAGAGGTGCTTGGAATATGTTTCCCAAAGATGTGTGCAAGGCGGGTGCTCATAAAAATTATGAACACCAAGAGCTTCAAGAACCAGTGATCTAAAGATTCTGAATCTAAATTTCTGAGAAACTGAGGTTCCAAAATTCTGAATTCTAGATTCAGAAGTTTTAGGCTATGACAGTTCAGTTACCACACAGTTCTAAGACTGCCTGAGTGGAAGTTTTGGGAAAGGGGACATGCACGTGGATGGATATTATTTCACTTTTGACAATGACTTGTTAACATGTAGGTGACAATAAAGAGTGTGACTCTAAGGGTTCATCCTCTTCCCCATCTCAGAGAGCAGGAAGCAGTCCATTTGTGGTACCCAAGTTGCAAGACACAGATAACAGAAATTGATAAATATGAGTTTCATAGCCTTTTACGAAACTTATAGGGTTCCCTTCACTTGATCTCAATCATGGGCCCAAAATAGGGTGAATTTACTGTTTCTGTGTGTGGGTCAGCTGCAGGTGTATGTAGCTTTTAGTTTAAGAAACAGAATTCCCAGGCTGTTGTATACATCTGTTCAGATTGTACGATGCTCAAGAATCTCACTTTCTTCATATTTTTTTTCTGGCGTATTTTAATTATACACAGTAGTGGGGGTCATTGTGACATATTTGTACGTGCACATAATATGTTCCATTTCATTCCCCAGTACTTCCTTTTCCCTCCCCTCCTTTCTCCCCTTGATCTCTTCCTCTCTTCTTTTTTCTTTTTATTGGTGCATTAAAATTATACATAATATTAGAATTCATTGTTACATATTTGTTCATATACACAATACAATCATATAATTTGTTCAATTTAGTTCCCCAGACCTCTCCTTTCCATCCCTTCCCACCCTTGCCTAGTCTCTTCTCTACTGGCCTCCTTCTCTTTTCATGAGATCCCACTCTTTTCCCCCTTTTCCTCTCTAAGAGGCTTCCACTTAGATAGATCTGTGTTCAAGTACTTGCTGGACATGTATGTTCTATGATAGAAGACAACCTGAAGGATCTCACTTCTAAGGGGATTGGCACTAACTCATTTGAAAGCAGGCTGGAAATTGTGAAGCTCTTAGCTGAGTCTTAAAGTGGGTTCCAATCAGTCAGAAAGAGACCCACCTTCAGAAAATCATGGCAGAATACACGTTCATGCTTACCCTGAGAAGAGCATTCAGTCACACTCTTTCACGTGGCCTGTGCATGAACACACACATACTCATGGCTACATTCTGATTCAGTGTCCTCTAAGCCCTCTCTGAAAGTGTTTTTTCTCCCTCACACAGATAATTAAGAGCTTTATTGTTGACTCTTGACACTGACTTGTTAACATGTCCCATCGTGTCTGTCTCAGATAGGTTAGAGAAACTTTCTCTAAACTATCTGAGTCAGACACGATAGCTTTACCTGATGGAGGGCAAGAACTTTGATGCCCTTTGTGTGCACAGTGAGCAAACGTGGGCAAGTGTGTGGTGAAGCCAGATTAGCTGCCTGCCAGGGCTCTGAAAACTCCCAGAAAGGTCTGTTCTGCCTGTGTGATAATGTACTATGTTCTTGCTGTGATTTTATTGGGGGGAAGAGGTGACATTTTAGAGTCTGCCAAAGGATTTCTGGCATAGATCTGTGTTCAAGTACTTGCTGGACATGTATGTTCTATGAGACTCACCTGAGTGAGTACCTCTAACTTCCTAAGCCTCAGTTGTGTCACCTGTAAAATGGGAAAGAACATGCGTGGGGAGAGGATGTGATGTTTTTAGCACAGCTGACAGAATTCTTGCTCAATCATGGCTGTTACTATTATTGGTGTTGTCTACAGCGCATCCCAGCTTTTAAGGATCTATCTTGATCAAGGTGAATAATCTGTGCCTTTCCTTCTCCTCCTGTCCATCTGACCTCTTCTTTCCTCTGCTTTCTCACCAGTTTTCTTAGCCCTGCCCCTCCTACTGGTCCCGCCCCTGGCTCCTCCCCTCCCCCCAAGCCCCTGCAAAGCACAGACTCAGCGGGGCAGGAAGGCTATGGTGTAATTTGGTAGGATCCTGGTAAAGCCCAAGGACTTAGCCGACACATCTAAGTCTTGGGGTGCTTTCAGGGACTTGAAGCAGAAGTTCTGCAAGATGGTGGTGAGGAAGAGAAAGAGTTCCATTCTAGCCAGGCCTTCTCCCAAGCAGTACCGCTTTCCTGAAGAGGAGAGGAGGGAGGGGCTGAAGTGAAGCCAACTCTCTGCAGCCTCACCCCAGTACCAGATCCCTGCATAGCAGTACAGTGGAGTAGCAGTACAGTGGCCCCAGAGACTTTCAGGAAGGGCTCTAATCTTCTCTGAGACTCGGTTTCTCTGGTACGTGAGGTGAGATGAACCATGCCGGATTACAGCACTGGGAAGTTTAAGTGCCCCTTCCCCCAGTTACATCCTCAAATATGGCTGCTATGCTGTCATTTTCTTTCCAAGAGTCTGAAGATTTTCTTGTGTGTTCCTGGAAAGTACTCTGACTTACTCTGAGTCTTTATTTTCCCCATCTCATAAAGGGGCTAGATGATCTCTTCCTTCTGGTCTTGGTGCTGGGGAGTTCTGGGGAGTACAACTGTCTGACTAGAGGGTAGTTCAAAGAGGGACTTCCCAGCTGGAGGAAGACCCTAGGCTGCACTGGGAGAGGAGATGGGATGAGGGAGCCTACGCGGGTGTGAGCCCCTGGTCTCTTACCCATGGAAAAGGGCACGTCAACATCAATCTTCTTCAGCTGTCTCTTGTCATCCAGGAAGTGCTGGGGGTTGAAGTCGTCAGGTGTGGAGAAGAACTTGGGGTCATTGAGCAGGGAGCCCAGCATAGGGAACACTTCAGTGTCCTTGGCAGGGGGAGGAAGGGGACTTTATCAGAGGGTTCAGGGATGAGAGCACTGAGGGCACAGAAACATAAGCAGGGGAATCAGAGTGCAGGGGTGAAGGGAAGTGGAGGTGAGGGAGTTGGGGTTCTGTGGCAGGAGCTTTGGGGGACATGAGGTTGATGTCTCTGAGTCAGGACCTTCAGGGAAGGTGTACTCGGTGTCTCCTGGTTTGGGAAATTTGGGGGACTTAGTGGCTCATATTCACTGAGATGGGCTGAGTGGGAGATTCTGGGTCTATGTCCCAGAGAAGGTGGTTGGGGCATACTCAGCCTGTGTCTCTCAAGGAAGGAGGTTGGGGGTACTAGGAGATTCATGTGCCCTCAGACAAAAAATTGGGGGACTGTAGTGAATCTCTGGAGGCATTAAGTCTATGGGAGTCACTGGAAGCAGGAGACCCTGGGTCGGAAGACTGAAGGTAGAAGGTGGTTGAGGAATTCTTTGTGATGGGGACAGAGAATGGAAAGCTTTCAATAGAAAGGGAGTTCTGGGGCCCCAGGGAGTGGGTTGCAGGTCCCATTAGGCTGGGCAGAGCAGCACCTTTGGGAGGAGGAAGTCTCGAAATATGGTGTCCTTGGTGACCTTGCGAGCCACACCCATGGGGGCAAAATTTGCAAATCTTTGGATCTCATGGATCACAGCCTCTGTGTAGGGCATGTTGGTACGATCCTCAAACTTGGGCTGTCGGTTCCTGCCAATTACCCGGTCAATCTCCTCATGGACTTTGGCTGGGAGAGAAGAGAGAATATGTTTAGCTATCCAGGGGCCTCAGAGTAGGATGATAGTCCTAATATGTAAATCTGGATAAATGGCACATATCTATGTATGACATGCATGTGGACAATTGAAAACAGATGTTGGTCATATGAAAATTTTGGCCAATGGCCCTGTTAACTTGTTAATTCTAGAATCATAGGGGAAGCAAAGGGAGGAGTCCAGGAGACCCTGGAGGTTGGAATCTGGCACTTGTATGCTCAGCAGAGGAGCCATTTACCCAATGGTTCAGACACTTTTAGTGTTTTCAGAGGAAGTGAGACTCTGTTCATTTCTGTCAGCTTAATAGCACTCTATATAGCTATTGCATAGCAGGTTGAGTCTGAGGTTCCTTGGACCTGGGAGAAGTGGGGTCATTGTGTTGGGCTCAGAGGTGTTGGAAAGGTACATGGGTCCCCATTTCCCTGTGTATCCCAACTTTACCCACAACATCTGGGTGCTTCAGGAATAGCAGGAAGCCAAAGCGTAAGGTTGAACTGACAGTCTCAGATCCAGCAAAGAAGAGGCTCAGTGTTGTCATTATTAGATTCTTCATGTAGAACTCTGTGTTGGGGTTATTCCTTTCCTGCAGAGTGAGAGGCTTCATGCTGAGTCCATTTATCATGCCCTTGGGGGCTGTCTGGGTTTTCTCCTTAGATCTGCCTCTGTTAGGTCCAGACCTCGAGGTGGGAAGAGGGGACCTAGATCTGCAGGTTCTGCAGTTCCCAGGCCTCTTCCCAGGCTGCTGGTTCTGCCTGACATGCTCTTTGGTGTTATTTGCCTGGCTGACAATCTGTTTTCAGCTTGGCTTTCACTTATTTAAATTGCAGAAATATTTAGAAAGAGGGATAGACTGTGAGGAGGATGGGCAGGGATGTCAAGACAGGGTGGTCAGAGACAGAGATATATTTTCTGAAGCAGACACAGAATTTTAAGCCAGATCATCCTACTTCTTTCCCAGACATGTTGTAGTTTCTTTGGAGGAATCCCCTCCCTGACTCTTTGAATTTAAGACTGCATAAAGGCTCATCTCCTTTCTGCATCGATGGGAGTCTGACATCCAAATGGGAGTGGGAGTCCTCCAATGTCATACAGTAAAGCCAGGTCACCTGTTCATACAGGTGCACCTGATGATGGGGGTAGGAACATTTAGAGAGTCTGGTGCTTAGTTGCTCCAGCCTTAGAATCAGAGAGACATGGATTTGAGCTAGGGATCACAGACAAGCCACTTGTGCAGTCATTTACAACCTTAGGGTCATAATAGGACCTTGTTTAAGAAAGCATATGGGTGCTAAGTATGTGGACAATGTCAAGCACTGGGGTGGTTCCAGGCACACAGCATGTTGTAGAGCTCACTGCTCTTTGTTTTGTCTCTGCCCTCGTCTTGGCTTCAGTCAGGGCTCAGTAGATGAAACAGTGATGATTAGTTGTGGTCTGAATTTTAAGGATTAGTATGACGGGGGGTAATGTGAGTAGGCTTCTGTTCTCCCCCTCTCCCCAGCCTGATTGGCCTCTGTTTGACTGTGGACCTCCCCACCCTGGCTGCTGACTGCACCTCCTTCATGCGGATGAGAAAGGAGTCGATGAAGTCCCGCGGGGAGTTGGGGTCCAGAGTGCGCTGGTTCTGCTCCACCTTCTTGGCTATGAAGTCCTCAAGTCCCTGCATGTCCTTAAAGACGTGTTGCTGTGGTCCTGGCAGGTACTTCATCACTGAGTGGAATATGTCAAAGAGCTGGAGAGGGGAAGAGAGATACAAGGGGGGAAGAGAGATGGATTGAGAGCTCTCAGTGGGCCGAACCCAATGAGAGTGGGACGTGTCTTAGCGCATGAAGATAGTGGGCTCAGGGCATCTGTCTGTGTGCTTATGTGCTTAGTGAGGTGGAATGGAAGCATGTACATAATTTTATATGTCGGTTAAATGTGAAGGACTCTAAGAATTTATTCCCTGGTACCCTCCCCCCTGCCCCCCCAAAAAAGAATTTAGGTGAGGTGGATGTGGGCTTCCATGCAATTTCACCCATTCAGGTGAAGACGGTTTGTTACACACCTGTAGGTGTCAAGATGGTCAAGTGATTTGGGAGTGGGGGAATTCAGGATGTTGAGCTGTTCAGGTGGAGTACAACAGGGCACTGCCTGTGTAGGTGTTTATATAATCAGGTAGACTAAGTTATGGTCAGTTTTCTAGATATTTATTGGATTTCATGTGGGGGTTGTGTAATGGTGTTCAGGCACTGAAGTGTGGCTGTAGTTCAGGTACAGAGTGGGAGGGAGATCTGTTTATGTGTTTAGGTGCACTTGGGGCTTCCTAGGGGGTACCTCAGTAGGGTGTGTGAGTGGGCTGATTTGCAGAACACTTATTAGGTGTTTTGGGAATAACCTGAGTAGATATTTTTGTGTTCGTCTTGATTGAGGTGCCAGGTAGTTAATGTATTTAAGTGGCTTGTGTTGGGAACACTAATCTAGATATTCCAGTAGGCTGGTTTGGGGCAGATGTGCAGAGGTCAAATGATTTTGGCATCCTGCACTTTGCAGTACCAGGTGTGGTGTTCAAGTATTTGGAAGGTGGCTGAGGTGGTCACTTCTTCAGGTGTGAAGAAATTTAGAAGCAATAGACAGAGATCAACTGTTAGATGTTTAGGTACTTTGGGTGGGAACACCTGCTCAGCTGAAAGCTGAGTGGAGGCATTTATCTTGCCTGCAGATGGTGTTGTGGGGTATCTGCTGAGATATCCAGGTGACCTTGGAGACTAGGTATTGGACATGAGTCCTGGACTCTTGTGCCACTGTGCAGTTGCCCAGGAGTGTGGCCTGGTTTAGAGGGGCCTTGTGTGGAAAAATATGGGGATTTGGGGAACCTTTTGCCAGGTGTGGGAGATTTTAGTAGGGGCCTGGTAGGGCAAAACTGGAATAGGTCACCTGCCCCATGGGAGAAGCTGCAAATTTGTTGATTCGCCCCATCATCTGCAGCAGTGACAGTAACTCTTTGTCCTCATAGTCGAAGCGATCTCCAAAGACAATGGAACTAATAACGTTGGCAACTGTTTTGCTCAAGTAGAAGGTGATATCAATGAAGGCGCCTGTGAGGTGGGGCAGGGTAGGGGAGAGAGTGGGATTGGGAGAGAGTTAACTGGGTGGTGAGATGCCAGTCTGAGGATTCAAGTAGGGCACTGCAGCAATGCACTAACTCCCACATGTTATCACCATTCCAAAGCACAACCCACAGGTCTTTTGCATTGGGTGTTTTCTTTCTCCTTCCCAATCACTCTCGGCCCCTTGCTCACCTTGTGTGCCTCGCAGGGCTTCGATGAGGAAGCCCGCCTCCTCCTGGATGCGTTCCTCAATACCCCGCTTGCCCACACCAAAGTCCCGCAGTGTGGTGATGGAGAAGCGCCTGAGTTGTTTCCCACGCTCTCCATTGCCAAATGCCACACCTGCGGAAGTGAACAGAGGGAGGAGAGAGGCTGGAGGAACCATGACCAATCCCTGAGGAGCTCCTGAGAGGAAGGCAGTGGAACCAAGTTGAATCTACAGCGAGCATGGGACAGCGTTAAGATTTACAAACTCAGAGCAGTGCCAGATACTTCCAGAAAGAGGAGGCTGAGTTGGAAGAAGACTTTCTGAAGAAGATAGTCAGGGGGAGGGAAGACAGATGTATCCTGAGAAAGGGAGATACCGGGACAGTCTAATGGAGGCAAGGAAAGAGAGAGAGAATGGACAGTGTCAGAGGAAGGAGAGAGGAGAGAGTCAAGACCTGGAGGTTGATATAAAGCTGAACTGCAGAAAGATGAAAAATAGGAGGAAAAACGCGCAAGTGTCAGGAGAAAGGAAAGATTGCTGCATGGAGATGGAGGCATGGGGACTTTGAAAGACATGGTGTGAGGTTCTGATAGAGGGAGAAGAAAGAAACAGAGGGATAGAAAAAGAGTCCCGGGGAAGCACAGAAGCTGAGGATGACAAAGGATCAGATAAAGTCTGAGGAGCAGGACTCCAATGGGGGACTCTCACAAGGTTCTAAGGAGGGATCAATGCAGGAAAGAAGACACTGAGGGAGGAGGCAGAGCCAGAGATAGAGAGAGATGTTAGGGAGAGCGGGACAGAGAGGGGGACGAGAAATTAGGACCCAGAAAGTTTAGAACAGCCCATAGTCCCACACAGGAGAGGCAGTGATGGATAAAGATGCAGAGAGAAGATCAGCAAAGGGCTTCCCATAGCCTTGAGGGGCTGGCAAGTAAAGGAGGGAACTGAGGCCACCAAGTTTACCTGGCCACCTTCCCCTATGTGCTGTCCCACTTACCATAACCTTTGAAGAGGTGGTCATAGGTGGCCTGCTGGCCTCGCCCACTGAACTCCTCAGCCTGATCCACCAACGCCTCCTTTACTGCATCGTATCCACACAACACCACGACCTGGCGAGTCCCCAGGTGGATCTTGAACACAGGGCCATAGTGTTTGCTCATCTGATCAGGGTAGGTGGGAATGGTTACAAGAGTCATGACCTGAATTTGTCTAGGACCCAGAAATCAGAGTCTGGGATGTGTTTCTCCCAAGTTCTGATAGTCTAGGTGAAATCCTAAGATCTAGTCTTTTCTAGCTAGGAACTGGTTGCTGAACCTTTAAATAACCCCCCTTCTAAGACTCTGACTCATCACGGTCAATCCTCTGACACAAAGCCCAAGAAAAACTGGGGAGGTCCCATGCCCATGTCATTCTACTCATTTCCCTGGCTGGTGGCACCTTCATGAGGCAGTTATACATCTGGTTTGTGTCCAGCTTCAGGTAGTTCCCGATGAAGGGCAGTGGAGTGGGTCCTGGAGGCAGCTTCCGCTTCAGACTCCTCTGTGATACCAACTTGAACACCATCATGCTCAGGCAGGCCAGCAAAGCCACCAGAAGGATCTCTGAGGCCAGCATGGTGGCAGTGAGGATGATAGGCAGGTGTTGATGGCTGCGATGGTTTGCCTTTATACTCCCAGAGATAAAAGGGTGGCCTTTGCACTTGTTTATATAATTGCTTCATTTTAGTTCCTAATGCTATCTCCCAACATGCATCCTGCCTATGTTGCAACACCCATGGCCAGGAAGGAGGAGGGGGAATTAAGGGAAGACTCATAGTCAACGGGACTCCAGGCTGAATTGTAGCACTTGAAGAGGTGCCTAAAGAGTGTGGATTTATGGACGTGAGAATTCTGCTCCATTGGAATATTTATGTGGTTGAGTACCTGAGCTTTGTATTTGGATTCCCAGATTGAGAAAGGGCCTGATATAGATTTGGAGTCTGCGATAAAATTCAAAGTCCTAGATTTCATTGGAATGAGATAGAATGTGTGGCTGTGGATTTGGGGTCCTTCAGTGAGGAGGGACATAGCTTCAGGAACTCGGGAATGGAGATTCCAGGGTTATAGATTTGAGAATTTGGAGTGAAAGAGACCTAGAGCTGTGGACATAGAGGTCCTATGTGCAAAGCCCAGCAGGAAACTGTAGTGAGCGCCTGAGCCCAGGTCTTGACCCACTGGCTTTATTCCTGTGCTCTTGATGCCCAGCCTCTTCATGGAACCTCGAGGTGAGGCCAGGATGGGCAGAATTGAGGTCCTCCAATCTCCAGTTTCAAGCCCATCTGCTGCTGGGAAAGGGGTAGAATATCAGAGTCACATTATCAGTGGAACTTTTTATAGAGCTGTAGAAGAGTAACTCGGAGTCACAGTTACAGAGGGACTCTGGCCAGGCCTTGAGAAATAGTAATAACCACGAAGAATACGGTGGGAAACCCTGATGTTCCATGGGTTCTGTTTAATGAAAATACCCGCTGGATTCTACCCAGATACTTACAGAAGCTTAATAGTTTTATTCAATAATTTCTATTACTGTTATCATTATTAGTAATGTTTCCCTTTCTACACGTGTGTACTGAAGACAGAGCTGAGAAGGTGAGCAGGGCCTACATCCATGAGAAGCCCTTAGGCAAATGGCCTTATGCCTGTTGTCCTACTCTGCCTTCCGTTTCCCCTTTCTGGGAATTGGTGTCCCACCAGTGGAAAGGGAACACTTGGGCAGCAAAGGTAGTACCTGAGGTTGTGTTAAGTGTCCTTTAGGGATGGTTCCTGGCTTCTCATGGACTGTTATTAGCAGACAGAGGGTGCTGTAGCCAGAGAGGTTTTGGTAAACTTCAGTGTGGTGAATAGAGGTGGATTCTAGGATGCTGAGGGTATGAGCAGAGAAAGGATGAGTGGCCCTACTGTCCTTCCCTTGAAATTCTGGTTTAAAAGAAAGGACAGTTTTCCTTTGTTGAGGTTTTGGTTTCCCCGGAAGACTAAGTCTGTGTGTGCATGAGTTTTTTTTTTCCAATCTTTGTGATGATGGACTGGTTCATTATCAACCTCACTGAGGTAATAAGGGAGGGAGCTTGGATTTTAGTGGTTTTCCCTTCTCCCTTTATTACCTGGCTTAGCCCACCCTGGTGGCCACATGGGGACCAAATTTAGTAGCATGTGCATTTTGATATTGGCACCATCAGTGAACAGTGGGATTATACTGATTATACTGATATCTGCATAAGGTGGGCCCATTGAGGGAAGGCATTAGGGTGGCACTAGGTTTCTCCCTAGTATATACTAGGTTGGAAAAGAAGTTATCACTGAAGTTATTATCACATGCACCTTTAGTGCCAAGATGATTATAAAGCTGGTTCAGGCAGCCATTGAGATTGCGTTCAGGAAAATGTAAGATGGCACCCTGTAGCTCTGAGGTTGGAACCAGCATATACTGACATAAGCATTAGGTTGACTATGAGATTGGTCATTTGGGGGCTTGAGATTGACCTCAGTTTTACCCTGGGAGTTGCCCTAGGTTGACACTTGATAGGGTCTGATAGTGGACCTTCCTGGTTATGAGCTGCCCGGGAGCTTCTAACTTTGAACAAGTAGAAATGGGCGAGTTCAGCACTTTCAGTACTATCGTCTTGCACAAAGTATTCTTGGCTCCTGTTCTCTGAGACCAATGGGGAGGGACAAGGGTCAGAGGAAAAAGCATAGAGAGGGGAGTTGTTTGTTGAGCTTGGAGGTGGAAAAGGTGGGGAAGAATATTAACCCAAGCTTGGCAGATATCAAACCTCATAATACCGATCACTAGCCTGCACCTGGGTTCTGTCCTTTTTCCTTCTTGAATAGGAAGGAGGATGATGTTTGAACAATTTGATACTCCGTGAAAGTGGCATTAGGAAGGGCTCTGGATTCAGACAGTCTCCAGTAAGCCACCCATAAGTGGTTGCATAGGCTGAGAATGGGAGAAGTACTGGGGATGCAGAGGTGATGTGTTTGTCCTTGCTGATGTCTCTGAAACATGAAGTGAGGGATCAGTGTCTATTGTCACATGGAGAGACACATATCTGTTGGCAGAGTTTTGGGACAGGCTTCTTGAGTGAGCTACTTGTGAACCCAGGAATGTCCCTTCCTCTTGCTAGGCCTCAGTTTCCCATTCTGCATAATGGATCTTGTTCTGGTTTTATGGGTAAAAATAAGGTTATGAGAAAGTCTAAAGATATCATTTGGATACTAACTTTATGCCTTCTTTATTTTGTTACCTTGAAAAGGTGCCTGCATTTTCTGAAACTTATGTGGTCAGTCAGAGCTCTTACTTTCTGTTTTTTGGTTTATAGATTTCCACCTGCCTTTTGGCATTTACTAAATGATCCTTCACTTCATGAAATTATAAACCAAATAATCTTAGCTCAAAAAATACTGGGATTGTAAATTTTAAGCATTTTTTTCAAATTTGACATTATTCTGTTTTCATAGTCTTTCACAAAGTATCATGGACAGTTGATGGACACCAGTATTTCAGAAGAAGAAAGGTCTGTACTATACCTTCTAGGGTCTTCTAGAAAAGAAGGCAATTGTGAAAGAATGCAAGTTTTCTGGGTCTGTCTACTATGTATAGCATGCTCTCTTCTTGTCTTTATCTGTGACTAGATTATCTGTCCCCAAACAGGAAACCTAGCAGAGTAATGTACCCAGTGTACTCCCAAAAGCAATGACTTATCCAGAGTGAACCCAGGACCTCCCTCAGCCAGCATCCTCCTAGGTCATGTTGCAAGAGGGCAGACAGGTGAAATGACCTGGGACGACAGTAGTGGAATGTACCTTCTTCTCGACTGCACACGGAACATTCTCCAGGTTAGGCATATGTTAAGTCACCAAGTAAGGATCAATAAATTAAAAAAATATTAAAATGATAAAATGTATTTTTTTGACCACAAAAGAGTGAAGGTAGGAATCAATAACAGAAGGGAAATAGCAAAATTCACAAAAAAGTGGAAATTAAAATACTCAAAAATTTAACTGGACATTTTAAATTGCTCTTAATTTTATCCCACCAAGTCCTAAGTTTCAGTTCTAGATAGATAATGGGTTAAATTTCCCTTAATGATGCAAGACATTGTACATATTTAGGGGAGATCTCATGATGTTTTGGTGTATGCACACATTGTGAAATGAGTCAGTCATGGTTAAGTAAACATTTTTAACAGCAATGGGTGGAAGGATAAATCATGAGACAGTTTATAAAATACTGAAAGAATGACAACAAAAACAATATATAAACTATGAGTTGCAGCAAAAGTATGTAAGCAGGCAGAGGGAAACATAAAGAACATCTATATTAAGTTGGAAGAAAAATTAAACAACTCTTTAAAAATGAAATGAATTAATTTTTATAATGAACTATTGAACATATTTATGTGGTATAATGGGATGTTCTAAAAATCTGTCAAATCTATATTTTACCTTTACATCTTTTTCCCACTTTTAAAAAATTGCTTTTATTTATATTTATATTTTTTTATTTTTTAAAGAGAGAATTTTTAAAATATTTATTTATTTATTTTTTAGTTTTTGGTGGACACAACATCTTTATTTTATTATTTATTTATTTTAAAGAGAGAGAGATAATTTTTTAATATTTATTTTTTAGTTTTCGGTGGACACAACATCTTTATTTTATTTTTATGTGGTGCTGAGGATGAACCCAGCGCCCTGCGCATGCCAGGCGAGCATGCTACTCCTTGAGCCACATCCCCAGCCCCTATTTTATTTTTTTATGGGGTACTGAGGATTGAACCCAGCACCACATGCATGCCAGGCAAGCGCGCTACCACTTGAGCCACATCCCCAGCCCTTATTTTTTAAATACATTATAATTCTTATTTCACATGTAGAACCTAATTTTTCATATCTCTGTATATAAAGTATGTTCATACCAATTCAGGTCTTCATACATGCACTTTGGATAATGATGTCCATCACATTCCACCATCATTGCTAACCCTCTGCCCTCTCCCATCCTCTCCCACCCCTCTGCCCTATCTAGAATTCATCTATTCTTCCCATGCTCCCTCTCCCTATCCCACTATAAATCAGTAACCTTATATCAGAGAAAACATTTGCCATTTGTTTTTTTGGGATTGGCTAACTTCACTTAGCATTATCTTCTCCAACTGCATCCATTTACCTGAAAATGCCATGATTTTATTCTAGTTTATTGCTGAGTAATATTCCATTGTGTATATATACCACATTTTTTAATCCATTCATCTACTGAAGGGCATCTAGGTTGGTTTCCACAGTTTAGCTATTGTGGATTGTGCTGCTATAAACATCGATGTGGCTATGTCTCTGTAGTATGCTGTTTTTAAGTCCTTTGGGTATAGACCAAGGAGAGGGATAGCTGGGTGAAATGGTGGTTCCATTCCAAGTTTCCAAGGAATCTCCATACTGCTTTCAATATTGGCTGCACCAATTTGCAGTGCCACCAGCAATGTATGAGTGTGTCTTTTTCCCCACATCCTCGCCAACACTTATTGTTGTTTGTCTTCATAATAGCTGCCATTCTGACTTGAAGTGAGATGGTATCTTAGAGTAATTTTGATTTTAATTTCTCTAATTACTAGAGATGATGAACATTTTTTCATATATTTGTTGATTGATTGAATATCCTCTTCTGAGAAGTGTGTGTTCTTGTCCTTGGCCTATTTATTGATTGGGTTATTTGTTTTTTGGTGTTTAGTTTTTTGAGTTCTATATATACCATAGAGATTAGTGCTCTGTCTGTTGTGTGAGGGGTAAAAATTTGCTCCCAAGATGTATGTTCTCTATTCATCTCACAGATTGTTTCTTTTGCTGAGAAGAAACTTTTTAGTTTTACTCCATCCTATTTAAAGATTCTTGGTTTTAATTCTTGCACTATAGGAGTCTTATTAAGGAAATTGGGGCCTAATCCCACATGATGAAGATTAGGGCCTACTTTTTCTTCTATTAAGCAGAGAGTCTCTGGTTTAATTCCTATATCCTTGATACACTTTGAATTCAGTTTTGTGCATGGTGAGAGATAGGGGTTTAATTTCATTTTGTTGCATATGGATTTCCAGTTTTCCCAGCACCATTTGTTGAAGAGGTTATCTTTTCTCCAATGCATGTTTTTGGCACCTTTGTCTAATATAAGATAATTATAATTTTGTGGGTTAGTCTCTGTGTCCTCTATTCTGTACCATTGGTCTACCAGTCTGTTTTGGTGCCAATACCATGCTGATTTTGTTACGATTGCTCTATAGTATAGTTTAAGGTGTGGTATAGTGATGCCACCTGCTTCATTCTTCCTGCTAAGGATGGCTTTAGCTATTCTGGGTCTCTTATTTTTCCAGATGAATTTCATGATTGCTTTTTCTATTTCTATGAGGAATGCCATTGGTATTTTGATCAGAATTGCATTAAATCTGTGTAGTGCTTTTGGTAGTATGGTCATTTTGATAATATTAATTCTGCCTATCCAAGAGCAAGATAGATCTTTTCATCTTCTAAGGTCTTCTTTGATTTCTTTCTGTAGGGTTCTGTAGTTTTCATTGTGTAGATCTTTCACTTTTTTCATTAAGTTGATTCCCAAGTATTTTATTTTTTTTTGAGGCTATTGTAAATGGGGTAGTTTTCCTCATTTCCTTTGAAATACCTTTGATTTATGGGTGTTGATTTTATAACCTGCTACTTTGCTGAATTCATTTACTAGTTCTAGAAGTTTCCTGGTGGAGTGTTTTTGGGTTTTCTAGGTATAGAATCATATCGTCAGCAAATAGTGCTAAATTAAGTTCTTTCCTATATGTATCCCTTTAATTTCTTTCATCTGTCTAATTGCTCTTACCAGTGTTTCAAGAACTATGTTAAACAGAAGTGGTGAAAGAAGGCATCCCTGTCTTGTTCTGGTTTTTAGAGGGAATATCTTCAATTTTTCTCCATTTACAATGATGTTGGCCTGGGGCTTGGTGTAGATAGCTTTTATGATGTTGAGATATGTTCCTGTTATCTCAAGTTTTTCTAGTATTTTGAACATGAAGGGGTGCTATATTTTGTCAAATGCTTTTTCTGCATCTATTGAGATGATCACACGATTCTTATCTTTGAGTCTATTGATGTGATGAATTATGTTTATTGATTTCTTTATGTTGAAGCAACCTTGCATACCTGGAATGAATCCCACTTGATCATGGTGCACAATCTATTTATTTATTTATTTAATCATACATGACAGCAGAATGTATTTTGATATATATACATACATGGAATGTACATACATCAATCATATTGTCTATTCTATTCTGCTGCCCTTCCTATCCTCCATACTCCTCCCCTATGGTGCATGATCTTTTGGATATGTTTTTGTATTTGATTTGCCAGAATTTTATTGAGAATTTTTGCATTTATGTTTATTAGAGATATTGGTCTAACATTTTCTTTCTTTGATGTGTCTTTGCCTGGTTTTGGGAACACAGTGATATTGACCTCATAGAATTGGTTTGGAAGTATTGCCTCTTTTTCTATTTCCTGAAATAAATTGAAGAGTATTGGTATTAGTTCTTCTTTAAAGGTCTTGTAGAACTCAACTGTGTATCCATCTGGTCCTGGGCTTTTCTTGGTT
Source organism: Spermophilus citellus (assembly GCF_964194105.1). Taxonomy (NCBI): domain Eukaryota; kingdom Metazoa; phylum Chordata; class Mammalia; order Rodentia; family Sciuridae; genus Spermophilus; species Spermophilus citellus. Next base: position 13,813,458 of record NC_138200.1, on the reverse strand, counting down.
GATGGGCTTCTGATGGTGTCTTCTATTTCATCACTTGATGTTGGTCTGTTTAAAATGTGTATATCTTCCTGATTCAATCTGGGCAAGTTGTATGACTTAAGAAATCTGTTGATGCCTTCAATATCTTCTATCTTATTGGAGTATAAGTTTTCAAAATAATTTCTAATTATCCTCTGTATTCCTGTAGTGCCTGTTGTAATATTACCTTTTTCATCACGTATGTTGGTAATTTGAGTTTTCTATCTCTCTTTGTCTTTGTTAGTATAGCTAAGGGTCTGTCAATCTTATTTATTTTTTCAAAGAACCAACTTTTTGTTTTGTCAATTTTTTCAATTGTTTCTTTTGTTTTGATTTCATCTCTGATTTTAATTATTTCTTGCCTTCTACTGCTTTTGCTGCTGGTTTGTTCTTTTTCTAGGGCTTTGAGATGTAGTGTGAGGTCATTTATTTGTTGGCTTTTTCTTATTTTAAGGAATGAACTCCATGCAATGAATTTTCCTCTTAGTACTGCTTTCATAGTGTCCCAGAGATTTTGATATGTTGTGTCTGTGTTCTCATTTATGTCTAAGAATTTTATAATTTCCTCCTCATGTCTTCTGTAACCCATTGTTCATTCAGTAGCATATTGTTCAGTCTCCATGTAATGCAGGAATTTTTCTTCCTTATTTTATCATTGATTTCCAATTTCATTCCATTGTGATTGGATAAAATGCATGGTAGTATCTCTACTCTTTTGTATTTGCTAAGAGTTGCCCTGTGGCATAATATATGGTCTATTTTTGAGAAGGATCCATATGCTGCTGAGAAGAAAGTGTATCCGCTTGATGTTGGTTGATATATTCCATATATGTCAATTAAGTCTAAGTTATTAATTTTGTTATTGAGTTCTATAGTTTCTTTATTCAACTTTTGTTTGGAAGATCTGTCCAGTGGTGAGAGAGGTGTGTTAAAATCACCCATGATTATTGTGTTGTGGTTTATTTGACTCTTGAACTTGAGAAGAGTTTGTTTGTTGACCATAGCTGCACCATTGTTTGGGGCATATATATTAATGATTGTTATGTCTTGTTGGTGTATGGTTCCCTTGTTCAGTATGTAGTGTCCTTCTTTATCCCTTTTGATTAACTTTGGCTTGAAGTCTACTTTATTTGATATGAGTATGGACACCCCTGCTTGCTTCCAAGGTCCATGTGAGTGGTATTATTTTTCCCAACCTTTCACCTTCAGTCTGTGTATGTCTTTTCCTACCAAATGAGTCTCCTGTCGGCAGCAATATTGATGGATCTTTTTTTAAAATCCAGTCTACTAGCCAATGTCTTTTGAATGGTGAGTTTAAGCCATTAACATTTAGGGTTACTATTGAGATATGGTTTGTATTTCCAGCCATATTTGTTTATTTTTGTTATTTAACTTGACCTGATTTTCCTCTTTGATTAGTTTTTCCTTTAGTGTACTACCTTCCACTGTTGGTTTTCAGTGTTATTTTTCATTTCCTCTTCATGAAATGTGTTGCCAAGGATGTTTTGAAGCACCAGTTTTCTATCTGCAAATTCTTTTAACTTTTGTTTATCGTGGAAGGTTTTTATTTCATCTTCAAACCTGAAGCTTAATTTTGCTGGATACAAGATTCTTTGTTGGAACCCATTATCTTTCAGCATTTGAAATATGTTGTTCCAGGATCTTCTAGCTTTCAGGGTCTGTGTTGAAAGATCAGCCGTTAACCTAATTGGTTTACCCCTATATGTGATCTGCTTCCTTTCCCTTGTGGCTTTTAAAATTTTCTCTTTGTTCTGTATGTTGGGCATTTTCATTATAGTGTGTCTTGGTGTGGATCTTTTGTGATTCTGCACATTCGGCATCCTGTAGGCTTCTAGGATTTGGATTTCTGTTTCATTCTTCATTTCTGGAAAGTTTTCTAATATTATTTCATTGAACAGATTGTTCATTCCTTTGGTTTGGACCTCAATACCTTCCTCTATCCCAATAACTCAAATTTGGTCTCTTTATGCTATCCCATATTTCTTGGATGTTCTGCTCATGGCTTCTTATTAGTCTCGCTGTGCTGTCTACGTTCTTTTTGAGATGATATACTTTGTCTTTGTTGTCTGATGTCCTGTCTTCTAAGTGGTCTACTCTGCTGGTGATACTCTCATTTGAGTTTTTAAATTTATCATTTCTTTCATTTCTAGGATTTCTGTTTGGTTTTTTTGTATTACCTCAAGCTCCCTGTAGAGATGATATTTTGCTTGTTGGATTTGTTTATGTAATTCATTGTCGAAGTGATCTTTTATTGCCTGCATTTGTTGTTTAATGTCTTCCCTGATACTCCAGAACATCTGAACCATGTATATCCTGAAATCTTTATCTGACATTTTTTTCTGCTGTAGATGTTACCTTTTCTAATGTTGTATTGTCTTGCATTGTTTGTGGTCCTTTCTTTCCATGTCTTTTCATGTTGCTCACATTTCTTTCCAGCTCTGTGAGATGGTTGTGTTATTGTTTTTCCCCTATAGATTTATATTGCTCTTGTATAGTTCCAGAATCTCTCCTTTGTGGGGAAAGACAATGTTAACAGTTCCCAATATCAACAATACATCATCTATGGGCAAGTTTTCGTTATTAATACATTTATAGTTAGTTTCTATGTCTAGAGATGTTGGATTCAATTATTATTTAAAATGTAGTCATTAATTTTATAAAAGGCATACAGTTTCTGGTGGCATATAGAGAACTGAGGGTCGGGTGTAGGACGTTATGTTAAGGGAGAAAGGTGTGGGTGTATGAGGTTAATATATCTTAGCAACTTTGGAGGAGGACTCTAATGAATAGACAGGAGGTAGTTTAGGGAAGAAGCCATAAAATTAAACACCTACAAGTATTTAGAAAATTACCCGAAGTAAAAATAGTAAAAGTTAGGAGGTTGAAAGTGGGAGAGAGGGAGGTAGAAAATAAAAAGGAAAGAAAGAAAGAGAAAAAAGAGAGAGGGGAAAGAAAATAAGAAAAAAAGAGGGAGAGGGGCTTATGCAATTTCTCTATATTATATTATTCTGGTGATTCAGTTTTCAAAGTCCTATTTCATGCAAAGTTCTTGGTTTCACATATGTTGGGGTTGTGAGGACCAGAGAGGGAAGGGTAGAGGAGAATGGATGAGAAGAGAGAAAAAAAACCTCCTAGAATTCTGTTTTCTTTTTTTCCAGTAGGTGGCATTGTCTATTCCAAGCTTGAGTCTCTGTGCTCAGGGTGGTGGAGGTAACCCGTGTGAGAGGGCTTGAGCTTCTGCCTAGAGCCTCCCTGCTCTTAGTCTCTCAGAGTTAGAAACCAGGTGCCTGTCTGTACAGTTGCAGTTCTGCCTTGATAGCCATGCCCCCCAAAAGATTGTGAGAAAGGTTTTGAGTTATCACATCTGGGGGTGGGGGAGTTGGAACCCAGGTACCTGATCAGCTGCAGAACCGCGCTGGTAGCCACGCCTACCAAGAGATGGCAAGAAAGGTTTTCCAAGATGGATTCTGTCTGTTCCCTGCATCGGGTATTTGGTGAGGTGGGGGTTGCTGGGGTGACCTTGTGGTGTGGCTAGAATTTGGTCTGGTGACCTGCATGGGAGCAGAGTGTAGTCTGGTGATCTACAGTTCTGTAGAGGTGCTGAGTTTGTACTTCTGATTCGCCACTTGTGGGCCACACGGGTTCAGACTGTGGGCTTTGGGGCCGTCGTTCTGCACCACGATTGCTGCTCCAGTGGAATCTGCAAAAAATTCGCTGTATGGGGTCCTGTCACATGCTCTGAGATGTAGTTTTTCGTCAAGGCAGGACCCGATGGAGAAGCCCTTTGACTGTTTTCTCAGATTTGTGGGCAGAGCCACCAGAAGCAGTATCTCCTCTACTCCGCCATCTTGGCTCCCTCCCTCTGTGTAGTATTTCTTTAAATGTTTTCTCTAGTGGTAGCTATGTAGACATAAGTTCTTTTAGTTTCTGCCTATCATGGAAGGTTTTATTTCCTCTTCTATTATGAAGAATAGCTCTGCTGGATATAGCACTTTTGGTTGACAGTTATTTTCCTTCAGGGCTTGAAACACAGCCTTTCAAGGCTTCCTGTATTTTATGGTATGTTCTAAGAAATCAGAATTCTGACTTGCTTGCCTCTCACTGTAACATGATATTTTCTCTATTGAGGCTTTAAAAAATTTTAGCTTTATTCTCTGTGTTAGGCATTTAAATTATAATGTGTCATAAAGGGTTCTCCTTTGGTCTTTATTTCGCTTTCTGAATGCTGCCCATATCTGGATGTCCATCTCATTCTCAAGGTTTTGAAAATTTTCTGTTATTATTTCCCGAAAGAGCTTATGAACTCCATTAACTCACATTTCACAATGCTCTTCAATTCCAGTAATTTTAAAATTTGGTCTCCTAATGTTTTCCCAGAGTTTTTGCATATTGTGGTCATGATTCCTTGTTTTTTTTTCCTTTAATACTGTTTTGATATTCAAAGTTGTTCACTTAGACTTCCAGCTCTGAGATTCTGTTTCAGCATGGTCTATGTTCAACTGAACATTTAGAATGATTTATTGTGTCTTTCACTTGCAATATTTCTGTTTGATGTTTATCAATATCTCTAACTCCTTATTGAATTTCTCATTCATGTCCTGTACTGATGTCCAAAGGTGCATTGCCTCTAGGCTGGGTTTAGCACAGCAGCAGAGTCTCCACCTTTGAACTTGTAGTGTATCAGTGTATTCTCAGCACATCATAGAAAAGGGGGAAATAAACAATAGCAACAACAGAAGCAAACAATATGCAGCATTAAAATACATGTCTGATGGGGCTGGGTGGTAGATTATTCGCCTAGCATGTGCAGGTGCTGGGTTTGATCCTCGGCAACAAATAAAAATAAAATAAAGGTATTGTGTCTAACTTCAACTAAGACAAAATATTAAAATAAATAAATAAATACCTGGTAGCTACTATGACATCTACAATACTACTTGCCCAAAAAAAAAAAAAAAATGAACACTGGGTTCAACAATTGCCAACAGCAAAAAAAAAAAAAAAAAAAAAATTGTGAACTAGATATGGCAATTGAATAAATAAAATAAAAATTAAGGAAAAAGTACTTTTTTCTGGTAGGAGCATACTGGGGATTGAACTCAGGGGCACTCAACCACTGAGCCACATCCCCAGTCCTATTTTGTATTTTAGTTTGATACAGGATCTCACTGAATTGCTTAGTGCCTCGCTTTTGCTGAGGCTGGCTTTGAACTTGCAATCCTTCTGCCTCAGGCTCCCGAGCCACTGGGATTATATGCATGTGCTATTGTGCCAGGCCAGAAAAAGTACTCTTAATAAAAATTAAAATATTGTCTCCCCTTTGCTGATCAAAACTGTTGGTGAGGATGGTGAATGGTGATGGATGATCACTGCATATGCCTGTCTTTTCCATTTCTTCTTGGGCTGTGTATCCCATAGAGAAAGCAAGGATTGGGGGTTGTTATGACTGTCCTCTTTTGCATTGCTTACTGAACTGCCACCTGGAGTGGCCTAAGACTGAAGGTGGTGGAAATAGCTCTCAGCTTTCCTTCTCACTAGTAAAAAGTAGGATGGGGAGGGAAGTATCTCTCATACACAGGTGTTTTGTCTGGAAAGACCTGGTTAATACACTGCCAGGAGGTTCCAATAAGGGTGTCCTGGCAGCTGTGCCTTAGCTCTAATCAGGCCTTTGGGACCTTGTTAGATATTATCTACTCTAGAGAGAGTAGATGGACACACCCCTTTGGCTGGTCACCTGATGGTCTCTACTGGGAGTGTGGATCTCAGGAGTCCCTGAGAATCTACACATAGATTAGGGTACCAAAGGCATCTCAGGCCTCTCAAACGCTGTTGCCCATGATGAATGCAGCCTTCCCAGGTTCAAACCCAAGTGTAATCCTGCCTGCCTGATCAGTTTCCTGACCCTCTTCAGCTGGACACAAGAGCCAACAGATGGCAAAGAGAAAGTGAGTTGAACTCTTTCTTCATGTCTCTGACTTGAATCCCCCTGGGTACCATCTCCTCTGTTGCCTTTTCACTAATGTCCTCCTAGGTACACCCTCAGCCACATGGTGGCACTTGCCAGGACTGCATGGCCATACTTGCTATGATTTCCTAGACCTCCCACAAGAGCAAGCTTCAGCACAGCCTCCTAAAGATGACTCTCCACCTTAGCTCTCCACATGACAGTTGAGAAACAGTTCTCTTCAAATACCAGTTAGCGAGTGATGCAGACTCTGGGTCAGTTTGGTTCAGGCTGCTTTTTTGTTCTACAGAATTTTCTGTGCCATATTGGTCTGTTGTGTTTCTGTCTCTGTTTGTGTCATCCCTTTCTTTTTTTTTAAAACAATGAGAGAATTTTAATATTTATTTTTTAGTTCTCGGCAGACACAACATCTTTGTTGGTATGTGGTGCTGAGGATCAAACCCGGGCCACACGCATTCCAGGCGAGCGCGCTACCGCTTGAGCCACATCCCCAGCCCAGTGTGTCATCCCTTTCCTCTGTGGAGAACCAGTGCTTCTGCTACTGCCACTGCTACAGTCTGCTTGGCTCAAAGGCACTCTTTCTGGTCCTTTGTTCATTGCACCCAAATTTCTGAGTCTCTAAAGCACTCTGATTCTCCAGGGTTCAATTTGATTGAATTTCCTCTTTCACCCACCTTGTTGAATCCTGAGCCATGGAGCAACTGGGAATGCAGGCTTCCTCTAGCCCACCATCTTGAATCGTCAAGCCTATCTTTTTATAAGTCCCCATGGCCCTGGCACTGGGACAGATATTGTTATGGCCAAGGCAGCTAATGTGCTCAGCTTGTATTCCAGCCCCAAACATGACCTTGATTGTGGGATCCTTGGCTCTGCTGTGGGAATCTCAGGCAATGGATGAAATTCAAGTACTTTTCTCATGTCAGTCTATTTTATGCTAATTGAATCCTTAGACCAGTTGGACATCTTGAGAGGAGAGAGGTAAAGTTTTTTGTTTGCTTGTAGGGTCATTGGGAGAAAGTGGTTGATGGATACTTGAGAAATCTCTGTATATCTTTTTTTGTGAATCTCTAATTATCTCACAATAAAGAGACATATAAAATTGAATTTATTCTCTTCATTATCACTTTAAATTTTTTTCATTGATTTCTGAACTTTTAGTTTTGTCCTGTTCCTTGTATTCCCTTTGGATTTTCTGTGTTGTTTTATAACTTCTAAAGCTGGAAGGATAGTCAGGGTATGAATTTTCAGACCTTTCTATTTTCTCATATGAAAATGGAAGGCTACAAATCAATCTCCAAGCTTTTGCAAAAGAATCAGAACTTGTATTTCTTCCCACTTTATCCTTTTCAAGGTTGTTTTATCTCTTGTAGTTCTTTTGCCTTTGTATGTAAAATTTCAAAGATGTGTATATATTCACAATACAAACATTGAGTTTAATTGTATTAAACCCATAGATCAGTTTGGGTGAGGTGGCATCATTATTCTATTGAAACTTCTAATTCATGAATGTGGCATTTCTCTCCATTTATTTACATATGAATTGATGTTTCACCAGTATTTTAGAGTTTTCACTATACTCATTTTCTGCATGTGTTGTTAGATTTTACTGAAGTATATTTGAATTTGGTGGTTAATGGTACTTTTTCAAAATGGTATTTATTTGCTATTATGTGGAAATAAAAAATTATTTGTATATGTTTCCTATTTTTGCTAATCTCACATTAATGGTATGGGATTTAGGGGAAATATTATTTGATATTTTCTACATAGAGTATCATGTCATCTCCAAGTCAGGACAGTTTGTGTAATTTCCTTCTAATATAAATAACCTTTGTTTCTTGTTCTTGACAGGGTGCTGGCTAGAATTTCCAGTGCTTTATTGAACAAAATTGTTGAGAACAGACACTTTTGGTGTTTCCTTTTCTTGGTTGAAAGTATTTATTTTGTTACAATCAAGTATGATATCTGTAGCAGGTTTTTACAATATTCTTTTTTTAAAATATTTTTTTAAACTTTTTTAATATTTATTTTTTAGTTTTGGGCGGACACAACATCTTTGTTTGTATGTGGTGCTGAGGATCGAACCCGGGCCGCAGGCATGCCAGGCAAGCGCGCTACCGCTTGAGCCACATCCCCAGCCCTTTACAATATTCTTTATCAAGCTGTGCAAATTCCCCTCCCCACTGCTTCTAATTTGCAGGGAACTTTTATTATGAACAATGTTGAATTTCAGCAAGTGATTTTCTAAGTCTACTTATTTGATCATGTGATTTTCTCCTTATTTTTTGAATAGAGTGTATTTTGACATGTTATACCTATGAGGAGTGTAACTTATTCTAATTAGGATACCATTCTTGTGGTTGTACATGATGTGGAGTTTCATGGTGTTGTATTCACATATGAACATAGGAAAGTTATGTCCATTCATTCCACTGCCTTTCTTTTTCCTATCTGCCCTTGCTTCCCTTCATTCCCCTTTGTCTAACCCACTGAACTTCTTTCTTCCCCTCTGACTTATTGTGTGTTAGCAATGATTTTCTTTAATCTCTTTATATGGAAAATGACATTGACTTGCCCTTTTCAATGCATACATTTATTTTTGGAACATTTTTGCTTCATAGAGAAATGGAACAGAAGATAGAGTGCCAACATACCCCCTTTATCTATCCTCTTTTTGTTAACTTCTTATCTTACTGTGATATACTTGTTACAATTGGTAAACCAATATTGACATGTCATTATTAATCACAATCCATAGTTTTGAATATTGTACACATATTTCACATATGAAAATGGAAGGCTACAAATCAATCTCCAAGCTTTTGCAAAAGAATCAGAACTTGTATTTCTTCCCACTTTATCCTTTTCAAGGTTGTTTTATCTCTTGTAGTTCTTTTGCCTTTGTATGTAAAATTTCAAAGATGTGTATATATTCACAACACAAACTTATTGAGTTTAATTGTGTTAAACCCATAGATCAGTTTTTAAAATGGCAGATTGTCATGCACCTACCATTTCAGTATTATGAAGAATAGTTTCACTGACCTAAAAATCCCAGATGATCCACTTATTGTTCTTTTCTTTCTCTTTTGAAACCCTAATGGGACCCTCTGATTCTGTGGGCTCATCTTTAACAGACTCTCATTGGACACATCTGATGGGTGGTTTATATGGTTGAATGTGTTCATGCAGAAGGGGTGTTATGAGAGAAATGTGTCCCCTTAAAAAACATGTGTTCCAGTCCTAGTCCCTGGTACCTCAGTATCTGACCTTAACTGGTGTTATGGTTTCAATCTGAGGTGTCCCCAAAAGCTCTTATGTGAGACCATACCAGAACATTTAGAAGTGAGATGATTGGGTTTGGAGGACCTAATCAGTAATTATTCCACTTGAATGGATTGACTGGTAACCATGGGCAGGTCGGATGTGACTGGAGGAGGAGGGTCACTGAAGATGTGTCTTTGGAGATTATATTTTGTCCTTGTTGAGTGGGGTTTTCTTTCTGAAACCACAAGCACCAAATACACTTTTTCTCCCCTAAAATTTTCTTGTAATGGTCTTTGGTCACAGTGGTGAAAAAGTGAATTAAAACACTTGAAAATTGGGTCATGTCAGATGTCATTAAAATGAGGTCTTTCTATGGTTTTTCAAGGTGGCAGAATAGAGGAGGTCATTTTCCTGGCTGCTCTGTGGCATGAAACCAATAAAGCAGACAGGCAGGTTGTCTACAAGGTGGGTGAATGAAAAACGGGGGGTAGGGAGTGGAAAACTTTATTGGAATTTAAAACTGGACATTCAAAGCAGACCAGGGGCACTGGAGGTTGGATATAATACAATCAGGAAAAAATCCCCAGCAACACAGCTGCTGTCATGGACAGGCCAGAAGTGCCAGCCAGTGTGGTCCCTCCATGAGCATTGTGGAGGAATAAGGGAATTAAAGGAATCCACATTTTGGGGAGGCCTGAGGTGGGTCTGGGTATGGAGCATTTAGAGATCAAGGACATTGCCCCACAAAACTGAAAGATATGCTGCCTAATATTCGTGTGCAGGGAAAGAAGTTAGCATCTCTCCAGGAAGGAACCATTTTGCCTCTGGGCATGAGGGCTGGCAGCTGGGAGAGATGATTCCTGGCAGATCTGAATTTGGCCCAAAATACAGGCCCAGGAAACATACACTGTATGACACAGAGTGTACTTAAGTGACCAGGAGAATATCAACATGGAGAGAGGTTTACACATGGGACAATTGGTTGTGGAAACCCACCCAGTTCTACCCCTCCTGCTCCAATCCAGCTGCTTTCAAGACCAGCTGGGAGAGACACATCTGTCCGGGAATTTGGAAGGCTCAGAGCAGGAGAGATTGGAGACTAAACCTGAGAACAGAAAATGTGGTGTCTGCAGGTGACAAAGAGGACTAAGAATTAGCTTCTCCACCAAATGAATGGAACCTAGAGGAGATCCCTGGGATACAGTTTTCCAGAGGGGAACAGCAAGTACTGGACACTGGAGATTCAAAATCTGATTTAAAATCTCCAGACCAATTGGCATTCAGTGAAGAGCCAGGAGCTCACCTAAGCCTAAACCCTGCATCCAGGAATTCCACAGATGGGATTAGCAGTCTCACTCCAGTAATCCAGAGGGTGGAGCATCATGCTCCAGATGATCCCATCTAAACCTGCTGAGAAGAGAAGCTGAGAATATTTTGAACTCCAATGGAAAGAATTATTTAACTTTTAATAGATATTGTGACCTTAATGGTATATGGACATCTGCACATTTTCATATTTGATTTTTACTCATTTCCAGCATTTTGGATGCCAGTTATTTTTCATGGATAAGTTTTTTTTTTGTGTGTGAAATAGGATGTTTGATTAGAATATTTTATCTTGATTTGTCGTCTTTTTATTTTTAATTTTTAAGAAGTTTTTACTATATTTCTCCTACCTATATGTTTCTCTTGATTCTCTCCTTTCTTCCACTAACAATCTATATTGTCCTCTCTTTCACTCTTCCTTTAGTTTTTTTTACTTCTGTTTTTCTCCTCCTCCCTCATAATCATCACATCCTATATCACTTCTGTTCTCTCTCTGTCCACCATTTGAAATTGTAAACCCTTTTGCCATCTTACTTTTTTTTTGGTACTGGGGATTGAACTCAGGGGCACTCAATCACTGAGCCACATCTCCAGCCCTATTTTGTATTTTATTTAGAGACATCTCACTGAGTTGCTTAGCACCTTGCCATTGCTGAGGCTGGCTTTGAACTTACAATTCTCCGGTCTCAGCCTCATGAGCCACTGGGATTACAGGCATGCACCACCAGGCCTAGTATTGTACTGTTTTTATTTTGGGCAATAAAAAATCATTTCTGTTTATTGCAAAAAAAAAAAAAACAAAACAAAACTGTAGATGTCCTAGCAGGAGCTATTTAGTTTAAGGCTATATATTGTTTGCACTGGTTGCTACAATTATTTGTCTCCCCACTAAATAGTGAGATACTGGAAACCTTCACAGATACTCTAAGTCCATAGGATAGAAACTCTACTGTCTTAGGTCCATACTGTTAGATGAGTAAACACACAAACAACATGAAAAAACATGGGAACAAATGTCCCCAAACAAACCAAAATACTCCAATAACAGAATGCATCAATACCACGGTGGAAGAAATGTCAGAGAAGTTCAGAATTACATAGTTAAACTGATCTGTGAAGTAAAGGATAATATTAGGAATGAAATCAGTAAAAAACAAGAAGTGAAAGATCACTTCAATAAAGGGGCAGAGAGGCTAAAACAAAACAAAAAAGCAAGCAGAAATCTTTGAAATGAAAGAAACAATAAGCCAAATTAAAAATTCAATAGAAATTGTCACTAACAGATTAGACCACTTGGAAGACAGAACCTCAGGCAATGAAGACAAAATATATAATCTTGAAAATAATGTTGACCATGGAAAGAACATGTTAAGAAACCATGAACAGAGCTTCCGAGAACTATGGGATAACATAAAAAGACAAAATTTAAGATTTATTGGGATGGATGAAGGCATGGAGATAAAAACTGAAGGAATGCAATACAATGAAATTATATCAGAAAATTTTCCAGCCTAAAGAATGAAATGGAAAATCAAATACAAGAGGCATACAGGACCTCAAGTGTACATAGTTACAACAGACCCATACCAAGACACATTATAATAAAAATGCTTACCATACAGAATAAGGATAGAATATTAAAGGCCATGAGAGAAAAGTATCAGATTGCATATAGGAGGAAATCAATTCAGATCTCAGCTGATATCCCAGCCTATACTCTCAAAGCTAGGAGTCCTGGAACAACATATACCAAGCTCTGAAAGAAAATGATGATAACCAAGAATTTTATATCCAACAAAATTAAGCTTCAGATTTGAAGATGAAATAAAAAACTTCCATGATGAACAAAAGTTAAAAGAATTCAAAACTCGAAAGCCTGCACTTCAGAATATTGTCACCAAATATTCCATGAAGATGAAATTTAAAAATAGTGAAAACCAGGAAAGGGAGGAACTACACTAAAGGTATAGACAATCAAAGGAGAAATGAATTCAAATTAAAAATTAGAAATAAACCAAAATAACCAGGTATACAAATCATATCTCAATAATAACCTTGAACTTTAGTGGCCTAAACTCATTAATCAGAAGACATAGACTGGCAGATTGGATTAAAAAATAAGACCCTAAAATATGCTGTCTCCAAGAGACTTACTTCATAGCCAAAGACATCCACAGACTGAAGGTGAAAGGATGGGAAAAACATACCACATGGATCTTGTAAAGAAGCAGGGGTTTCTATCATCATATCAGATAAAGTGGCTTTTTAGCCTAAGTTAGTCAGAAGAGACAAAGAAGGACATTTCATACTGCTTAAAGGAATTAAAAATCAACAAGACATAACAATTGTATATATTTATGCCCCAAACAATGGAGCAACAACATATATCCAATAAACCCTTCTTAATTTCAAGAATCAAGTAGACCACAACACAACAAAAAGAAACTATAGAACTAAATAACATAGTTAGTAATTTAGACTTAATGGATATATATAGAATATTTTATTCATCTATGAGCAAATATACTTTCTTCTCAGCAGCACATGAATCCTTCTCTAAAATAGACCATATCTTATGCCACAAAACAACACTTAGCAAATAGAAAAAAATAGAGATAATACCCTGCATTCTATCAGGAATGAAATTAGAAATCAATGATAAATTAAAAAATAGAAGCTACTCTAACATGTGGAGACTAAATAATATGCTATTGAATGATGAGTGGATAGTAGAAGAAATCAGGGATGAAATAAATACTTAGAGGTACATGAGACCACCAATATAACAGATCAAAATCTCTGGAACACTATGGAGACAGTGCTAGTAAAGTTCATTGAATTGAGCTCATTCACTAAAAGAATAGAAAGTCAAGAAGTAAATGACTTAATATTATATCTCAAAGCCTGAGAAAAAGAAGGACAAATCAACACCAAAAGCAGTGGAAAAAGGAAATCATTAAAATCAGAGATGAAATCAATGAAATTTGAGAAAACTCAAATTATTAAAATTTATGATGAAAAAGCAAATATCATGACAGACACTACTGAAATATAGAAGATAATTAGAAACTATTTTGAAAATTTATACTCCAATAAAATAGAAAATCTTGCAGGGCGCAGTGGCACATGCCTGCAATTCCAAAGGCTCAGGAGGCTGAGATAGGAGGATCGTGAGTTCACAGCCAGCATCAGCAAAAGCAAGGTGCTAAATAACTCAGTGAGACACTGTCTCTAAATAAATACAAAATAGCACTGGGGATATGGCTCAGTGGTCAAGTGCCTCTGAGTAGTTCAATTCCTGGTTACCCCCACACCAAAAGAAAATCCTGAAGACATTGATAAATTTCTAGAGACATATGAGCTACACAAACTGAATCAGGAAGACACTCATAATTTTAACAGATCAGTTTCAAGCAATGAAATAGAAGATGCCATCAAAATCCTACCAATCAAGAAAAACCAAGGACCAGAGAGATTCTCAGCCAAGTTCTACAAGACCTTCAAAGGATTAACACCAATGCTCCTCAAATTACTCCATGAAATAGAAAAGGAAAGAACCCTTTCAAACTCATTCTACGAGGCTAGTATCACCCTGATATCAAAACCAAACAAACACACATCAGGGAAAGGAAACTTCAGACCAATATCCATGAGGAACATAGGTGCAAAAATTCTCAATAAAATTTGGCAAATTGGGCTGGGGTTGTGGCTCAGTGGTAGAGAGCTCACCTATCATGTGTAGGGCCCTGGGTTCGATCCTCAGCACCACATATAAATAAAGAAATAAAGGTATTGTGTCAACTACAACTTAAAAAAATTGGCAAATTGCATAGAAAAAAATTAAAAAAATAGTGCACCACAAATGGGTTCATCCCAGGGATGCAAGGTTGGTTGAACATACTGAAATCAATAAACATAATTCATTGCATCAATAGACTTAAAGACAAGAATCGTGATTATCTCAACAGATGCAGAAAAAGCATTTGACAAAATACAGCACCCCTTTATGTTCAAAACACTAGAAAAAATAGGGATAGTAGGAGCATATACCTCAACATTTGCTAAACCCAAGGCCAACATTATTCTAAACAGAGAAAAATTGAAAGCATTCCCTCCAAAAACTGGAGCAAGACAAGATGGCTTCTTTCACCACTTGAGTGTTTTCTCTCTCTTTTTTTTGTGGTGCTGGAGATTGAACTCAAGACCTTTAGCATGTGAGGCAAGCACTTTACCAACTGAGCTATATCCCCAGCCACCTCTCACCACTTGTATTCAACATTATCCTTGAAACTCTAGCCAGAGCAATTAGAAGAAAGTAAAAGGGATATGAATAAGAAAAGAGGAACTCAAACTATCCCTATTGGCTAATGACATGATTCTATATTTAGAAGACCCAAATAATTCAACCAGATCTTCTAGAACCCATAAATGAATTCAGCAAAGTAGCAGTATATAAAATTAACCCCCATAAATCAAATGTACTCCTATAAACCAATGATGAATCCAATGAAACCGAAATTAGGAAAACTACCCCATCATAATAGCCTCAAAAAATATTTGGGAATCAATCTAAAAAAAAGAGGTGAAAGACTGCTACAATGAAAACTACAGCATGCTAAAGAAAGTAATTGAAAAAGACCTTAGAAGATGGAAAGCTCTCCCATGCTGCTGGATAGGTAGAATTAATATTGTCAAAATGGCTATAATACAAAAATTGTTATACAAATTTAATGCAATTCCTATTAAAATCCTAATGGCACTCTTCATAGAAATAGAAAAAACAGTCACGAAATTCATTTGTACAATTAAGAGACCAGAATAGCCAATGGAATCTTTAGCAAGAAGAGTGAAGAAGGTGGCATCACAATATCAGAACTTAAATTATACTACAGAGTCATAGTAACAAAAATGGCATGTAGACCAATGTAGACCAATGGTACAGATTAGAAGACACAGAGACAAACCCACATAAATTCAGTTATCCCATGCTAGACAAAGGCACCAAAAACATTCATGGAGAAAAGATAGCCTCTTCAACAAATGGTGCTGGGAAAACTGGAATTCCATATGCAGCAAAATGAAATTAAATCCCTATCTCTCACCATGCATGAAATGCAACTCAAAGTGGATCAAAGGCTTAGGCACTAGAACAGAGACACTATACCTAATAGAAAAAAAAAAAAAACTAGGCCCGAATCTCTATGTTGGCTTAGGATCAGACTTCCTTAACAATAATCCAAAAATGCAAGAAGCAAAGTCAAGAATTAATCAATGGGATGGATTCAAACTAAAAAGCTTCTTCTCAGCAAAGGAAACAAAGGAAACAATTCACAGTAGCTAAACTATGAAACCCACCTAGGTGCCCTTCAATAGATGAATGGATAAAGAAATTGTGATATATACACACAATGGAATATTATTCAGCCATGAAGAAGAAAAATTATGGCATTTGTTGATAAATAGATGGAGGTAGAGAATATAATTCTAAGAGAAATAAGCCAATCCCAAAGAACCAGAGTCCGAATTGTTTTTCTGATATGTGGATGCTAATTCACAATGGGCGGGGGGTGGCTTGGGAAGAATAGAAGTACTTTGGTTTAGACAGAAGGGAGTGAAGGGAGGGTGGGGGTAGGAATGATAGTAGAATGAATCTGACATTATTACCCTATGTGCATATATGATTATATGACTGGTGTAACTCTATATCATGTAAATCCAGATGATATGCTTTCTATGGTCCTACTGTCACATATAACTATTAGAACAACAAAAGGAAGCATATTGCCTATGAAAAAAATGCAGTCTTTCTGAAATAGATCGTGCCTGTAATCCAGTATGATGACTGGAATCCTCCTCAGAAGAAGGTGCCCATGTGAACATGGACACTTGGGCAGCATGCTGTGTGACGACAGGGCATGACAATAGGGGTTCATGTTTTCCCCCACCTCATTGATCACAAAACAGCAAATTGATGGAATCCAAGTTGGAAAGTATAGACAGTGGATATTGACAGGCATGACCATCATGGCTTGTTATGAATGTTGTAGGGTTGGGGGAACTTATTTCCCTTTCCTTGGTCTCATCGTCGTTAAAATAGGCTTAGTGTTCTTTGTCTCTCTCTCTCTCTCTCTCTCTCTCTCTCTCTCTCTCTCTCTCTGTGTGTGTGTGTGTGTGTGTGTGTGTGTTAGGGCATTTGTTGGTTGTGTTTAACTTACCATACATAGAGTTCCCAGCTGTTCAGATTGTGCACTGGGCAACTGTCCACTTCTAAAGGGATTGGCAGTGATTCCTTTGACAGCAGGCTGGAGATTCTGAAACACTGGGCTGAATCTTGCAGCTGAGCCCAGGACCACCAGATAGAGCCCCATTTCCAGAAACCATTGTAGAATATGTGTTCCTGCATATCTTGAAGAAAGTATGCAGTCATACATTTGCACTCACATCTGTGCACGAACACATACGTACTCAGGGGTATGTGTGGATTCAAAGTTATCCTGGCCACCTCTGAAAGCATTTTTCTTCCTTGAATGCATGGTGTAGAGGCCTGATTCTAGTTCCTTACAAACAATAAGAAAGAGCGCCTTACCTTGAGGGCACAAGGGTTTAATGTGCAAGGTGTGCTCAGGAGGTGGCAGTGTGGGTAAGCGTGGGAGACAGCTGAGCTGCCTACAGGTGTTCTAGATCAACCCCTGGCCAGGGCTCTTCTGTTGTGTGACAATGTACTACTCTTCCCTATGGCTTTTTATTTGGGGAACAGTGGCTTTAAATTCACTCAAGGACTTCAGGCATAAGACCTGTGTTCAAGTACCTGCTGGGAACTATATTCTGCGAGGCCTCAGGCAGTGATGCTGTCTCAGCCTCAGCTGTGTCACTTGTAAACTGGGAAAGAGCAGAGTCCCCTCTGCATGGTTTATGACCCTTCACGAGGATATTGTGGAATGATTTTAGCACAGAGCTGATGTAGAATTCTTGCTTAATGAATCATAGATGTTATTATTATTGGTGTGGTTCCTAGCACAGTGCAAGGTTTCTCTTCCTCTCATCCCAGCTTTTAAGGATGTCTCTCTAGCGAGGGGAGTAGTCTGTTCTCTTTTTTCACCACCCATTGGTCCTCTTCTTTCCCCTTCCTGATCACCAGTTGTCTTAGCCCGCCCCTCCCATTGGCCCCACCCATGGCTCCTCCCCTAACCTTCATCCTACCCCCTCCACCATGACCTGGCCTAGCCCTGGTTCAGCGTGGCAGGAAGCTCATGGTGCAGTCTGGTAGTGTCCTTGTAAGGCTCAGGGATTTTGGAGAGATGTCTATGTCCTGGGGCGACTGTGGGGACTTAAAGCAGAAGTTCTGCAAGATGGTGGTGAGGAAGAGAAAGAGCTCCATTCTAGCCAGGCCTTCTCCCAAGCAGTACGGCCTTCCTGAAGAGGAGAGGAGGGAGGGGCCGAGGTAAAGCCAGCCTCTCTGCAGCCTCACCCCAGTACCAGATCCCTGCTTTCTGCCAGGGCGGAAAGACTGCAGTGCTGTGGCCCAGGAGGCCTTCAGAAAGGGCTCTAATGCTGTCTGAGCCTCAGTTTCCCTCATACATGAAGTGGGGTGATCATGCTGGTCTGTAGCAATGGGAGGTGGAGATGCTCCTTCCCCACAAATGCATTCTCAGAGATGGCTGCTGTACTGTCATCTCCTTTCTAAGAGACTGGGGATTTTGTGGAGTGTTCTTAAATAGTACTCTGATTCACTCTCAGCCTTGATTTTCCCAATCTGAAAGGGGTCTGTCATCCCTTCCCTCTGGTCTTGGTGCAGATCCTTGGTGCTGGGGAGTTCTGGGGAGTGCAACTGTCTGACTAGAGGGTAGTTTCTTCCCAGCTGGAGGAAGATGCTACGCTGCACTGGGAGAGGAGATGGGATGAGGGGGCCTATGTGGGTGTGAGCCCCCCGTCTCTTACCCATGGAAAAGGGCATGTCAGCATCAGTCTTCTTCAGCTGTCCCTTGTCATCGAGGAAGTGCTGGGGGTTGAAGTCGTCAGGTGTGGAGAAGAACTTGGGGTCATTGAGCAGGGAGCCCAGCATAGGGAACACTTCAGTGTCCTTGGCAGGGGGAGGAAGGGGACTTTATCAGAGGGTTCAGGGATGAGAGCACTGAGGGCACAGAAACATAAGCAGGGGAATCAGAGTGCAGGGGTGAAGGGAAGTGGAGGTGAGGGAGTTGGGGTTCTGTGGCAGGAGCTTTGGGGGACATGAGGTTGATGTCTCTGAGTCAGGATGTTCAGGGAAGGTGGAGCCTGTGTGTCCCGTGTCTCTTAAGGTAGGAGTTTTGGGGAAGTGGAGGTTCATGTACCTTGAGACAGGAACTTTGAGAACACGGGGTAGAGCACCCTAAGGCCCAAAGTCTGAAGGAGACGTGGGGTGCAGGAGCGTTTGGGTGGAAGGCTGAGGGATGTGGTAATTGAGGAATTCCTTGAGAAAGTGGGAGAGGAGTTGGAAAGCTCCTAATGGGGAAGTGTTCTGGGTTCCCAGGTAGAAGTTTGGAGGTTTCCTGGAGGATGGGGACAGAGCAGCAACCTTGGAATGAGGAAGTGTCGAAATATGGTGTCCTTGGTCACCCTGGGAGCTACACCCATGGGGGTAACGTTTCCAGATCTTTGGATCTCATGAATCACACCCTCTGTGTAGGGCATCTTGGTCCTGTCCCCAAAACTGGGCTGCCAGTTCTTGCCAATCACCTGGTCAATCTCCTTATGGATCTTGGCTTGGAAAGAAGGTGAAATGTGTTTAGGAATCCACAGGCCTCAGAGCAGGGATGATAGTTAAAATATGTAAAACTGTATGCACGACATGCACCTATGTATGACATGCAAATACAATGTGCAAAACAGATGTCAGCCATAGATATTGTTGTCCAAAGCCTTGTTATCTGTTCATGTCAGAATCAGAGGGGAATCAGAAGGAAGGGTCTTAAGGGGTGGCCCTGGGAGGTGTGCATTTGGCATTGTGTGACCTTAGTAAAGATGCCATTTACAAATCAGTTTAGATAATTCCAATATTGTCACAGGTAGTGAGATACCACCTGGCTTAATGTCCCTTGTATCTGCCCAGTAGGACATGTCTGAGGGCCCAGGGACCTGGGTGAGGTGGTTACTGCAGCATATCAGAAGGGTTTGGAGGATCTATGACCCTCCTTCATTTTTCACCCAGACTTACCCTCACCTTTGGGTGCTTCGTGAGCACCAGGAAGCTGAAGTACAGGACCCTGCTGGTGGATTCCACACCCCAAAAGAAGAGGCTCAACGTGGTCATCACCAGATTCTCCATGTGGAACTCTGTGTGGGGTTTATCCACCGGTGTGCTTCAATAAAGGCTTGATTCGATTATACGTGAGTGGTCTGGAAGTCAGTTTATGAAACACTGGGCCAAAGCTTTAACTATAACACCTCAATCCATCAACTCGGTGTTACAGAACTTCCTTCAGTTCTGTTGCTCCTGGATTAGGTGGAGAGATCAGATCACTGTACCCCTAACCTCAGATGGTCTGAAATGAATAACAAGGGATCTGAGGGTGCTGAGAGCCATTGCCAAGTAGGAATGATGCATTGAAATTTCCTTGCCATCGTACCCCATGTTGCTTAGAGGAAGGACTCGTGGAAATGGACATTTGAAGTGACATTGCATGTATGTTTGAGAAAGGTGACCCTGCTCAAGGACCAGGGTGGATCCGGGTTTAAGGAGGATCCTACTGGATTAGGGCGGATCAGGTTTTAGGGAGTATCCCGCTCCTTGGGTTTAGGGCGTTCTGGTTTAGAACAATCTGGGTTTATCGCGGTTCCAGGTTTAAGATTATTCCTGCTGGGAATAGGGCGTATCCTGCTGCCTGAGTTCCTCGTTGAGTTCTCTTGGAATTCAGAAAGTATTTGGGATTCAAAGCCTAGTGGAGTACGTGAATTTTGCAGGCAGAACTTGGATTTCCCCAGAACGTGTTTGTAGAGAGCCGTGTTTGTAGAGAGCCGGTGTGAGTTTGGAAATAAAGAATTGCTGTTTGAATTTACAAAGCTGTGAGTGGCTCATGATTCTGTGCCCAGCCAGACTGCGGCATGAGGGAGTGGAGGTAGACTGAGAGACAGAGGTCACAGCCAGGAGGTTTCTCAGGTGAGACAGGCTTGTTCCAGGGTTCTCCTGCAATCCCTAGAAGACACAAAGGATCAGAGTTAATATGTCGGTGAAGATCTGGGAGAGTCTTCAGATGGGCCGAGGCCTGCAGAATCCACTTGTTAAGTGCTAAAACTCAGACCCCTGAGAACAGAAGGATGGATGCCTGCCCTCCTCCCTGGTCCACTGGTTCTGGATTTCAACCAGAAAGAAGGCTCTGCTGCCATGTGGGAAATGGTTCCTGAGGAGCAAACCTGTTGCTAATCCCAACTCTGCCTCTTAAGGACCTCGGGCAAGTCTCAGTCTGTTCATCTGTAAAATGAAAATGACACAGAAAGACATGAAGATCAGATAAGTGTGAAAGTGAAGAACTCAGCACAGTCCTGGTACCAAAGTGATGTTCAGGAATCTTCCTGCTGCCCATGTTCATCCAGCACTTGATTGACAGTTCATGCTGAATTCTACTCAGTCCCTGCCATCAGCCTTGGTGCACCCGCAGTCCACCTCAGCCTCAATTTTCAAGCTACTTACAATAATTCCTTCTCTAAGATTGCATTTCAAATGGCTAAGAAGCCTGGGTTAAAGAATAGGTTGTTGAAAAGCTAATAATGACACTGTGCTAATGGCTTTAAGTACATCTAATCCACAGGATAATCTTGCAGGGGAGGTACTATTATTGGTACTCTAATTTTACAGAAATGGAAACTAAGGCTCAAAGAAATCGGGTGTCTCATTCAAGATTGCATACACCAAGAAAGTAGCAGAGGCAAGACTTGAACTTAGCTCCCCCTACCTCTGGGCATTCCATAATCTTAGACATGCTCTCAAAGGACCCAACTGGAGGATGTGAACATGAGCGTCAAAGAGGCTAAAGGGATGAAGACACGAGAATGGCCCTTGGTATTTGATGGTAAGTTCACAAGGGAGGCTAGACGTTATATAACTCTGAGGCCATGACAATCTCCCTGTGATATCTAATTCCCAGGACTTTTCATCCAAAGATATTCAGGTTATTGTGGAAACTGAACCCAGGGATCTTTATAACCATGGCCTACAGCCAAGGGCAGTTCCTTCTTCCTGGTACCATGGATATCTGAGAGGTCTTCATCCTGTTCTTGTTTGCTATGTGTCTGTCTTGCTGGTCCTTACCACCTGCAAGTATGTGAGCACAAGTAGCACAATGCCCAAAGGCAAGACTCAAGTTCCCCTCCCAAACTCTCACACTGATGAGGTCATCAGCCGAATGTCAACCCTGCCCTTTGCTGGTCTCCCCTCTCAGTCCATCCTCTCACCCCTATATCAACACTAGTGAGAGTTCCCCTACCACCACATTCCCCTTTTTTCTTTAATAAGAGAACTCTTCAATCTGGGCTAAGCTCAAGAGTATCCAAAACATGGGCTTCACTTCTCAGTCTGTCTTGTAGCAAGGCATTACTTTGAGACAGTGGGTGAATGAGATCTGAGGGGAAGTGACGTGTCCAACCTCCAGGTTGTGCTTTCCAATCCTGTGCCCCACTGCCCTGTGGGTTGGAAAGCAGACTCAGAAAATGAGGTGGTAGACCAATGTCTTGGGAAATGGTAGTGCTAAAGGCAGAAGAAACCTGGATTCATAGCCTTTGTGACTGTGTATACTCAGACTGGCATTTCAGAGATAAATTTATGTGGATTAAGCTACATTTTTTGAGTCTCTGATGCAAATGGATTCAACATCCTTTTTAACTATAACTTTCTAATTGAAAACCTTCAGCCCAAACTCTATGGGAACCGCACACTTCCAGGCTCAGAGAAGTTGGCCACTGGAAGACCAATCTATGCATCCCTAACTGCCCATGTTCTAGTTTCAAAAAGCCTTCCCCTCCCTCAGGCTCATTCATTCAAACTTCCATTCTTTAGTTTATTTATCATCTATTCTTCCATCCTTTTACATACAGACATATAATTTGCTCAAACTAGACCTATATACTCTCCCCATATCAAACATTCTCTATCTCTATCACCTGATCACTATTTCTGCATTCATTGTACCTCTCTCCTACCATGTATATGTTTAACTACCCATTCACTCTTTCTTCTATCATTTATTCCTCTTCCATCTATCCATTCACTCATCCATCCTTCCATCCACCAATACACCCAACCTTCCATACATGTGCATATTCCCATTCATTTATCCTTTAGTCCATCAAAAAGTTTCCATTTGTCTACCTGTACAGCGACTCATCTGTCGTCCTCCCATCCATTCATCCTTCTTTCCATTATTTAATCATTCATCCTTCCATCTAATCCTTGTTTTCATCTATTTGTGCCAGCTTTGATCCTTTTGAACATCTGGCGACAGGGGGGATCCTTCCCCCATATTCATGCTTCCCTCTGTAGGAAATTCCATATTGATTGATTCACTTTCCTTACTTACCCACCTGAGTTCTCATGGATTCCTGGGTTATAGTTTTTGCTTTTTGTTTTGAAGAGAGGAAAAGTTGAGACCTGGCCTTCTTGTTCATCTATAGCAGAGAGAAAGAATGTATGGAAGGAAGAGTGAGGTGGACCCAGTGTTCATTGGGGAGAAGGCTCAGCATGAAGACTCAGAAATGAGCTTCTATCCAGTTCTGGATAACCCATACAGGGCTTTCGATATTACTCAATTACCAGTTTTGTTTCAACATACATGCTGTTTAGAACGAGCCCCACATCAATCTGACATGCGTCCTTGTGTGAAGAGGGCATTTAGATACACAGCAGGATGTAAATGTATAGAGGAAAGACCAGAGTAAGACATTGATAAGGCAGCTATTTTCACACCAAGGGGAGAGGCCTCAGAAAGAACCTAGCCTGCTAACTCTTTGATCTTGAACTTTTAGTTTTAAGCATGAGAAAATAAATTTCTGGTATAGCAGCAGAGATTTAGACATAGTCCTAAAAAAATTAAAGACTTCTCAAAGTTTCTGTGCACCAGGAACCTCAGAAGGTAAGTTTATTTGAAAATTGTGTCCTTGAAGATGTAATTATTTAAGATGAAAACACACCATTACTAAACACTATGCTCTTATAACAAGAGAAACAGAGAATAGACACATGGGAGGAGAACGCCATGCCAAGACACAGATGCACAGAGAGAACACCACGTGGTGATGGGCACAGAGATTAGTGGGATGTGTCTGTAAACCAAAGAACAAGGTTTGCTGGCAAAGACCTGGAGCTAGGAAGAGGCAAAGAAAGTGTTCAAAGACAGCATGGCCTTGACAATACCTTGATTTTGGACTTCAGGTATCTAGAACTGCAAAGAATAAATTTATACTGTTTTAAATCATCTAGTATGTGATATTTTGTTATGACAAGCTTAGGAAATGATGTGGGAATTACAGGGACAGATCTGAAAAGTTTAACCACAAGGCAGAGATTTTGAGGATGTGGAGTGGACTGGGCTTCTGGGGAAGGTCTACACTTGGGTGTTCTTGGAGATCACCAGCTCAGGCTCAGGTTGACTCCTTTATAGGAAATGTCATTAAAATTCCTCTTGTTAGGCTGGGGGGTGTAACTCTGTATAGTTCTTGCCCAGTAAGTTCAAAGCCATAAGCTGATTCTAAGTACTGGAGAGAGAAAGAGATGGAGAGAGTGAGACATAAAAGAAAAGAGGGAGAGAGGGAGAGGGTAAGGGAGAGGGAGAGGGAGAGAGAATGGGAGAAAGAAGAAGAAAGAGGAGAAGTTCTTGCCCAGGAAATCTTACCCAGGGACTGTGACTAGAATTCAGTGGTTCTGTGGACTCCTTGAATTTATAACCAAAACCCACTGATTACAAATATTCATGCAATCTGTTTGGGAAACATCATTCAATAAAGCACGGCTCTGTCTCAAAAATGAATTCATAATAATCCAAAACAGTTATTTGCTTTTCTATTAGGACAGTAAGAGGAAATTATGGAGCAAAAAAAGAAGAAAAGTCAAGGTGGCAGAGACTAGGAGGTTGTATTTCCAAATATTCCTCATAGTTGTTAGGACCAAGAACATCGGCACATGTCTTATGTAAGTAAGAACTGCATCTTGTGTTGAGTGCATGTGACTTGGGGGATTGTTATAGCAGCTAGCTCACTAAGATGAGGGTCCCAGCACACCTTCTTGGAATTGTAAAAAAAAATCCCTTCCCCTTTCTTCCTCAATTGGCCAGCTATCTGCAATTCTCAGTGGCACTGCTGCATCCCCACACCATTCACTCATCTCTGTCTCTTTGCTCTTCACCTTTTCTTTCATCAATCACCTTCCTCACCTGGCCTTCGTATATGTGCTGCACAACTACTTCATGGAATTATAAACTGTTTTCTGCTCTCAGTGTTTCTTCCCCAAGTCTAAGCACCCCACAATTACTCTATTACTATACTTCTCAACAGTGCCTCCCACTCCTTTCTTAGTTTTTCAGGTGAAATTGACTGTGGTCATTCATTTGTCAATCATTCTTGTTAAATACATATAGACTTTTGAGTATGGTGGGTGATGGGTTAATCCAGAAATAGTCTGAAAAAATAAGATACTTTAATTCTCTTACAAATTCTAGACATTCAGCAGTTGTCAGCACAAGATCATTATGGTTCTCCACAGGGTTGGGCTTTTCTACTTTATTGCTCTACTGTGTGTTTTCCACTCTCAGGATGGTGCATGATGACTTCTGGGGCACCAGGCATTGATTATACATCCCAGCTGTCAGAAAAGAGAAAAGGACCAGGTGTGGTGGGACAGGCCTCTAATCCCAATGATTCAGGAGGCTGAGGCAGGAGGATTCCAAGTTAAAGATCAGCCTCAGCAATTTAGTGAGGCCCTAAGCAACTTAGCAAAATCCTGTCTCAAAATAAAAAATAAGAAGGGCTGGGGATGTAGCTCAAGTGTTAAGCATCCCTGGGTTCAGT
This sequence comes from Spermophilus citellus, assembly GCF_964194105.1. Classification (NCBI taxonomy): domain Eukaryota; kingdom Metazoa; phylum Chordata; class Mammalia; order Rodentia; family Sciuridae; genus Spermophilus; species Spermophilus citellus. Next base: position 13,787,831 of record NC_138200.1, on the reverse strand, counting down.
CCCTAGTGCCAAAAAAGAGAAGAGAAGAGAAAAGGAGAGGAGAGTGAGGTAGGAGAGAGGATAAAGAAGGAAATATAATAAATAGAAGGAAATGGGGTCATGGAGTTAAGGCATGGTCATTGATAGAGATACCAAGAGGGTGCCACATGGCCATTCTACTAAGTCCCATTGGCCAGAACTGAGATATGTTGCCACATTCACCTGTAAGTGAGGCTGGGAAATGTATATTATTAAACTCTAGGTGGCTCTATGCCCAATGACAAACTGGAATTTCTGTTGCTGTGGAAGTAGAGATAAGCAGATTTCAGGGAACAATTGGTGGTCTGTATTAGAGTGCATATAGGCTTATTTTTCTAGGGATAAAATTTCTTATTTTTATCAGATTTCCAAACATGAAGGAACAAAAATTGTCATGAACCACTGAAACAAAGTGCAGAGAAACTGAGCTAAAACTAGACAGACAAATACAAAGAAGTGTCTATGATAGGAAGCCATGCTGAGCTTGATGGAGGGGTCTTGGAACTTCCTGAAGTTTTATTCAAAACTCAGTGCAGACCCACATTTTTCTGTGAAGTAGGATGAAAAGTTTTCATCAGGTTTTCATGGCTGTGCAAAAAATAACTGAGCCACCACGAGGCACTTGTAGGTTAAAACAAAACTCCTTTATTGCCCAAACTCCTGCAAACGCCGCCCACGTGGCCCTTCCTGGAACTCCCTCCACCAGAACTTCACCAACCAACGTGAACTCTCCAGGAATCCCCATGAGAGCTCAACGGGGACTCCGTGAGAACTCAAAAGTAGTGGGTTAGGGTTACTCTTATTCTCTCTCTTCCTGTGACTATGGGTACTTCTTTGTCTGTACCTGAAGCCTCACCTGTCAAATGTCTAATAAAGAATCTGGCCACACTCTCCCTCACACCAGACATTAAGCCCAGACTTCTGATCAAATTCTGTATCCAAGATTGGTCTACATATCCACTGGATAATGGCAATCATTGGCCTCCAGAAGGCTCGTTAGATCCAAATCTCCTCTGGGACCTTTTTAACTATTGCCATTGCTTGAAAGGGTAGAAGGAGGTTCCCAGGTCTTCCCGTCCTATCCTCTGCTCTCTGCTCCCAACCTTCCCTCTGTGTCCTTCCCTCAGATCTTCATGTCTGCTCTCGCGTTCCCTCCCTCTCTCTGCGGCACCCGCCGCCTGCGGCCCTGTCTGCGCACTTCCCCTCCTCTTCCTCCACGGAGACATCCCCCTCCCCTCCTCTTCCTCCACGGAGACATCCCCCTCCCCTCCCTCTTCTTCCTGTCCCCCGCCACTGCCCATGGCCCTGTCTGCACGCTTCCAGTCTACCTGGCCACCAGACACGTGGGCTGGTGCTCCACCTTCCTGGTGCCGCAGGCGAAACAGGCTGGTAGTGCGCCCTTGGCGGCCTGAAGAGGCCTTGGTATCCCACCTCAGCTGGCTGACGAGCTGTCGTCCCTCACCTTCATTGTGCCACGGCAGCTTTCACACGAGCCCCCGACTCCTGCGTGCCTCCCTTTTGCTGCCTGGTTCTAATGGGCAGGCAGGATGGGTCCCACCTGGCTGCAATGGAAGGGATCTCCAGATCCTTCCGAGCCTTCCCCCCACACTCTGCTCACCTCTTCTACTGATAAGCCCTTTCTCTCACCCTACTCATGCGTCTCTTCTCCTGTCAGTGCCCACACCCCGTCCCACTGATCCCTCTTATCAGATAACTCACAGTTCCTTTGTCCTCTCAGGAAAGTAGCTGGTGCTGAAGGGATAGTCCGAGTGCACGTCCCATTTTCGCTTCAAGATCCTTCCCAGATTGAAAAACGTCTTGGGTCCTTCTCTGCTGACTCTTCTGCTTGTATTAAGGAATTCTGATATCTCTCCCAGACCTATGATCTTACCTGGCACGACATCTCTCTTGTTCTGTCCTCTACTCTGATCCCAGATGAGTGAGCCCGCATTCAGCAGGCTGCTCAAGATCATGCTGACCAAATTCGTTTAACAGATATGACCCTCCCCACAGGTGAAGCAGCTGTTCCCCTAACTGAACCTAACTGGGACTATCAAGATGGCCAACAAGGTCGCCGTCACTGTGCTTGCGTGGTCCAATATCTTATAGAAGGCATGCAAGCAGTTTCTAATAAGGTAGTTAACTTTGATAAACTGAAGGACATTACCCAGAATCCTGATGAAAATCCATCCTTATTTCTCAACCGCCTTACAGAGGCCCTAACCAAATACACTAAGCTAGATCTTGAGTCTCCCATCAGGGCTACAGTGTTAGCAACCCATTTCATTACTCAATTGGCCTATGATATCAGAAAAAAGAAAAAAAAAACTCAAATGAGCTAAGGAGGACCCTTGGACCCCTATCTGAGATCTGGTAAAAATGGCTTTTAAAGCAGGCTCCATTGCAGAAAAAAAGGTAACACCCCAAACCCAGGCCTTGGCAGCAGCCCTGAGGCCTACATCTCCAGCAAAAGTTTCAGAGGGGAACCAGCATTCCTCTCCACCAGAGGCTTGCCTCAAATATGGATGTGAAGGTCACTGGGCTCGCCAATTCCCAAACCCACGGCCTCCTTCCAGGCCATGCCCCACCTGTAAGCAGACAGGACATTGGAAGATTGACTTCCTCATGGCTGGCCCTTCCTTGGCGCCTCTACCCAGGGGTGTGACCAGTCAGGCAGTCCCTTCTCCTGAACTTTTGGGGTTCACAGAAGACTGAAGAAGCCCAGATTCAAAGACCCCCTCAGCCCTCTCTGAGCCCAGGGTAGTGCTCCAGGCAGCGGGTAAGTCCATTCCTTGTGGACACGGGGGCTACCTATTCTGTCTTGCCTGCCCATTCTAGGCCTCTGTTTCCTTCCCAGGTCTCAAGTATGGGGACTGATGACAAACCCTTTTCCCCAAACAGAACTGTAAAGCTGGCCTGTGCCCCAGAGAGACACCCATTCACTCACTATTCTGGTCATTCCATCCTGTCCAGTTCCTCTCCTAGGCAGAGATGTTCTCCAATTATTAGGAGCCACCCTCCAATTATACCCCAAGAATACTACCACCCATCTCCTTTGGCCTTTAACTCTTATCCTCTCTAATGACCTGACAGTACCTACTGTGCTATTGACCCCTGATCTAGTTGATCCCTAGGTCTGAGACATCTCCATCCTGACTTCTTTGCCTTCACATGGGAAGACCTTATATTCTTTATGTTTCAACAGCTGACATGGACAGACCTACCTCAAGGCTTCAGGGACAGTCCCTACCACTTTGGTCAGGCCTTGACACAGGATTTAACTGTTTGTAATTTGGGGATAGCACTCTCTTACAGTTGGATAGAAGCCTTCCCTACCTCCAGGAAAACTGCTAACACTGTCGCCTCCATCCTCATTGAGCAGATCATTCCTAGGTTCGAACTTCCTGCCTCCATCCAGTCAGACAAGGATCCAGCCTTCACTTCTCAGATTGTTTAACTAGTTTCCAAAGGCCTCAACATCACTTGGAGGCTCCACATCCCCCACTGACCCCAATCCTCAGGTAAGGTTGAGAGGCCTAATGGCATTCTCAAGGATCATCTCACTAAACTTGCTATTGAACTCAGACTGTCCTGGCCCAATCTTTTGCCATTAGCCCTCACCCAAATTTGGGCAACCCCTAGAGCCCCCTCAGGCCTTAGCCCCTTTGAGCTGTTCTATGGGCGCCTTTCTTAATCAACTAAAACTTTCCTGTCACTCCTCCTCCCTTTGTGTCCCACCTGCCCTATCTCATATTTCTATACAAACTCCTAAGAGAACACACAGACTGGTGTCTTCCTGCACCATCTGTTACTTCTGTTCCAGCACAACCAGGAATTAAATTGGACCCTCTTCAACCAGATGATGCAGTCTTACTTCTAGAGCTACATTCTCAGTCGTTGAAATCTCGCCGGACAGGACCCCATACAGTCATATTTCCACCATGCTGGGGCCCACCAAACCCAAAAGTTTCTCGCCAACTCTCTCCTGTTACTAATCATTAATCTCTCTCAAGTTTCTATCCCAACCCATAGATGGTGCTTCTGCATCCAAGCGGCATGGCAACAGGATGGCACCACCTGCTCTCAGTTTATGGGTCAAGGCGATTGCCCTTTCACTGGCTGTAATTGGGCCCTTAATGTTACTGGATTCAACTGGGCCACCTCATCCCACTTATGTTTAGCAATGCTATGCTTCATAGCATATCAAACTGAGGAATCCTGTTGAAGCCATATCACCAGGAGGCCTCCCCACCTGCTGACGACAAGACAACCCCAGAGGAACTTCAAGAGTCATCTCCTAGACCTCCCCTTTACTCCTGCTCTCCACATCCCAACTATCCTCTAAAGCTTTGCCTGTCCCGCGTAACCACACGTACTCCACCATGACTCCCACTCCTCTAATTGGTATTTTCATTGTCATCACCCTTCTCCCGGGGACATCATCGTCCTCCTTTTATACTTGGAGATTCAAAGTTAGAGAGACATATGTCCAAGGCAACACTCGTTACATTCGCCTAGTTTCTTCAGTTGATTGCACCCCTAGAAGATGTAATGCATGTATCTTCCTTCCCCTCTCCTCCCAGAATTCTGAACTTTTAAAAACAGCCACTAGGCCTTACCATTGCTTCTTATATGATCAGACACAGGATTACTGCAAATGGTGGCCTGAAATCTATGGGGGGTGCCTCTACTGGTCATGCAACATTCATAACCCACGTGCGTGCATCGGGGATTCCTGCGTTGGAAATTTCAGATCGATCTCAGGGGGCTATCAATTGGCTATCACTGACCCCAACCATTCGTGCTGGACCTCTAGGGTAAATGCTTCCTTCTACTGTGACATATCCTCTTCCACCCCCTGTGGCTCCATCTCCATCTCCCGGGAGCTTTAACCCTCCCAGCCCTCAGTAGCTATAATCTCTACTGACATAAAGGATTCCGAACAGCAGTTGTTAGGCTCCATACAGGCTCCATATGAGCCTAATATCGGGAGTTCACCATAGTATTAATGGCTATGACTACTTGCCGAAACTGTAACCTTCTTAAATCAAACCCTCCCCGCCATTGCACCAACTCATTGCTACTTATGCACCTCTCTGACTCGACCTTTGCTTGCAGTGGTTCCCTTAAACTTCTCGGCTTCTGACCTCTCAAGTTTCTCCACTCCATCTGCCCACCATTCTCTCTGGACCCTTTCACCTGATGCTCCATTATGGGAGCCCGAGGAGTCTAACCATACTGTGATTCCCTGGCGCTGCCTCCTGGGCTTGGGTGTCTCCCAGTCAGAGTTTTGCCACTCCAACCTCACCTTTAACTTCATTCTCTATGCACCACTTGGCTCATTCTTCTGGTGTAATGGTTCTCTCACCACTATCTTATCCACCAACACCTCCACCCCATGTATACTGGTAACACTTGTCCCGCAATTGACTCTCTATACACCTGATGAAGTACAGGCCCTCTTGTCTCCCCCTGTGCAAAGTAGGTGGGCTGCTTTCCTTCCAGAAATGGTGGGTCTCTCTCTGGCTGCATCTGCGGCGGGAGCAGGAATTTCTGGTGGAGCTCTAGGACACTCCTTATGGGCTGTACAGGACTTAAATTCTAAACTTGAACAAGAGCTCACTTCTATGGCAGAATCTCTAGCATCTTTACATAGGCAGGTCACATCCTTGGCTCAAGTTACTCTTCAAAACCGACAAGCTATAGACTTACTCACAACCGAAAAAGGTGGAATCTGCCTCTTCTTGAGGGAAGAATGCTGTTACTACATCAATGAATCAGGCCTTGTGAAAACTAATGTAGTCAAGCTCACTGATCTGGCTACCTCTTTGAAAAATCCACCAAACCAAAACCCATTTGCCACCTTCCATTTAGCCAACTTCCAATCATGGCTGTTGCCTCTTTTAGGGCCCATATGTCTCCTTTTTCTGATGTGTCTGTTCCTGCCCTGTCTGCTTCACTTCCTACAGGGCCAATTACAGAATATCTCTAACCAAACTTTCAACCAGCTTCTGCTTAGGCACTATCAACCTCTGATGACTGATGTACCCCCGACATCTTCAAGAAAACAGCTCACTCAGTGCTGAAGCTCACTACCAGGCACGATGGAATGCAATGGACACCAGACAGTGGGAGACAATGAGCCAGAAGAACCTCTTAATATGCCACCTGGATTCTTGAGTCTTTATGTCCTTTTAAGCCTCCTCATGGCCCTTGGCCTCTTCTCTGTCAGTCCCCCAACAGGGAACTTCTGCCAAAAAATGATCTTTGCTTTAATCTTTATCTTCATCCTGTTTTTGTTCACTCTGATCTTCTTCAGATGCTGGTGACGCTATGTCAAGGCAACACTTACAATATTTCCTGGAGTCTCTGTTACAGGACCAATGGCTGATACCAACAATCTCCTCCATCCAGGACTGGTTCGATGCCATCGACAACTTGTGGCTTCAGGGAACTTTCATAGACTTCACCCCTACCGAAGTAGCTGTTTATAGCCACTGGGCTTTATTTTTGGTTGCCATGATATCCCCTGACCTGCTCCCCGAACATTCCTCCACTTCCCCTTCTAGGCCCTATGCCGCCCCCACACAGCAGGAAGCAGCTGGATCTGAACAATGACGCCCCAGTCCCTAAGAAAACAAAAAGGGAGGAATGTTGGGAAAAGATATAATGGCAGCCACACCCCAAAAACCCCAACATGGCGTCTGAGGAGCTTCTCTTCCTGCCTCTCTCTTTCCCGCCGGCGCCAATTCTCCTGCTGGCACCAATATTTAAATCCCGCTGACGGGAAACCTTAGCCCCAATAAGAACTAACTTCTTGGGCTCTGGAAATTACATCTGGAAGAACTTACCAATAAACGGGTGACCCGTCATTTACCTAAGCCCTGCCACCTCTCCTTAGATCTGTATAAGCCCACAGCCGTTTGTAATAAAGTGGAACCTCTCTGGTGATTTGTGTCGTGTGGTGTCTTTCATTCGTAGTGCGGTGTCTTTCAGGTTACAGAGGCCAAGTGGCCAAGCTTGGCAGTGATCTAGAGGCTTGGCCAAGATCCAAAATGGGGTTTCTAGGGGCTGGTGGGGGACCCCTGGGCTATAGCCCCTCCTGCTGGGAGATTCATCACTTTGTCACTGAGGCATGCAGATGCCACGCACACTGCTTGGTCTTTGGGAACTGTGTTTAGCATTTGTGATCTTCACTGGATCCAATCTGTGAAGGCAGGGAAGAGGCACAGGAATTGGGAAGCAGGGCCCTTAGGAAAGTGATTGTGGAACAAAGACACTTCAAGGTTGAACAGCAAGGAACTGGGTATGCTGGGATTTGAAGTTGGAAATGTCTAAGTGTTTACACACACACACACACACACACACACAAACACACACATTACAGCAAAGATAGATCCATACAACCAGCCTTTGATTGTTATTATTTAGTGTCATCATGAGTAGCAAAGATGTGTTGACTAATACCCTTTTAATTGACTTACTTTTCTTACTATTTGAAATTTTCATCCTTATTTATTTATTTTTTATTGGTTGTTCAAAACATTACAAAGCTCATGACATATCATCTTTCATACATTTGATTCAAGTGGGTTATGAACTCCCATTTTTACCCCAAATACAAGTTGCAGAATCACATCGGTTACACATCCACATTTTTACATAATACCATATTAGTGACTGTTGTATTCTGCTACCTTTCCTATCCCCTACTATCCCCCCTCCCCTTCCCTCTCATCTTCCCTCTCTACCCCATCTGCTGTTATTCAATTCTCTCCCTTGTTTTTTTCCCCTTTCCCCTCACAAACTCTTATATGTAATTTTGTGTAACAATGAGGGTCTCCTTCCATTTCCATACAGTTTCCCTTCTCTCTCCCTTTCTCTCCCCCCACTCGTCTCTGTTTAATGTTAATCTTTTCCTCATGCTCTTCTTCCCTGTTCTTGAAATTTTCGTCCTTATTTATTAAAAAAACATTTAGCTTTACTCCTAACCAAAGGATGAACACAGGAGTCAGCCCTGTTGTTGATCAAGACTTTCTGAATCAGCTTGAGAGATAGGGAAACTGAGGCCCAGGGTTGGATGTCTCACCCAGTGAAGAAAAGATGGAGTTTGAACTTCAACACAAACTCTCTGAACCCTAAACTCTGTAACCTAAGCAGATACCCAGGAGCCTTCCACAACCCACAGGAAATGCTACCAGGGGTTGAGCTGAGGGAAAAACGGAGGGACTGGAAATATGAAGAAATGGGAATGGCCCCTGTAGATTTCCTTGGGTGAATTTGATTCACTTTTATCCAGGTGGGAGATTATAGGTTATATAACCCCTCCCCTCAATAATGCAGTCTCTTTCCTTATGGTATCAATTCCCAGAAAACTTGAATCTCAGGGTGATCAGATTTCAGAACAAGCTGATCTCTCAGAACCTATTTATGCAGGAACTGGGGCCCAGGACACTATCTAACCTGGCGCCATGGAGCTGGGAGGGGCCTTCACCATTTTTCTGGCACTCTGCTTGTCTTGCCTGCTCGTCCTCATTGCTTGGAAACGAATCAACAAGAGGGGAAAGCTCCCCCCAGGTCCCACACCGATTCCTTTCCTGGGGAACCTGCTCCAAATCAGCCCTAATGCTCCTTTTCAGTGTCTCATGAAGGTAAGTTTGTCCATTTCCTCTCCTGGGGCTAGAAGCAGTGAAACATATAGCCAGATACATGTAGACCTTATGACTTCTGAAACAGACTCTGAGAGACTGAGAACCTGAGAATTCTGAAATTCCAGAATTTTAAAATTTTGGAAATACAAGTTCCAGGTGCATTGGAATAAACGTCTCATGATCTCAGGACTTTGGAATCACAGGCTCAGGACTTTGGGATCCTATATCCTTGAACATAAGGACTCTTGTACTTAGATTTTTACTAGTAGTTTGAGACTCTGTACCATGAAATCTCAGGCTTCTAGGAATTCAGCATTTCAGAGAGAGAAGTATAGATCTCAGAGTTCATGTAATCCAGCTCCATCATTTTACGGATGAGGAAACTGGCATATAAGAGTTGAGGGTGATTTGTGCTCAGGAACCCAGGAGTGAAGATTTCCATGCCTTTTCCCCAATAGTCCTTCCAAGATTACCTTGATCTGTTGTACCCATACTTATATCCTCTGAATTCTCCCTCCCCTAAAATCCTTGACTGGTTTCTATGAGTGCTCTAATTGAACCGTCCTCTGGTGTCTTGCTTCACTCCCAGCTCCAGAAGAAGTATGGCCCCATGTTCACTGTGTACCTGGGCCCGCGGCCAGTAGTTATTTTGTGTGGACATGAACTGGTGAAGGAGGCTCTGGTAGACCGAGCAGATGAGTTCAGTGGCCGTGGAGAAATGCCTACATTAGACAAAAACTTCCAAGGTCATGGTAGGTAACTATAATCACCAGAAATTATTACAACGTACTAAGTGTGTTCCAGGTTCTTTGATAAGTGCTCTACAGGAATTATTGCATTAACTCCTTTGAGAAAGCCATTAATATTGAACTAATTTTATTAAAAAAAACACTGGTGAGGAGGATGAGGTAATGTCCCACAGAAGTGGTGGAATCACTTTGCTTTGAAGAAATCTGATTCTAACGTGATCACTTACTATGTTATTTCAGTTCTTACATTCAATGAATTAGTGCATGACAATCTTTGTGCACCAGTTGAAGCCTTCATAGCCAACCCTATTTCTTATCTTCATACACATACCTAGCACATAGGTCTCTGACTCTTAGGAGGATTATTTTCTAGTGTTACCCACATACCTACTATTACTTTAATCCCTATATACTTTAATCCAAAGCAGGTTCATTCATTCCATCTTTTCATCTCTCTCTCTCTCTCTCTCTCCCTCTGCTTTTTCTTCCTTCTATCCATTATTCAAATCCATCAAAGCATATTCATTATTCTTTATATGCAAACATCTATTATATTATGTATATATCAATTAATATTCCACCCATCCATCCATTTCTTAATCCTTCCATAATTTGTTTATCTCTTAATCTTTCCATCTACCTTCAAACCATTATCCACTCATCTCAAACCATCCACATATTAACATTTCACTTAGCTACTCAATCTTTCAATTTTCTACCCATCGGTCATCCTAGTCATAAACTCTTCCTTTCATTGATAAATCTACCCGGAAATGTCATTAAACAATTTACCAATCCACACAGCTGGTGATTTCTAAATAAATCTTACTACATGGTAACTCCTTCAGTGTAGGTGTATTGATGTACAAGTACAAGCTTCTGTGTATACATATTTGTTGATCTAGAGAATCCATGTAGTGCACAGAAAATAGAACTGTGTTCTAATTCCAGGGTGCTGTATGTGGCATTAAACCCTAATTCCTCCACCTTCCCCCGCACTCACTAAGTAATTTACCCAGTTCTAGCTCTTTCCTATAGGAAACTCTCTTTAATCTCACCACCATTATTCCTAGCCTGACTCCCTTTTCCTCTGCCTCAGTCTGGACTGCTTTTGAGGGTACTGAAGGAAGGGAATGTTAGTCTCCCCATTGAGCCTGCAAGGTCAAGAGGAACTTCTTCAAGAATAAAAAACTTTTATAGTCCACCCCACCCTTGCCTAGCACACAGCTGAGCACAGAGAGGGGAAGGGAGGCAGGAGCCTGACACTCAGATCCTGGCAGGTATAGCTATGGCCAATGGAGAACGATGGAAGATTCTCCGACGTTTTTCTCTGACCATCCTGCGGGACTTTGGGATGGGAAAGCGGAGCATTGAGGAGCGGATCCAGGAGGAGGCTGGCTATCTGCTGGAGGAATTCCGGAAGACCAAGGGTATGGGGGTCACAGGGGAGGGCTACTAGGTGACTGGGTGCTTATGGAGAGTATAGTCATAGAAGGTGGACCTTGGTGGAAAAAAACACTCAAATGAAGAGGATGGAGAATATTATAGATTTGCCAAGCTATCAGCCATGTTCCATGGTAAAAATCAACATGGATGGCCCTCAGAGACCATTTGTCTAGAACCTTTTACCTCTGAATCTCAATGTGACTGTGTGCCCATGATATAATAATATATAGATTAGGATGATATATGAGTTTGTGTATTTTTTTTGGAGGTAGGATCAAATTTCATTATGTTTATAGATTTTTATTGTGGTGAATAACATCAAACTTATCATCTTCACCATTTTTAGTTGTATAATTCAGTAGGGTTAGGTGTATTCATATTGTTGGAATACAAATCTTTAAATTTTTTTTCATCTTGCAAATCAGAAACTCTTTACCTATTTCATTATTCTTTTAAAAGAATTCCAGTTCCCAACCAAAAATAGGGCCTGCAACCAATGAAGTTTAGAGAGAAAAGACCCAGGGGCTGAGAAATATGTAAAGAAAAATAGATAAGAGCTAGAAACAGAGATAGATTTCTTCAAATCGGAGATTTTCCATCTGGATTCCATGGATAATTTATAGGATCTTTACAAAGGCTTTGAAAGGCCATGTACCCTCACAAGTTATTTGTCAAAATGTGCACTTGTAAATATGTACATTTTTCTGAAGCAACTGTTTCCAAATCTACTTCCTTGACCTGCATTCCATTTTACAGATGGTGCAGCTGAGGTCTTGGGAAGGATTTCCTCCATAGCCTAAGTGGAATCCATGGTAGAGCTAGACAGAGTCCAGGCATTCTCCTTCTCCTTCTCCGTCTCCTTCTCCTTCTCCTTCTCCTCCTCCTCCTCCCCCTTCTTCTTCCTTCTCCTCCGTCTCCTCCTCCTCCTCTTCCTCCTTCTTCTTCCTCTCCTCCTCCTCCTCCTTCTTCTTCTCCTTCTTCTCCTCCTCCTCCTTATTCTTCCTCTCCTCCTCCTCCTCCTCCTTCTCCTTCTTCTTCTTCTCCTTCTTCTCCTCCTTCTCCTTCTCCTTCTCCTCCTCCTCCTCCTCCTCCTCCTCCTCCCTTATTCTTCCTTCTCCTCCATCTCCTCCTCCTCCTCCTTCTCCTTCTTCTTCTCCTCCTTCTCCTTCTCCTCCTCCTCCTCCTCCCTTATTCTTCCTTCTCCTCCATCTCCTCCTCCTCCTTCTCCTTTTTCTCCTCCTTCTCCTTCTTCTCCTCCTTCTCCTCCTCCTCCTCCTCCTCCTCCTCCTCCTCCCCCCTTCTTCTTCCTCTCCTCCTCCTCCTCCTCCTCCTCCTCCTCCTCCTCCTCCTCCTTCTTCTTCGTTCTTTTCAGTGCTGGGAATCGAACCCAGGGACTCATGCCTGCTAGGGAAGCACTCTACTACTAAGGTGCACCACCAGTCCTTCTTTTTAAAATATGGCCCTTACCATTGCTTTCTTCCCAAATCTGTGACTCATTTTTTCTTTTTTAAGTCACAGATGGACACAGTACCCTTTTCTTAATTTTTTTTAGTTGTAAATGAAACTTTATTTTATTTATTTATATGTGGTGCTGAGAATGAAACCCAGGGCCTTGCACATGCTAGGCAAGCACTCTACCACTGCGTTATGACCCCAGCCCCAGATCTAATACATTTTTTAAAATTTATTTTTATATGGTTCTAAGGATCAAACCCAGTGCCTCACATGTGCTAGGCAAGCATTCTACCATTAAGTACAACCCCAGCCCCAAATTTATGACTCTTATCTACAACTGCATGTAAGCAACAATGTAACAAAGAAATAATTAAGCCTCACCAGCATTTACTGAGTGTTAAATACATGTCAGGCACTGTGCTAAGCATTTTGCATGGATCATAACATGGAATCTGCATGAACAAATGAGGTGGTCTTTAAGCCAGTTTGCAGATTGAGAAATCTAGACTCAAACCCCAAAATAAGCTAATTCACATATACTATGAAGTAGTAGATACAAGACCCAAATCTACCAATGGATGATTCCACATCCCTGATTACTAATTTTCACCTCCAACATAGACAATTTCCATCACCAGGTGCCCCCATCGATCCCACCTTCTTCCTAAGCCGTACTGTTTCCAATGTCATCAGTTCGGTTGTCTTTGGAAGCCGCTTTGACTATGAGGACAAGGAATTCCTAAACCTGCTGCGGATGATCAATGAGAGCTTCATAGAGATGAGCACCCCCTGGGCACAGGTACCACTGGTCATTTCTTCCCACCTCAGGTCTGAGTTCAATAGGCACTTGCCTGTACCTCACTTAATCTTCTCCACAGCCCTGGAAGATAACTATAAATATGCCCAAATCTCTAGGAAGCCAAAAGCCACACCTGGTTCCCAGACCCAGCACTGCATTTTGAGCCCAGCTCCCTGATTCTAGACACAACCCGCCTGGTGACCAGTACCCACTCCTAAATAATCCTCTTTGCCTGTTCCCCACAGCTCTATGAGATGTACTCAGGAATCATGCAATATTTGCCAGGAAGACACAAACACCTCTACTATATGATAGAGGATCTTAAGGACTTTGTTGCATCCAGAGTGAAGATCAACGAGGCATCCCTTGACCCCCACCATCCCCGAGACTTCATCGACTGCTTCCTCATCAAGATGCACCAGGTGCTTGCTTCCCTCCCCCAATACCCTTCTCTCATCTCCTCTGGGTATCTGCACCTTTAAGTCCCCTCTGCAGAGGTTGGGGCAAAAAGAGCAAGTACTACTTCCCATGCTTCACTCTATCCATAGATGGGATACAGAAACTATGAAAGTAGAAACTCTTACAACCTTTAAACTTTTTTTTTTAAGTTAATGAAATAAAATTTATTTTTATTGACATGCATTAAATTCATATATTAGTGGGTGATCACTGGTGTGATATTTCCATACATCATAAGGCAGGCACTGATCAAATTCAACCTTCCTTTTCCACCCACTTCTTTCCAATCACTAGTAATGACAATTCTTCTTTCTGGTTGAGTTTTTGGCTTCCACATGTGACAGAATATGTGGTATTTGTCTTTCTGTGTCTGGCTAATTTCATTTAACATAATGACCTCTGGTTTTATCCATTTTGCTGCAGATGGAAGGATTTCCTTCTTCCTTGTGGATGACTAGCTCCCCATTGTATATGGATACGGCACCTTTTTTTTCTATCAATAATAAGATTCAAATCCAGAAATTTTAGTAACAAGGAAACTGAAAATCTTACATTTTTCCAGTCATGTATGCCAGAGACTTAATGGTTGTAGAAAAGCAGAGTGAATCTTTAGCGTTTTTGAATTTAGGAAATTTAAAAGCTTAGTTATTTTTAAAAATATATTTTTAGTTGTAGATGGACACAATGTTTTTCTTTTATTTGTTTATTTTTATGTGGTGCCAGGGATCAAACCCAGTGCCTCACACATGCTAGGCAACTGCTCTACCACTGAGCCACAACCCTGGCTCCTAGAAGCTTAGTTTTTTTTTTTTTTAAATTGGATCTCAAACTTTAAAAAATTTAAAGTGTTAGAGATGTAAAAATTTAGAGGCTTAATATGTTGTATCATTGATTCTTAGAATTTTAGACATCTGGAAATTTCTATTTTTATCTTATAGAACCTTAGCCCTTGGATATGCAGATGCTAACACACAACAAGCAGGGAGGGGAAGAATAGAAATTTACTGGATTAGACAAAGGGGAATAAAGGGAAGTAGGGGTGGATAGGAAAAGAAAAGGCAGTGGAATGAATGGGACATAACTTTTCTATGTTCATATATGAATACATCACCATGAAACTCCACATCATGTACAACTACAAGAATGGGATCCTAATTAGAATAAGTTATACTCCATGTATGTATAATGTGTCAAAATATACTCTACTGTCATGCATATCTAAAAAGGATGAACAAAGAAGTAAATAGGAAAAAAAGAAACTTAGTACTTAGAAGTTTAAAATTATAAACTCTAATATATATAATTATAACCTTCAAATCTTACAAGGCACTGCTCCCTCCTGCTCTACTTCTCTGTTCACTCCAGCCGCAGTGCCCTCTGCCCTGTTCTTCCTCTAACACACCAGGATCAGGACCTCAGCTCCTGTCTCAGGATCTTTGCTCTGGTTGTTTCTTCTCCCAGCTTGGCTTACCCATCTATTGACTTTTCAAAAATGCCTACACTATTCACGGGGAGAAAATAAGAAAATAAAGACTTAAGATGGAAGCTATTTATTATCTCCTCACTTTCAGGAAAAAAATGATCCCCACACAGAATTCAACCTCAAGAATTTGGTTCTTACCACGCTCAACCTCTTCTTTGCGGGCACAGAAACAGTGAGCTCCACACTACGCTATGGATTTTTGCTGCTAATGAAGCATCCTGAAGTGGAAGGTGAGTGTCCCCCCAAAATGGCCCATCCTATCTGGCAACTCCTGGTCCTACCAGGACATAATCTTGAAAATTTAGAGTTCCACAACCTTAGATAACTCTTCACCCTTCAGAACGCCAGGACATGGGATCTTGAAATCTCTGGTTGGGGGGCCACTAACCCAACCTTCAACTTGGTGTCTGTTGTAAGAGGCAGCTTCAAACCACACATATGTGTTACCTTAAAGTCCTGGAGTTCAGAAGTTCAGAGAGGTTTGACGAGGCTGAAACCAAGGGGGAGCCTTTTCCAGCATTAACAGCTTTCTCTTTTGTATTTCTGGGTTCATGGCTCTTTCTTGCTGCTGCAAGGCCAGTAGTGCAGATCTCTCCTTGCCTCCTCAGCGCCAGGTCCCCTTTTCCTACTCTGGTCCTCCAGCCTCTCTTATAATAGACACACGTGATTGATTATACTAGGGCCCTTCTGGATGATCCAGGCTAATCTCTCCCTCTCGAGATCCTTTATTTAATGGCATCTGTGACATCTCTTTTATCCTTTTGTTGTCCTTTATTACATAACCTTCACAGCCTTCTGGGATTAGGAGGTATAGATGTCTTTGATGACCACAGTGGAGCTGAAGGTATTGCCAAAATCAAATAGAATCCATCTTCATTCCAGTCTGGTCTGGTTGGTAACTCTAGTTATGAGAAATTTGTTTCTCATTACAAAAAAAATCTCCAATTTGGACACTCTTTCTAGTGAGGTGGTTTGAACCAAGCCAAAGCCTTTTTTTTTTTTTTTTTTTTTTTTTGGCTAAAAGGCTGTGTGTGGAAGCCCAGCCGGAAGCAGGATATTGGCCTGCTCATCTGTCTTCCTTGGCTCATTAGTGTTTCCAAGTCCAGGTCAAATGCTCCAGCTAGCATCCAGGCTGGAGGCCTGTGCCTCCCAGGGTCTGATGGACATTTCTTGAGTACCACTGATGTGTCCGTTGTCAAGTGTGGATGATGGCCTTTACCTCAGAGCTCATTTGCTGGAGATTCTTAATTTCGTGGCATTCGCAAACAGAAGCTCCTCCTGCCCTCCCTGTCTTGTTTTCTGCCTTCTTCCAGACAAGATCCATAAAGAGATTAACCAGGTGATTGGCCCCCACCGGATGCCACGAGTGGAAGACAGGGTCAAGATGCCTTACACAGATGCCGTCATCCACGAGATCCAAAGACTGACAGACATTGTGCCCATGGGTGTCCCCCACAATGTCATCCAGGACACTCATTTCCGAGGCTACTTTCTGCCCAAGGTTTGGTCACACTCTCACTGTTTCATTCTCCATGGCACCCTTCTCTCCACGTGGTCCTCCCTTCCATGGATTAACCAGGCCTGACTCTGCTTAGCTTCCAAAATCAGATGAGGTCTGGTGGGTCCAGGCTAGTATGGCTGCAGACTTTTGGTTCACCACCCCCTTTCCAATACTGATTTCTTCTAATTGCTCCCCTCTTTACCCCAGGGCACAGATGTTTTTCCTGTGATTGGCTCAGTCCTCAAAGACCCCAAATACTTCCGTTACCCAGATGCCTTCTATCCTGAACACTTCCTGGATGAACAGGGACGCTTCAAGAAGAACGAGGCTTTCGTGCCTTTCTCCTCTGGTAGGTTTCAATGTATGGGTTTCCCCAGGGACATTTTAGAACCTTTTCTTGAAGCCCAAGTCAGAGTGGAAGCTGAGGACTATGTCCTGAAACTCTCAAATCCTAAAATACCTGAATCAGGGAATATTAAAACCACTGGCTCTCATGTTTAGAAAAAAAATGTTAGAGTAGAACAACAAAATTTTCCTATTAAGAACCAAATACAAAATATTTTAGTTTTTCCCAGCCTTGTGATCCTTGTCTGAACTACTCACCCCTGCTATTGTACTATGGAAGTGACCATCAACAACACTGAAACAAATGAGCATATGTGTGAGCCTATGAAATTTTATTTATGGACACTGAAGTTTGAATTTCATACTTTTGAAAAATCTTTGAGGAACTGAAATGAAGGGAAGTTTGAAATTCTTGGGTCCTTTAGAAACTTTCCATTGGAATCAATGAATCTGAGGCAGAGAGAAGTAGCTGCCAGTGTTGAGCCCTGCTAAGAAGCAGGTCCTAGCTGAGCATGGACAGGAGGAGCCCACTGAGTCTTGCTAATGAACCTATAAAGTGGACTCAGTCATGACTCTTGAGATGCTGATGAGGCAGCTGAGGCCCACTGGGGTGATCAGGCCAGATGCCTCCCAGGCCCTCAGTACCTAGCAGATATGACCTGACCTCCCACCCTGTTCTGTGCCTGCAGGAAAACGCATCTGCCTGGGGGAGGCCCTGGCCCGCATGGAACTCTTCCTCTACTTCACCTCCATCCTTCAGAACTTCTCTTTACGTTCATTGGTCCCCGTGGCAGACATTGACACCACTCCCAGGATGTCAGGCTTCGGCAACATCCCCCCAACTTACAAGCTCTGCCTTGTGGCCCACTGAGCGCCCCCTCCTGGCCAGGCAAGACCAGTCTGAGAGCTGAGCTCTTCCTCTTGCTCCCCGACACACCCACCCTCCTCATCTCTCCAAATTCTCCCCATAACCCTAAGAGAAGGCACTCTCACTACTGTGATGGGACCACAGGTCAGAGGATGACATCCAAAAACACACAGCTGTATGTCTTTGTTTTAGAAAAGCAACAAACTGCCCAACATCTGGCACAAGCCCGTAGGTGTAAGTTCACAGCTTCCTCTGCCTTGTTTCTGGCTGTAACAAACTTCTGTAGATTCTGTCTTTATGTTGTTCCCTTGCCTGAGCCCTGATAGTGATCATAATATAGTTCACAATCTTTTCTGGTTTATTTTGATGTGCATTCCCCCCAATAAAATCAATAGAGCTCAAGACTGTTACATATAGGAAATTTATTGTGCATTGTGTGAAATAGTATATAAAGTACAGAAAACCACCTGAAGTGAGCTTTTGGACTTCCTCATCACTGGTCATCTTCTCTGACAGCCCCATCTCCAGGGACTCCTCTCTGGTTGGGCCACCACATGCGACATTCTAGCCTTGAGCATCTTGAGTGGCATTACTCTCCCCACCATAACTTCTTTGCCATCCTCACTCTACTGATTGCTCTTATCAAACACCAAATTTTGAAGATAGTTCAGTTGTTCATAGCCTATTATTCCATTTCTAAACTCCTGATGAGTTATTTTATTTATTCAATCAAAACGTGTATCAAATATCCAACATGTGCTGGCACACCCTTCATGGACATAGTATCTTTCAGTGAAAAATAACTGATAAAACTCTCGCCTTCATGGAGCTTAGGTGCTAGTGCAAAAGGTTGACAATGAAGCATAAACTTTGATGATTTTAAATCGTAAAGGTTGCTATGTGTTCGAGCATAATTGGTTGGCTTACAAAATCAATGAGAATTCTGGAAAAACAAACTATGAACAGAAATAGGAAAAAATGAAGCTCTGATAGAACCATCCAGTAGGGGATGCTGCCACCTCATTCAGCCCCAGTCATGAACACCATAGCCCAAGACTAATGACCTCTGTTGCTGCTGTAGACAACTTCTTGTTTGTGTCTGTGTTTTTGTGTCACACCCTCAATGTTCTAGGCAGGATAATTCAATTAGCCACATTTTAAAGACTGGGGGCACAGGATGTGGTGAGGAGGAATAAATGGTTCTTTGAGTTGTGATGGGGGGAGCAAGGACTTGCCTTTGATCAGGGATATCATAATAGACATGCTTGCAAAACCAGAAGGGAGTTTTTTTTAATTTTTAATTTGTTTTAATTAGTTATACAAGACAGTAGAATGCATTTATGCACTTTGATATATCATACATAAATGGGGTATAATTTCTCATTTTTATGATGTATAATAAACACTAAATGCCCTTCTGCACATTATGTAGATAGGGCCCCCTGGGAAGCAGAGGTTTAGTTCCAGGCAGGAGTGCATCGTTTCCTGGGGCTGGGGTTGAAAGCATGTGAAGGAAAAAGAGGAAGGAAGGAGAAGCATTCAGGAAAAGTCTCCAGACCAACGTGCAGTTGTGACAACTGTGGACAGTATGAAGAGAAGGCAGAGCTGGGCAGGGAGGGACCCAGACCACCATGCTGAGCATGCAGATTCCCCAGTCATCTCAGAAGTACCTCTCAAGTGAAGACTGCTGTTAGGAGTGTCTAGGATTGGGCAGAACAGGCTGTGACTGACACCTTGGCTTATGCTCAGTTCTGTCCAAGCTGCTTTAGAAGAACCCAAACCTGCTCCAAGCTCAGTGGGTCCTGAAGATGCTGCAGCTGGGGGCTCACATGCTCCTTGCTGCTGAATGGCAAGTTCTTCTTCCTGCGTCGCTGCTGCTGTTTCTTCTCCTCCTCTTCCTTTTTTTTTGGTGCTGAGGATTGAACCCAAGGGTACTCTACCACTGAGTTACATTCCAAGCCCCCCCCCCATTTAAAAATATTCTTTCATTCAAACATTTTTTATCTTTTGTGGTGCAGGAGATGAACTCAGCGGCCCTGTACGTGCTAGACAAGTGTTCTACCACTGAGCGACTCCCCCAGACCCCCCAGACCTTTTAATTTTTTTATTTTGAGCCATGCTTAGGGCTTAGCTAAGTTGCTATGACTTTTCCTCAAACTTGTGATATTCCTGCCTCAGCCTCTGGAGTTGCTGGGATCACAGGTGAGCACCAACATGCCTGGCAAATGGCAAGTTCTTGAATGAAACTCCAAATGGTGCATCTCCACATCTGTGGCAGACACAGATGTACAAAAGCTGTCATGAAACACTAGACCCAGTCCCTGACCACAAGGATGTCACAGTTCAGGACATTAGTTTCTTGTATGAGGGACATTCGGTAAGAAGTACATCCTTTAATCTAACAAATAGAAAAAGCCAATTTACATAACAGAAATAATACAGAGGCAGAAAGAAACCCCATAGATGATTTTGATGATCGTACAAATCGATCATTGAACATCGTTTTTCTTCAGCAGGATGCTGATGGGATTGAAAGATATCAGAGAGGTAGAAGTGTAGCCCTGAGGGATGGCTCCTCCATACAGGTAAATTCTGTTCCTCACAGTGTTGTCCAGGAGACCTGGAGGTTCTAATTGTGGAGAATGTGAAGGGCTCTCTCTGGTCCTGTCCTTAGCACCCTCCTGTCAGTTCGCTGGCACTTGGATATCACAGTTTGTCATGCTGCTTCCCCATGAGACAGGTTTGGCCTTTCTTTTTGAAGTTCTGTAAATTTAAGGTGACACACTGTGGTTTTGTGTTTGAGTCTTTGATTACCAATGACTGGTCTTTTGTGTGTTTATGTATGTGCTGCATTTGAACTTTAATAACCTCTGAATTAAACTCCTTGTCCATGTGGTTCCTTTACTGTCAGGATATCTTTCACTGACTCTAAGTTGTTTCACAGTTAGGAAAGTATCTCATTTGGGGGGGGGCAAGGATTGAACCCCAGGGGCACTCAACCACTCAGCCACATCCCCATCCCTTTTTATATTTTATTTTGAGACAGGGTCTAGCTAAGTTGCTCAGGGTCTCACTCAGTTGCTGAAGCTGCCTTTGAACTTGGAATCCTCCTGCATCAGCCTCCCAAACTGCTGTGATTATAGGCACGTGTCATCTTACCTAGCTAGTAATCCCACTTCTGGTGGTGGTTAACAGGATTCTACCTAATGCTCTTGCTCTTGAATTTTCATGTTTCTAAAAGTTATTTCTTCTGAAGTAAAATAACTTCTAATTTTTCTTTTTATTTTTTACCGAGCTATCTCTGGTTTTAGAAAGGCTTTTTCTTCTGTGCATGTGTTCATCTTACCATTCCATTAGGGCATACAAACGTCAAAATTATGAGGACATAATTTGTGCTCATAATGTTCTTTCCAACAACACTTGAATACGGGAATTCAGTACAAGGTAAATGATGAGCATGCCCAACAATAGAGGTGTGGTGGATCCTACCCAATGGGTTATGCTGATCATTGAAAAGTCAAAATCTAAATTCAGCCACATAATGTTGTCATATATATAATTAAAATAGTAATAAATGAAAAATTACATTTTAAATTCTGCTGAAATATGTATTACAAAACTATTTTCTGGAAATTCTTTGAAAACATGATCAGTGACTCCATTTTTCTTGCAAGGTATTAAATAATTAATTGGTATTATTCTTTAAAAAAGAGAAAAAGTGATATTGAGGCTCGGAAGATGGCGGTGATGGGAGTGCAGCACCCCAGTGCGCCGCATCACTGTGCGGGAGAAAGACGAGGTGAAACGGCTGAAGGCTACCTTGTTGGGAATCTCCAGTGAAATTGAGGTGCTCCAGAATCCAGATTTCCAGCGCGCGGGATTCGGCTGCGGGGGCTCGGTCGCGGGTGATTTCTCCACACGGAGGGAAGCAGTACCTGGTCGGCGGACCGCCCCGCGGATGGAGTCTGGGGCGCGCGCTAGTTAGTTAGCGGAGAGGTACCAGAGCGGGATTACAGCGAAGCGGATTCTGGAGGCTCCTGCCAGCGATGCACTGGCCACACTTAGTGCTGAGTTCCGGCTTTGAGACAGAGGAGAGAACCGGTCCAGTTCGATTCCCGACACCGGTCGGAACACGGAGGAGGACAGCAGCCGCCATCTTGGAGAGCTGATGCAATCATCCCTGTTTTCTACTGATCTCAGCTCATTCAACTACGAAACAGGTGATTCCAGGCTGGTATTTGCCTGCGTCTCGCAGACAGATCGCTTAGGCTCGGGACTGGAGAACCTGAGGAGAATACTCTTCGGGGCTCGCTCCTGGCAAGGCGGGCGCCGGACTTTGAGCGGCCAGATTCTAGCTCCCCGGGTTGCTTTGGCCCAGGGCGGGGAATCCTACGGGGACTCTGGGCTGAGGCCAGTTACAAGTGGATCGTGTGCTGTGGGGCGGCGTGGCTCTGACTCCCGGAACAGTTTTGGCCCGGGGCTGGGGAGCCCGCGGGGACTGTGTCTTTGACCCTGCCCCTGGCGGAGAGTACACTGAGCTGGGAGAGTTTGGAGTGGCCAGGCTTGGGCTCCCGGGGCTGCTTGGGCCTGAGGCTGGGGTACCCGCGGGGGTCGCTCTGTGGAGCCTGCTCCTAGCAGACTGTGGCAGGGATCGGAGAGGCTGGGTTCTGGCTCCTGTAGCTGCTTTAGCCCAGGGCCGGGGATCCTGCGGGGACTGCGAGCTGAGGCCAGCTACAAGTGAAACGTGCGCCGAGGGGCAGCGGAGCTCTGACTCCCGGAATAGTTTTGGCCTGGGGCTGGGGAGCCCGCGGGGACTGCGTCTTTGACTCTGCTCCTAGCAGGGCGTGCACCGAGCAGGGAGAGTTTGGTGCGGCCAGGCTTGGGCTCCCGGGGCTGCTTTGGCCTGGGGTTGGGGAACCCGCGGCGGTTGCTCTGTGGAGCCTGTTCCTAGCAGAACGTGGCTGGGATCGGAGAGGCCGGCTTCTGGCTCCCGAACCTGCTTTGGCCCAGGGTTGGGGATCCTACAGGGACTGCTTCTCGGTCTGGGTCCTGCTGGGTGCTGCGGGGGCCTGGGGGGCAGAGTGGAGCTGCCACCTGTGCCCAGAGCAGGCTAAGGGACCCGCCGGTGTGGTATCACGACACCCCAACTACAGCTGGGGCCGAGGAGAGTAGCCGCCCACGCCTGGAACAGGACCAGCGACCCGACGGCGCAGTAGCCAAGTCACCCCATTTGGAGTGGAGGCTGTGAAGAGCCGCCGTCTGATCCTGCAAGGTAGGCAGACCCGCGTCCCACTGGCAGGACAGGCTCGGCAGCCTGCCAGTGTGGTGGATAAGTAGCATCAAGGCAGTCACGTCACACTGGTTGGAGTGGGGGTTGAGCAGAGCCGCCGCCAGTGTCTGGAAAAGGCCCAGCGATCCGTTGGAGAGGCAGTTTGGTACCCCCACTGGGAGTGGGGGCTGAGCAGAACTGCCGCCCAAGCCCGCAAGGTAGGCAGATCTGAGACCCACCGGCGGAACAGGCTTAGAGGCCGACCAGCGTGGTAGACACGTCACACCAATTGGAGTAGGGGTGGAGCAGAGCTGCCGCCCACATCCGGATCAGGACCAACAATCCGAGGACGTGGTAGTTACGTCACCACAATTGGAGTGGGGGCAGAGTAGAGCAGCCACCCGCGCCCGCAGGGTGGGCAGACCTACGACCAACCAGCGTGGTAGATAGATCACCCTAATTAGAGGAGGAGCACAGCCACTACCCGCCCTACAAGAGAGATCTCCCAACTATACAAGAGCAAGATAAATAAATAGGGGGAAAATTTCAAAAACACAACAGTTTCACCAAGCAGAAAGAAACGCAAGCAATATGAAAAGACAAGGAAAGAAAGGACCACAAGCAATGCAGGTCAACTCAACTCTAGAAGAGGTAATAGCTGCAACAGATGGAATGTCAGATAAAGAGTTCAGGATATACATGCTTCAGATGATCTGGAGTCTCAAGGAAGACATGAGACAGTAAAATCAGACAATGAAAGATCACATTGACAAGGAACTACAGAAACAAATCCAGGAAGTAAAAGATCAATTTCACAGGGAGTTAGAAGTAATAAAAAACAAATAAATAGAAATCCTAGAAATGCAGGAAGCAATAAACCAACTTAAAACCTCAATTGACAATACTACCAACAGAATAGATCACTTAGAAGATAGAACATCAGACAATGAAGACAAAGTATTTCAACTTGAAAAGAACATAGACAGCTCAGCAAGACTGCTAAGAAACCATGAGTAGAACATCCAAGAAATATGGGATAACATTAAAAGACCAAACTTAAGAGTCATTGGGATACAGGAAGGCACAGAGCTCCAAACCAAAGGAATAAACAATCTATTCAATGAAATAATACGAGAAAACTTCCCAGACTTGAAGAAGGAAACAGAATCCCATATCCTAGAAGCCTACAGGACGCCGAAAGTGCAAAATCATAAGAGATCCACACCTAGACACATTATAATGAAGATGCCCAACATACAGAATAAGGAGAGAATTTTAAAAGCTACAAGAGAAAGAAAGCAGATTACATTTAGGGGCAAACCAATCAGGATAACAGCTGATCTCTCAACACAGACTCTGAAAGCTAGAAGATCCTGGAATAACATTTTTCAAACACTGAAAGAAAATGGGCTCCAACCAAGAATCGTGTATCCGGCGAAATTAAGCTTCAGGATGGAAGATGAAATTAAAACCTTTCACGATAAACAAAAGTTAGAAGAATTCGCAGCTAGAAAACCATCTCTTCAAACAATCCTTGGCAAAACATTACAGGAAGAGGAAACTGAAAATAACATTGAAAACCATCAGTGGGACGTAGGACAGTAAAGGGGGGAAAGTAATCAAAGAGGAAAACTAATCAGGTTTAGTAACATAAATAAACAAATATGACTGGAGGAACAAACCAAATCTCAATAATAACCCTAAATGTTAATGGCTTAAACTCACCAATTAAGAGACACAGGCTACTTGAATGGATCACAAAACAAGACCCAACAATATGCTGCCTACAGGAGACGCATTTGATAGGAAAAGATATACATAGACTGAAGGTGAAAGGCTGGGAAAAATCATTCCACTCATATGGACTGCGGAAACAAGCAGGAGTGTCCATACTCATATCAAACAAAATAGATTTCAAGCCAAAGTTAATCAAAAAGGATAAAGAGGGACACTGCATACTGCTCAAGGGAACCATACACCAACAAGACATAACAATCATAAATATATATGCCCCAAACAATGGTGCAGCTACGTTCATCAAGCAAACTATTCTCAAGTACAAGAGTCTAATAGACCACCATACAATAATCATGGGAGACTTCAACACACCTCTCTCACCACTGGACAGATCTTCCAAACAAAACTTAAATAAGGAAACTATAGAACTCAACAACACAATTAACAACCTAGACTTAATTGACATATATAGAATATACCACCCAACATCAAGTAGTTACACTTTTTTCTCAGTAGCACATGGATCCTTCACAAAAATAGATCATATATTATGTCACAGGGCAACTCTTAGACAATATAAAGGAGTAGAAATAATACCAGGCATCTTATCTGATCAAAATGGAATGAAACTGAAAATCAATGATAAAAGAAGGAAGGAAAAATCATGCATCACTTGGAGAATGAACAATAGGTTACTGAATGATCAATGGGTTATAGAAGACATTAAGGAGGAAATTAAAAACTTCTTAGAGTTAAATGAAATCACAGACAAAACATACCGGAATCTATGGGACACATTGAAAGCAGTTTTAAGAGGAAAATTCATTGCTTGGAGCACATTCCTTAAAAAAAGAAAAAACCAACAAATAAACGATCTCATATATCATCTCAAAATCCTAGAAAAAGAAGAGCAAAACAACAGCAAAAGAAGTAGAAGGCAAGAAATAATTAAAATCAGAGCTGAAATTAATGAAATCGAAACAAAAGAAACAATTGAAAAAATTGACAAAACCAAAAGTTGGTTCTTTGAAAAAATAAATAAAATCGACAGACCCTTAGCCATGCTAACGAAGAGAAGAAGAGAGAGAACCCAAATTACTAGCATACGGGATGAAAAAGGCAATATCACAACAGACACTTCAGAAATACAGAAGATAATCAGAAATTATTTTGAATCCTTATACTCCAATAAAATAGAAGATAGTGAAGGCATCGATAAATTTCTTAAGTCATATGATCTGCCCAGATTGAGTCAGGAAGATATAGACAACCTAAACAGACCAATAACAATAGAGGAAATAGAAGAAACCATCAAAAGACTACCAACTAAGAAAAGCCCAGGACCGGACGGGTATACAGCAGAGTTTTACAAAACCTTTAAAGAGGAACTAATACCAATACTTTTCAAGCTATTTCAGGAAATAGAAAAAGAGGGAGAACTTCCAAATACATTCTACGAGGCCAACATCACCCTGATGCCTAAACCAGACAGAGACACCTCAAAGAAAGAAAACTACAGACCAATATCTCTAATGAACCTAGATGCAAAAATCCTCAATAAAATTCTGGCGAATCGGATTCAAAAACATATCAAAAAAATTATACACCATGATCAAGTAGGATTCATCCCTGGGATGCAAGGCTGGTTCAATATACGGAAATCAATAAATGTTATTCACCACATCAATAGACTTAAAAATAAGAACCATATGATCATCTCGATAGATGCAGAAAAAGCATTCGACAAAGTACAGCATCCCTTTATGTTCAAAACTCTAGAAAAATTAGGGATAACAGGATCATACCTCAACATTGTAAAAGCAATCTATGATAAGCCATAGGCCAGCATCATTCTGAATGGAGAAAAATTGAAGGCATTCCCTCTAAGATCTGGTACAAGACAGGTATGCCCTCTCTCACCACTTCTGTTCAACATAGTCCTCGAAACACTGGCCAGAGCAATTAGACAGACGAAAGAAATTAAAGGCATAAAAATAGGAAAAGAAGAACTTAAATTATCACTATTTGCATATGACATGATTCTATACCTAACAGACCCAAAAGGGTCTACAAAGAAACTATTAGAGCTAATAAATGAATTCAGCAAAGTGGCAGGATATAAAATCAACATGCATAAATCAAATGCATTCCTGTATATCAGCGACAAATCCTCTGAAACGGAAATGAGGACAACTACTCCATTCACAATATCCCCCCAAATAATAAAATACTTGGGAATCAACCTAACAAAAGAGGTGAAAGACCCATACAATGAAAACTACAGAACCCTAAATAGAGATATAGAAGAAGACCTCAGAAGATGGAAAAATATACCCTGTTCATGGATAGGCAGAACTAACATCATCAAAATGGCGATATTACCAAAAGTTCTCTATAAGTTCAATGCTATCCCAATCAAAATCCCAACAGCATTTCTTGTAGAAATAGGTAAAACAATCAGGAAATTCATATGGAATAATAAAAGACCCAGAATAGCAAAAACAATGCTAAGCAGGAAGTGTGAATCAGGTGGCATAGCGATACCAGACTTCAAACTATACTACAGAGCAATAGTAACAAAACAGCATGGTACTGGTACCAAAACAGGCGGGTGGACCAATGGTACAGAATAGAAGACACAGTAACCAATCCACAAAACTATAACTATCTTATATTTGATAAAGGGGCTAAAAGCATGCAATGGAGGAAGGATAGCATCTTCAACAAATGGTGCTGGGAAAACTGAAAATCCATTTGCATCAAAATGAAACTGAATCCCTTTCTCTCGCCATGCACAAAAGTTAACTCAAAATGGATCAAGGAGCTCGATATTAAACCAGAGACACGGCGTCTGATAGAAGAAAAAGTCGGCTATGATCTACATACTGTGGGGTCGGGCTCCAAATTCCTCAATAGGACACCCATAGCGCAAGAGTTAACAACTAGAATCAACAAATGGGACTTACTCAAACTAAAAAGTTTTCTCTCAACAAAAGAAACAATAAGAGAGATAAACAGGGAGCCTACATCCTGGGAACAAATCTTTACTCCACACACTTCAGATAGAGCCCTAATATCCAGAGTATACAAAGAACTCAAAAAATTAGATAATAAGATAACAAATAACCCAATCAACAAATGGGCCAAGGACCTGAACAGACACTTCTCAGAGGAGGACATACAATCAATTAACAAGTACATGAAAAAATGCTCAATATCTCTAGCAGTCAGAGAAATGCAAATCAAAACCACCCTAAGATACCATCTCACTCCAGTAAGATTGGCAGCCATTATGAAGTCCAACAACAACAAGTGCTGGCGAGGATGCGGGGAAATGGGTACACTTGTTCATTGTTGGTGGGACTGGAAAATGGTGCAGCCAATTTGGAAAGCAGTATGGAGATTTCTTGGAAAGCTGGGAATGGAACCACCATTTGACCCAGCTATTCCCCTTCTCGGTCTATTCCCTAAAGACCTAAAAACAGCATGCTACAGGGACACTGCTACATCAATGTTCATAGCAGCACAATTCACGATAGCAAGATTGTGGAACCAACCTAGAAGCCCTTCAATAGATGAATGGATTAAAAAAATGTGGCATTTATACACAATGGAGTATTACTCTGCATTAAGAAATGACAAAATCATAGAATTTGGACGGAAATGGATGGCATTAGAGCAGATTATGCTAAGCGAAGCTAGCCAATCCTTAAAAAACAAATGCCAAATGTCTTCTTTGTTATAAGGGGAGTAACCAAGGACAGGGTAGAGATGAAGAGCTGGAGAAGAAGACTAACATTAAACAGGGATGATAGGTGGGAGGGAAAGGGAGAGAGAAGGGAAAATGCATGGAATTGGAAGGTGAGCCTCAGGGTTATACACAATTACATATAAGAGGAAAGGAGGGGTAGGAGAAAAATTATACAAGTGGAAGAAATGATATATAGTAGAGGGGGTGGAGAGAGAGAAGGGGAGGAGAGGGGAGGGAAGGGGAGGGGGGATAGTGGAGAATGGGATAGTCAGCAGAATACATCAGTCACTAGAAAGGCAATATGTAAATTAATGGAAATGTAACTGATGTGATACAGCAATCTGTATACGGGGTAAAAATGGGAGTTCATAACCCACTTGAATCAAACTGTGAAATATGGTATATTAAGAACTATGTAATGTTTTGAACAACCAACAATAAAAAAAAGAGAAAAAGTCAGACTCCTTGAAAGACATTAACAATAATGCTTTAACAAAATCTCTCATTTTCTGTAAATACCAGACTGAGACAAAACCAGATATCACTCCCACAGGTTTCTTCTTTCTCTCCATTGGATTTTCCCCGTGGGTGAGCATCTGAGGTGATGTAGGTCCCTCCCATTGCAGGTGAGAAGACCACCTGCCTGCTTTTCAGGAGCAACCTGCCAAGAGTTCTCTTTAACCACTGAAGTAATGGTTTTAATGACACCAGTCATAACCTCTTCTTCCCAGTCTTGGTGGGAAGAGTGTGACACACAGCTAGAACTTCTTTCCCTGGCTCTGAGTGTCCATTCTGATGATGCCTAGTTCCATGGGGCAAATGACTGCTGGTGGTGTATTTAGTAGGACTTGGGAACTTTTAAATTCTATTTAGTTTTAATCTATTTAAATTGAAGCACTGATACTTGATTTATTTATTTATTTATTTATTTATTTTTTATTGGTTGTTCACAACATTACAAAGCTCTTGACATATCATATTTCATACATTAGATTGAAGTGGGTTATGACAAATATTTGGGACAATTAAATATTTGATAGGAGAGTTTAATTTTCCAGTGGTAAATTGTATTACATCTAAATGCAGATCAAGAATCTCAAGAAAGAGTAGAGTATATAGGTCAACATATCCCATATATGTAAAATACTCACCAGATTTAGAAGACATACTGAGAAAAGGGGTTGTAAAATCTCAATAATAAGAAAACAATGAAAAAGCAATGAGTATTTTAAATACAATTGATCAATAAATATATGAAAAAATGTTCAACATCTGTAGCAACTAGAGAAATGCAAATCAAAACTACTCTAAGATACCATCTCACTCCAGTCAGAATGGCAATCATAATAATACAGGCAACAATCAATGTTGGTGAGTATGTGGTGAAAAAGGTACACTCATACATTGCTGGATTGCAAATGGTGCAACTACTGTGGAAAGCAGTATGGAGATTCCTCAGAAACCTTGGAAAGGAACCACCATTTGATGCAGCTATCCCACTCCTCATTTATAACCAAAGGACTTAAAGTCAGCATACTAAAGTGATGCAGCCACATCAATGTTCATAGCAGCTGAATTCACACTAGCTAAACTATGGAACCAACCTAGGTGCCCTTCAGTAGATGAATGGATAAAGAAAATGTGGTGTATACATCCAACGGACTATTACTGAGCTTTAAAGAAGAATAAAATTGTGGCATTTGCTGGTAAATGGATGGGGTTAGAGAATATCATGCTAAGCAAAATAAGCCAATCCCAAAGAACCAAAGTCTGAATGTTTTCTCTGATATACTGATGCTGATCCACAATAAGTGGGTGGGATTCTAGGGAAGAATAGAGTTACTTTAGATTAGGTAGAGGGAAGTGAAGGAAGGGGTGGGGCTGTGGGAATAGGAAGGATAGAGGAAACAGATATTATTACCTTACGTACATATAAGATTACATGACCAATGTGGTTCTACAAAGAACCAGATTACCACACAGCAAAGGAAACAATTATGAGTGTGAATAAAGAACCTATAGAATGGGAAAAAGTCTTTGCCAGCTATTTTTCTGATAGAGGATTAATATATCCAGAATATATAAAGAACCCCCAAAGCTTACCAACAAAAAATAAAAAAATAAACCTAATAAGTGGGCAAATTAAACAGACACTTCTCTAAGGAAGATATACAAATGATCAGCAAATATATGAAAAAATGTTCAACATTATTAGCAATTAGGGAAATGCAAATCAAAACTACAATGAAATTTTACCTCACTCTATTTATATGGCAATCATAGAGAATACAAATAACAATAAATTCTGGAGAGAATTTGGGGAAAAAGCAATACTTTTACACTGTTTAGACTGTAAATTAGTACAACTACTATGAAAATCAGTATGGAGGTTCCTCAAAAGACTAGGAATGGAACCACCATATGACCCAACTATACATGCCACTCTTTGGTATTTACCCTGAAGAATTAAAGTTAGCATAATATACTTGCATACCCATGTGTATAGCAGCAAAATTAACACTAGCGAAACTATGGAACCAACCTATGTGTCTGTCAATGGATGAATGGGTAAAGAAAATATGGTATTTGTACATGATGGAGGTTTATTCAGCCACAATGAAGAATAAAATTATGTCATTTGCTGGTGAATGGATGGAACCAGAAAACATCATGTTAAGTGAAATAAGCCAAACTCAGAAGTCAAGTTGGGTCATGTTTTTTCTCATATGTTACATCTTATTCATTCTGATTCATAAATTCAAGGATTCTGGTACTTTTTAGTCTTGTAACTCTGAAACTCAATAACATGAAATCTTAATATTTGACGATTTAGCACTTTAGAAAGAGAAATGAACCTTTGAGTTTTAATGTAAGTCTGTCATTTTGCACCTGAGGACACTAATTGCAGGAGAATGTCAGGGAATTCATAGTCCTCAGGGTTCAGGTCAAGAAATCATCCCTTGACCTTCAAACTTCTCCAGACTTCATTGATTGCTTCCTGGTCAACAACCAGACACATCTTCTTCTCCAATTCTTTCTTCTCCTCTCATGGTGCCTGCCTCTCTAAACCCCTGCAAACACATTGGTGACAAAATAGCAAGTATAGTTTTTGCATGGTTTACCTTGATGTAGGAATAAAATATGGAAACTGTAAAAGTCTAAATTCTTTGGATTTTTGAATAAAACCAGAATCTCAAAACTATTGAATCATGGAAACTTAAAATCTTATAGTTTTCCAACCATGTAGGCCAAACATGTAATTCTGAGGAAAAGTAGAATGATAACTTTAATTTCACAGACTTTTCAAAAAGTTAAATGTTTAGACATATGTGTGTGTGTGTGTGTGTGTGTGTGTGACATTTTAAAGCATTTATGTAAATGATATCAAAGAATACTACAAATTATAATGGATATGTTAATGGTTTACAGTCTAAGGGATTTAGAAACTAAGAAGTGTAACACTTTTATCTCAGAGAATCTTAGAATATTAGGCTTTCAGATTTGAATATTTTTAAGGCCACAGAACCTTAGCACTTCAAAGGTTAGAATTTATACATCTTAATTTTTAGAATTTTCTGAAGTTCCAAGACATTCTACTTTTTACCCTCCTGTTCTCTTTATTGTTCCCACAGCCCCACCACTCTGGCCTCCCATTGCTCTTCCTGGGGCACACCTGGCATGTCCCTGCTGGAGGACCTTTGTTCTGGCCATTGCCTCTGCCTGGAACATCTCCCAGGCACCCATAGATTTACTCAGCCAGTGTCTTTTCACCAAGTCGTTCCTTGAACATAGGAGGTAATAAGAGGGCTGTTACGGAGCCCCTGCCCCCTAAAGCTCCTGAGTTAATGCAGGAATGTTGAGGTGAAATGATTAGATTATGAGAGCTGTAACCTAATCAATATATTAATCTATTTGATGGATTAATAATTTGAAAGGACTACTGTACTGGGTGGTAACTGTAGGCAGGTGGGGCGTGGCTGGAGAAGTTGGGTCACTGGGGGTGTGCCCTTGGGGATCATATCTTGTCCCCCGGCTCCTCCTTGTCTCTCTTTGCTTCCTGGCTTCTATGAAGTGAGCAGCTTTCCTCTGCCATGCCCTTCCGCCATGATCCTCTCCTTCACCCTAGGCCTAGAGCAGCAGAGTCGGCTGATCGTGGACTCAACCTCTGAAACTGTGAGCCAAGATAAAGTTTCTCCTCTAAGTTGTTCTTGTCAGGTGTTTTAGTCAGAGTGATAAACAGCCAACATGAAGGCTACTGAAAAATGTTCCGTATCCTTTTCAGTTTCAGAATAAAAATAATCCCTGAGAGAATTCAGACTCACCAACTTGGTCCTCACCATCCTCCACATCTTCTAGGGTGGCACTTGGCAGTGAGTTCATTCCTCCACTGTGGTTTCTTGCTAGAGATGGAGTATTTTGAGGTAGAAGGGGAAGGCCCTCACATTATCTCTCCTCATGCTTTCTCTCCCAATAGGATGAATATATAGTCTAGAAATCTTAGAATCCTACTACTTAAACTCTTCAAACTTTAGAAGCTCAGGGGATAGTGAGCACAGAATCATAGGTTCTTATCACGTGGAGGCCATTTCATATAATCTTCTACTTGGTATCTGATTCAATAAAATCCAATTCTCACATGTGGTAATCTGGCCTGTTGGGTAAGTCCAAAGATAAGGAACTCATTATCTTGCTTAAAATCAATTTACAACTGTGTCCCCTTTGCCCTTTAATACACTCAAAAACAAGCCTTTGACTTTCTCCTAATGGGTATAATTGGAGAGACGAATTCAAATCCACTCAACTTTTCTAGCCTCACCTCCATCATTTAACTTGATTTTGGTCATTTAAATAATCATATATTTATTGACAACTCTCCCATGTGCCAAGAATGTTCCTAGTTACCTGTATAATGGATTGTATATAATCACTTTGGTCATCTGCATCATTATTTCTGGCCTCTAGCAGCCAAAATCCATGAAGAGATTTACTGGGAGATTGAACTACAAATGGATCCCCAGTGTAATAGACTGGATCAAGTTGACCTACATGGATGCAGCAATTCATAAGATACAGAAGGTGACAAATAGTGTACTTTTTGGAGTTCCACACAATGTCACCTGGGACCTTGTTTCTGAGTGTTCCTTCTCCCGATGGGAGGTTTGCCTTTCATTGCTGATGCTCTATCATATCTCTCTCCTCCTGGTTCTCTACCCCCAGTCCAACACTGATCTCTCCTAATTGCCTCCATCTTCACCCCAGGTCACAGTTGTGTTTCCTCTTCTTGGTTCAGTCCTCAGAGACCTGGTAAATATGTCTGCTCCCCAGATGCCTTCTAACCCCAGCACTTCTTGGATGAGTGGGGATGCTTCAGGAAGAGAGAAGCATTTGTGTCCTTTTAATATAGTAGGTTTCTGTGGTCTACTTTTCCCGTAAAGGAACATGTCAGAACATGTCATGTTTGGAGTTCAGGTCAGTATGGGAAGTAAAGGGACATATCATAGCACCATAAACAAGAGGCAGAAAGATAAGAGCATTCTTGAATCAGGGACTACTGGAATCCTTGGCTCTGATCTTTAGGAAAACAGAAACAAATATGGTGATAGCATTGAACAAGGGTGAAGAACTTTTCTTTATAAGATTAGAATAATAAATATTTTAAGTTTTGAGGGACAAAATCCTCAATGTCACCTACTCCTTTAGGTTGCTGTCATATCAAACTGATCACAAACTTCTACAAAAAAACGAACAAATGTGGCTGAGTTCCCAAATAATTAAAATTTTCAGTTTATATAATTGTCCTATATAACCAAATACTCTAGTATTTTTGGCTTTTCAAAACCATTTTTCAATGGAAAAAGCATGCCTACGTGAACACAACCAACAGGTAGATTGGTTGGATAGACGGTAGTTTGCGCATCATGGTATGAAATTCAGCACAATGGCTTTTTATAGGGTGGAAAGCATGAGAAACCTGGACTCAGCACCATGCATGGGCAATTGGACATCACTGCAGCACTTACCAGTGGTTGGTCCTGGGGAGTCACATCAGATCTCCATCTGTGAGATGGACCTTCTTCCCTTTAAACCATAGGAAGGATGCTTCACAAAGAGTATTATGTAAGTGTGAACTTTTAGTTTTTTCTCCCATCGGAGAAACTTGGAACTTGATGCATTTAAAAAACTTTTGGGGAATTAAAATGAACAGAAGTTGGAAGTTCATAGATCCTTTAGAACCATTCCCTGTTGGACTCAGTGGAATCTGAGGCATCAGAGGCATTGTGCCAGTATTGAGCTCCTCTAAAGGCAGGTCCTAGCTGAGCACCCCACTGTGTCTTGCTACTGACCCTATAAAGTGGATACAGTTATGATCCTTGGGATGCTGATGAAGCAGCTGAGGTTCAATGGGGCAGGCAGGACAGATGCTTCCAGGCCTCAGCACCTTGCAGGTGTGACCACAGAAAAGCACATCGCCCAGGGGAGTCTCTGGCCAGCATGGAACTTTTCCTCTACTTCACTTCATCCTTCAGAACTTCTCCTTATGCCTGCTGGTGCTGCCCTAAGACACTGATATCACTCCCAGATAATTGAGTATAAGTAACATCTTGAGAACCTGTGAGTTGCACTTTATGGCCTACTGAGTACTCCCTTCTTGGAAAGCAAATAACCTTCAGGTAATAGAGGTCTAATGTGTTTCCAGGTGCACCTACCCTCCTCATTGCCCCAAATTCACACAAATACACTAAAACAAGTCAGTATTGCTTCTTAGATGGGACCACTTCTTAGATGGTCTTTTGTGAATTGGTGTGGCCTTCAAGAGGTGGGTCTTACTGGAAATACACAGCCACCCACCTTCAACAGGCAACAGAAAAGCAATGACCCTCCTGAGATTCAATGTAAGCCAGCAGGTTTTCCATTCATCTGATCAACTCTGTTTGTTTCTGTCTGTACCAAATTCTTTTTATATATATATATATTTAGTTTTAGGTGGACACAATATCTTTATTTTGTTTTTTATGTGGTGCTGTGGATTGAACCCAGTGCCTCACGCATGGCAGGCGAGCACGCTACCTCTTGAGCCACATCCCCAGCCCCTGTCTGTATCAAATTCTTGTTGCATATTCTATGTCTTTAAGTTTGCCCCTCCACGTGGGCCAAAATGTAGTCTGCATTCGTTCTCTCTATCATCTCCCTCCCCTAAAAACCAAAATCCAAAACCAAAACCAAATAAAACAGAAAACCAAAAGCATCCAGGAACTCAAGGCTGTCACATATAGTAGGTTTATTATGTGTTGAATTGGATATCATTGTGGAATACCAAAACCATTCCAATGGCTTTTTAGGCTTCTATTACTCATTCGTGTTTTCCCTTAGATGAATAGTGGATATTTACGACTGGTTTTGCCTCCCTGTAGAGTGCCCCAGCCTTAACCACTTTCATCTTTACACCTTCAGAGGCTGTCTTCAGTACTGTCTGGGGCTTCCTGGGAAGAAAACGGTCTCTGATTTTAGCTGAGGTGGATCCTGATGGTGCTACAGGTGGGGGCTGTCTGCTCACTGCATTTGAATGAAGATCTGAGTAGCACATTTCCACGCCTTCCACAGACACAAACACCCACTTCTTTAAAGCCATGATATTCCTTCCTCAAACAGCATTTCAGAGCTACAGATGCACTTGGCAAGTTGCTATGGTTTGGATATGATTTGAATCATATTCTCCCAAAGGTATTTGTGATTTCAGATTTGGGACCTAATGGGGGTAGATTTGGAAGGTGGTGTGGACCTTTAAGAGGCAGGGCCTAGCGGGAAGTCCTTAGGTCATTGCTGGGAGGTGGTGGTGGGGATAAGGTCGTTTTTTGGTGACTCCATGGTAGTTCTTGCAAAAGGTGGAGACTTTATAAAAGGGTTACCACAAAAGGAATAAGCCTGGCCCCATCCAACTCTCTGCTCTTGGTTCAAGATGTGGCCACTCTCCTGCATGAGTGCCTGCCATCTGCCATGGCACTTTGTCAGAGCTTTGTACCGATGCCATTTAGACTTTGAACCTCCAAAACTGTGACTCAAATAAACCTCTTTTCTTTATGAAGTTAGCTGCTGCGGGGAATGGGTTGGAATGTCAAACTGACCAATACATAATAGTCGGTGCCAGGAATGAGATTTTGACTACACTCGAAGAGGCTCAAGTATCTTTGGGATTGGGTCACTGGCAGAATTTGGAGAAACAGGCTAGGGAAAGCCTCGAATGCCATAAACAGAGCATTACAGGCAATTCTGGTGAGGGTGCAGCCTTTTCTTTGTTCCAGGACTTTTTTTAAAGGTTCAGTTATCTCACTTGTCAATGGTCTGCTCAGGTTGTCTATTTCTTCGTGGCTCAGTACTGTGGATTTGTGTTGAGGAATTTATTCATTTCTCTTAGATTATTCCATTTGTTGGCAAATGGTCACTGATAGGAATTCCTTATTATCCTTTGTATTTCAGTGAAATCAGTTATATTGTCTGCTTTTCCAGTTGTGATCTTATTGACTTGAGTCTTCTTTTTTCCTCGTCTCAGAGAGAACGTGTTGACTTTGGTTTTCTTCTTTAAAAAAATCGGTGCTAAGTTTTATTGATTTTTCTACTGTTTTTCTAACCTCTATTTACTTTAAAAAGTGTTTTTATGAGTGCATTGTAGTTATGTGTAACACTGAGGTTCATTTTGACATAAATCACACATGCATGGAGTATAATTTGCTCCACTTCAGTTCCCAGCACTTCTTTGCCTTCCTCCACCTTCCCCCAATTTTCCTTCCTCTAATCTACTGGTCTTACTTCTATTTTAATAGATTTTTAAAATTAGTGCTTGATATATATATATATATATATATATATGTGTGTGTGTGTGTGTGTGTGTGTGTGTGTGTGTGTGTGTGTGAATTTAATGTGGCATACTTATGTATGTACATAGTATAATTTGGTTAATTTCATTCCATTGTTCTTCTCTTTTCCCATCTCTCCTCTCCCCCCATCAATCCTTTTCTTTCCTCTGCTTTACTGATCCCCCTTCTATTTTGGTGGGGGGATTTAACTCAGGGGCACTTAACCACTGAGCCACTCCCCAGCCCTATTTAGTATTTTATTTAGAGACAGCATCTCGTTAAGTTGCTTAGCACCTTGCTTTTGCTGAGGCTGGCTTTGAACTGGAGATCCTCCTGCCTCAGCCTCCTGAGCCATTGTGATTATGGGCAGGTGCCACTGTATTTTTTCTCACTTCTATTTTTTATGGGATTTTTCCCCACCTCTTTTTCTCTTCTAATTTTGGTCTAGGATATTTGTTATTTTCTTCCTTCTGCTAACTTTGGGCTTCAGTGTGTTCTCATTTTTTTTCTAGTTCTTGGAGGGAACTTATTTGATAAATTTTTCCTTTTTCAATAGAGGAATATTCCAGTATAAATTTCTCTCTTAGGATTTCTTCTGCTGGAACTCATAAATTTTGATATGATGTGTTTCCATTTCCAATTGTCTCAAGGTATTATTATTTCTTTTTTATTTCTTCAGTCACCCTAGGGGTTGTTAAGAAATGTGTTTGATTTCCTCTATTTTCATGTGCTCCAAGAGTTGTTCTGTTATTTATTCTTGTTTCATGCCATTGTGACCTAAAAAGATACATATTTTTAACTATCTTAAATAAGATTTATTTTGTGACATTCTGGACAATGTTCCGGGGACATTTGAGAAGAATGTGTATTCTGTTGTTGGGTGGAGTGTTTTTGTGTTTGTTGGAGCTGTTGGGTCTAAAGTATAACTCAATTCCAGCACTGTTTTATTGATTTTCAGGCTCTATGTTGAAAATAGGGTATTGAGTTCCCCTGATATTACACTATTGCAGATTATATCTTCCTTATAATAATTTATTAATTGCTTTATATATTTAGGTGCTCCAATGTTGAGTGCATGTATTTACAACTGTTAAATCTTCTCCTTGAATTAATCCCTTTATCATTATGTAATAATCTTCTCTATCTCTTCATATATACATATTTTTTACTTTGAGTCTATTTTATCTAAGTATAGCAATTTCTGTTTTCTTTCAGATCCCATTTCCATTGGAACATCTTGTTTGCCAAATTTTCAATCTGTGTTGTCCTTACTAGTAATGTGTCTGGTAAGTGGCATATGGTTGTCTCTTGGTTTCTAAGCCATTCTATCTTTTTATTGAAAAAGTTAACCCATTCACACCTAACATAATTATCAATAGGAAAGATCTTCCCACTGTTCTTGTATATTTTCTTTTCTGATTATTTTGTAGGTCCTTCTTTTCTTTCTTCCTAACTTGCTATTTCCCTTTGTGGTTTGATGACTTTCTCTGATGATGGTGCTTTTTAATGATTTCTTTCTATATTTGATGCAAGGTTTTTGCTTTGTGGTTACCATGAGTCTTACATAACTGTCTACTTTCAGCTGATAGCAACTTAACTTTAATTGAATACAAAAACTCTACATTTGCCCTTCCTCCCCTCTCATCTTTTTTGATTTTGATGTGAAAATTTACATTCCTAATAATTTTATTCCCTAACAGTTTATTGCAGCTACAATTGTTTTTAATAATTTTATCTCTTAACCCTTCTAGTAGGGGTGAAATTGATTTTCACACCTCCTTACAGCATTTGAGACTTCTGAATATGATTATGTGTTGCTCATACTATCAAGTTTTTTTAACTTTTATATTTTTTACTTATGAATTAGCAGCCTTTTGGCTTCAAGAACTTCCTTTAGCAATTCCTGTAAGTCTAGTGCTGATAAATTCTCTTGGATTTTTTTTTTTTGGTTTAGAAAAATATTTATTTTTTCCTTTTTTCTAAAGGACAGCTTTTCCAGGCATTCTTAGTTAGCAATTTTTTTTTCTTTTTCTTTAGCACTCTGAATGCGCCACCCTGTTCCCTCCTGGCCTGCAGGGTTTCTGCTAAGAAATTCACTGAAAGCGATATTGGGTCTCCTTCATATGTGATACGTTTCTTATTTCTTTCTGTTTTTGTTAATTTTTTTGTGCGTGTCTTTGACTTCTGATAATCTGATAAGGTTATATTTGGGTGAATGTCTCTGGGTTGAATTTGACTACTGTCAACCTCTGAGTTGCTTATACCTGATATTGTTGTCCTTTCCCAGATTTGTGAAACTGTCAGCCATTATTTCCTAAAATATGCTTTTTAGAAAGCATATCTTTTTATCCCTCTCCTCCTTGAAATTGTAAAGGTTGGTTTTCTTGACAAGTTCCACAATTCCTGTAAGCCTTCTTCATTCTTCTTTTTGCTCCTCTAATTGGACAATTTCTAATGTGGTATCTACTGGCTCACTGTTTCTTTCTTCTGCTTGGTCAAGCCTGCTTTTGAAACTTTTTATTGATTTTTTTTTTCAGTTAAGTTATTGTGCTGTTTCTCTCTAGGATTTTTATTTTTGCTATTTCTTTGTCAAACTTCTCATTTTATTCATAAATTGTTTTCCAAGCTTCATTTAATTTCCATCTGTATTTTTCTGGAGTTTCCTGAACTTTGTTTAGAGTATTATTCTAATTCTTTGCCAGTCAGTTCATGGTTATCAATTTCTTCCATGTCTGTTGGGTCTTTATTAGATTTTTTTGGTTGGTGTCTTACTTCCCTGATTTCATTGTCCTCATGTCCTTACTTTGATGCCTGCACATTTGATGATATGCCCACATCTTCAGGCCTTTTCTGGTCTTTGGTGGTGATGGATCTTTATCATTTAGTGTAGCCTGGGATTCTGGGTGGACCACCTTGTAGTAACCCCAAAGAGACAGACCTTGGTGCCAGTTCTCTCACTGGGCTGCGTCACTTCCTGTGCTCTGATGTCAAATTATATGCTACCGTGTTCCATGAGACCGCTGGCTAGACTCTGCCAGCACTGACAGGGCATTGTAATGATCTCCGAACAGGAAAATGTTTTCTTCCCTGCTGGGTCGTGCTATGATTTGGAATCTATAGCTGGGCAGGATCATGTGCTTGTCTCTGAGGCTGATTGAGATCTCCAGGTTATTGCTCAGCCACTTGGGGTGGGAAAGATCAGAGCTTGTTCTGAACAGATATGTGTGGATGTGCACCTGCCTCCCAGCTTAAGATAAGCACAAGAAAAGCACTGAGGCTTGGTGGAGTCACCACTGAGCAGTGGCACTGAGCAGGGCCAGATGGATAATTACTTCCATGGTAATGGCTGACGTGTGTTGCCTCTCAGCATGGAGAACACTTAATGACAGGACCAGGGCTTAATTGGATCACTTCTTGGCTGCTGGAGTTGGGTGAGGTTCAATGCTCCTTCTGTGGATAATCACTGAGCTGCAGTTGGCACCTACCTTAACCTCTGGGAAGAATGAGCCAAGCACCAGGGCTGTGTGGTGAAGCCAGCTAGGACCTTAAGCTTGGTTGTCCCGTGGACTGTGCCTTCTGCAATGTGAGGCTATTTGCTGGTCTCTTTGGAGTGGTGCCTCTGTTAGCAAGTTGCTGAGGTCAGTGTGCTGGTTGCGGTGAGCCCCACTTCTATTCTCTGTTTCTAACTGACCCAAGATGTCTAGGCCTGCCAGGACTCCTGATTTTCCAGTGGGACAAGACAGGAATCAGCCTCCTGCCAAGAGTCACAGAATGATGGGGAAACTGAGTGTCTGCCTCCAAATTTGCTTTTTCCGTTGCAGAAACCATGGGTCAAGGGGAATCTTCTGTGTATCAGTGCCAGCTTGGGGACGAGGCAGTGCCTTCAGAGCAAACTGCTCCTCTGACTCTTTGAACATGGTGTTTCTCAGTTTTATGGTCCTAGTGGGGTATCTCAGCCTCACTCCCAAGCGCTGGAACATTCATGAAGGTACTACTACCTGCTGTAGTGGTGAGTTAGATTTCCAGGGTGAGCAGGATAGAACCTGAGAACCCCTATTCTCCCATCTGGTTGGTACCACTGCATGTTCTAGCTTTTGTCTCACTTGTCT
Organism: Spermophilus citellus; assembly: GCF_964194105.1. Classification (NCBI taxonomy): domain Eukaryota; kingdom Metazoa; phylum Chordata; class Mammalia; order Rodentia; family Sciuridae; genus Spermophilus; species Spermophilus citellus. Next base: position 13,746,339 of record NC_138200.1, on the reverse strand, counting down.
TTGCTCCCCAGAGACCTCTCCTTAACCTCTGAAAATTCACATTGCTTCCTGTTGTATCCTCCTGTTATTACCGAGGGGCTGTATTCACAGATGGTGAGGTGCTGGGGGAGAGGGAGCATCCTGTAGTGTGTGCATATTTCTCAGTCTTTTAGTGACCTGTGCCCAGGAGCTGTGACTCTCACGAATGTTTCCCCATTTGTTTGTCTATTTCCCTGGAGGTGAGAGAAAGGGCATGGCAGCTGGACTTGTGTGTTTTCCTTTCTGCACTTTGAAGGCTGGGGTGGGGTGGAGCTGGCTGTGCCCCTTCACCCAGGCTAGTTAGTCTAATTGGTTAGTAAACTCCAGTCAGCTAGACTCTGGTACGATGGCCTCTCTTGAGGGAAGGCCTCGTAAGAATATCAGAATGACTGGGGCATTGCAGAATGCCCACTTCCTCCCTCTGCTCACCAGGAGCATTGATCTCCTATCTACAGTCTGAAAAGAGGTGGGGTTCCTGGAGGTAAAGCAAGAAAGTGTGTGTGTGTGTGTGTGTGTGTGTGTGTGTGTGTTCCAAAAACAACTCCTCTGGAGTTTTTACCTTTCACACTTGGCCACACTGAACCACCAGCAACCTGCCAACTGCAGTTTAGCTTTCCTGACTCTGAGATTTTTGCTCCTGGGATTCTGCTCTAATAAGTTGTGATTTTCTGTATCTACCTGTCTGTTTCTTCAGTTTTGGGGTCAGCAGTTTTTCTTAACACCTCAGGTCTCTGATAGATCTAAAACGAGTTGTTGATTTTCAATTTGTTCAGTTTTTTTCTTGTGTGGATACGAGTGATAATTTCTAACTCCTCCTGAACATTTACATTTATTACATTTTAAATAATTCAAACATTTGATTAAATTATTGGAAACATTGTAAGTAACATTGGAACAACTTGGAGATGTGAATCTGTCTTTTCAATTTTAAGTTTTATAAAATCTAAATACAGATCAAGTACTTCTGGTGAAAATATAGTGTTCAAATTAAGATGTGCTTACAAAGACATGACAAAATGTTTTCTCCCAAAGACTGAGAGCAAGACATGGATGTCTGATTTCACCACACCTTTTTAATATCTTACTGGAAATTCTAGCTAATAAGGTAAAAAAGAAACAAAATACATACAGTTTGGGAGGAATTATTCTGAGAAAAATACTCAGATTATTGGATTGGGTCTGTGTAATATATCCAAGAAAATATACACAAAAAGTTTCTAGAACAAATTCCAGGACACAACATCAATGTACAAAATAAAGTGTGTGTGTGTGTGTGTGTGTGTGTGTGTGTGTGTGTGTGTATACTATATATGTATACCTATATACACACATACAGACAGGCAAAGGAAACTTGGAAATCAAAAATTTAAAAACCTCTGTAATTTGTGCCTGGAATGTCCTTCAAATGCCCATGTGTTAAGGTGTGATCTTCACTTTGATCTTCACTTTGGCATGATTAGTAGGTGATGGAAACCTTGGTGGCGGGACCTAAATGGAAATCTTAGGTCATCAGGGGCATGTCCTCAAAGGGGATTATGAGACCTGAGTCTTGATCTTTTTCTTTGCTTCCTGGACACCAGGAAACGAGCAGCTTATTCCACCACATACTCCCCACCATCATGTGCTGACTCGCCATAGGATCAAAGCAATCGGGCCAAATGGCAATAGGGTAAAACCTCTGAAACTATGAACCAACCAAAATAAATCTTTCCTCATTTTCAATTGATTATCTCAGGTATTTTGATAAAGTAAAGCAAAGTTGATAACTAAAATACCACATACAACAGCCACAAAAAGTGAACACAAATTAGAGTATAAATGTTGAAAACTACAAACCACTGGTGAAAGATATTAAGAAGTTAAATAAACACAAAAACTGCGTATGATTTATCATATGCAGAAATTAGAATGAATATTCAATATTGATAAAATGTAAATTCTTCTGACATTATAGATTTGACATAATCCAAATCAAAATCCCTACAGTATATTCTGTGGATAGCAAGAAGTTAATTTCAAAATGTACATGGAAAAGCAAAGGAACTAAAACATCCAAAATAATTCTAAAAAAGAAAAACATGGAAAACACATACTTTCTGATTTTAAGATTTAGTATAAAGCAATAATAACTAAATGTGATATTAGTGAAAAGCTACACACATTGATGAATAGAATAGAAGAAAGAGTACAGAAACAGGCCCACATACATGGCAAATTGAATTTTGAAAATGTGCAAAGTTAATTCAATGGAGGAAGCACAGCATTTCAAGAAACAATCCTGGAAAAACTGCACACCCATATTCAAGGTATTCTTGATCCAATATAAAACTACAAACCGGTTAGAAAAAAATGAAGATGTGTTTAAACCATATCATTCTTTGACTCACCCCTCGAATTCATATCCTTCTTACATGTAAAATATATTCATTCCATCCCAACAGCCTCCGCAGCCTTCAGTTCATCCTAGCAACAATTCAAAATGCCAAGGTTCAGAATTTCATCTGTTGTCATCTAAATCAGATACAGGTGAGACTCCAGTTTCTAACACTTGTTTCTCATTTCTGTCTGAGACCTCATCTGAATAGTCCTCACTGTCATGTCCATTGAGGCAGTTGTTTCTCTGTATCCACAGGTTTCTCATCCTCAGATTCAACAAACTGCAGATCAAAAATAGTGAGAAAAAACAATAAAATAATATGATAAGAAAATTATAAATAAAAATGTAGAATTGGTTGGGCAGAATGGCACATGCCTGTAATCCCAGCAGCTCGGGAGGCTGAGGCAGGAGGATTGCAAGTTCAAGGCCAGCCTCAGCAACTTAGTGAAGCCCTAAACAACTTAGCAAGACTGTGTCTCAAAATAAAAAAATCAAAGGTCTGCGGATGTGGCTCAGTGGTTAAGCACCACTGGGTTCAATCCCCAGTACCAAAAAAAAAAAAAAAAAAGGCAGTATAAGAAGAATTCACATTGATTCACCACTATGATTAGCAACTTGAGCTAATCATAGATTTTGGTATCTGCAGGGAGTTCTGAAACCAAGTTCTAAAACATCCTTAATCCTTATCAGTCATGTAATTACATTCTTTAATATTTATTCCAATTCCTTTGGTAACTATCTGCTTTATTTTTTCCATTCACCAGTAACTTTAGGAAGTTGGTGGAGGTATTTGCTGGATGCTTGATCCAATAGGAGTTACTCAGTCACTACCAGAAACACAGTAGTCATGCATTCTGTAGACTATGACACCTTTACTCTAAAAAAAATCCATTCTCTTTTTAAAGACAATTTCTACATGATCTCATTTATAAGTGGAATCTTCAAAAGTCAAATTCACAGGAACAGAGAGAATGGTGATTCCTAGAGACTTCGGGAGGGGAGGATTGGGGAGATCACAGGATTCACATATCAATTAAACAGGAGGAATCTTCTCCAGCTGAGAAGATCTATTGTTAATTACAACCTGGTGACTATAGTTAATAACAATGTATTGTATTCTAGAAAACTGATAAGAGGGATTTTCAGTGTTCTTGCCACAAAAATAAATATATGAAGCAAGACATATGTTAATTAGCTTGATTTAACTATTCCACAGTGTATATACCTATCAAAACATTGTGTTGAATACTGTAAATATATATAATGTTCATTTGTCAATTAAAATATAAATTAAAAAAATCCTTTCTCCTTTGAGTCTGTTTTCTTCATTCCATATCACCTATTAACTTATGCCCCTCCTCTGTACTCTGTGCCCTACCATTTTCCTGGTAAAGAGGCATTCCTGTGGCCATGGCGTGAGCCACCTAAACAGACAGAAAGAACCTTGACTTCTCTTTGCACCATATTAGCCAACACTCCCATGACCTCACCCTGATCCCTGTCATCACTCTGAAATACAAAACTCAAACATTTCACAGCCTGACCACAACTTGTTCTCCATGCTCACCCACCACCTCACTGCCAGTGGCTTGGGTGGTAATTGGTCAATCAGGTCTTTGGTTTTGTTCCAAGGAATAAAAAAAAAATGATATAATGTCAAATCTCTCTTCTAGAAAAGAGACTTCTAACATTTCAGAACCTTTTGTTTCAAGCTTACAGGGAGGTGTTTCAAGAACCACACAAGATTATAGGGAGATTTATGATGTTTCAGAAAGAAAAACAGGTGGGGGAGGGGAGGATTGGGGAGATCACAGGATTCAAGGGCTGATTTTTTTCCTTTCATATGTGGAAGTTAGACCAAAGTAGGAAGAGGGGGATCTTATTTAAATAAAAGGGAAAGCAGGTGAGCAGAGAAGGAGAATTGAGGGTGAGAGAGGAGGATGGGAAAAGGGAGGAACATTGGAATGAAAATGACCAAATTATACTATGTTGCCACAGTCTGGCTGGGCAGAATAACCAGGGGGTGACAAGCAACTTGTGAAGGTTGAAACAGTGGGAGCCACTTTATTATGGGATAGCAGAGATATACATACCCAACTAATTGTGCTTAACGTAATTAACATCATCTAGATACAGCAGTCAGTCATTAAGGAATCCTCATCATCTTAATGACTCGCTGGCATTACTTCACAAACCACTCCTCCTGGCAAAGAGCCAGGCGCCATCTTGACTTGGTTGTGGCCCTCAACACTATGTGAATATATATATATATATATATCTCACTGCAAATTCTACCTTTACACACACAAACACACACACACACACACACACACACACACACACACACCTATAAAGCCCTAATTTTAAAAACTATAAATAAATAGAAGGAAGACCAGTATATTAGCGAAGGAGAATGAAGAAGGGAAGTATTAGTACTGGAGAATGAAATAGAACAAATTATTTTCCATACATATTATGATTATGTCAAATGAACCCCAATATTCTGTATAACTAAGATGCACTAATAAAAATATGAAAGATCACATTCATTTAAAGCTTCACATAAAAAGATGTTGGTTGACAAATGATATCATGGATTCCCTGTACTAATATTTAAATTTAAAACAAGAAGGCTGTTAAATAGAAGATTCAATATTGCAGATTAGAGGCACCTGCACTTTTCCACTTCTCCACAGAATCAAGCAACTGGGGAGGTGCTCCTCATGAAGGTTGGTGACTGTGGGAACGTGCTGAAGTTCAATGGCCGACAAAGTGGGAGAAACCCACAAACTCTGAATCGTGGGACTGATCATGCAGCAATGTGGGAAGGGTTGGGAAGAGGAGAAAGAGGGAAAGCACAGAAAGCACAGAAAGCACAAGAACCAGAACCTGCAAATGGGCAATCTGAATGGAAGTGGATCTGGGGTCTGCCCAGCAAACTGATGCTGGGAAAGTTCTCTATCCTTCCTGGTGGGTACTCGTGGTGCCCTAATGGGGCATTTTGAGGTCTTCTCAGTTTGCTGCTCTGGGAGTCAAAAGTTCTTGAATTTTTCTGTCTCTGGGAACATACATTATCACACTGACTCAGAGGGCATCTGCCTTGAGACCAAGTTTGACTCTGGGGAAACGGCCATGGAGACAAATCCACTAAAATTCTATGTGATGAGAAATGGGTCCATGACACTTAAGGAAACAGTGCTCATTTCCCTTTAAGACAGGACCTCAGGAAGCCAGCTTCAGGAGTTTAGGGGACTGAGCAGACAATACGTGGTTTTATGCAAAAGCTAAGTCTCAGGACACCAGAGTGGGCTGTGTAGGTGTGGGCTGCCTTCCTTCCCACCAAGTGCAGAGAGTTGCCACCACATTACCAATCCCAGTCCCAGGTGGGCATCATGAAAGGCACCAGAGAAATTGATGCACCTCAGTGTCAGCCTGCCCTTGGGGTGCACAGAAAATATCCCCAGGGTAAATCTCTGCCAGGGCAGCTCTGCATTCTGTGCTAGCTGCTGCTAGACAGCAGTGTAGCTGGGAGGTATTCCAGCTGACTGGCTCCTGTCACAAACCAAACCAAATCACTGGTTCCCTGAAGACAACAGAAAAGCAAGAAGGGTGAATAACCTCCAGCCTTTGTTATCTCCAAGGGAAATATACCCTAAGAGAAAGTTCTGATGGGCACAGGTTGCACAAATCCATGTTCACCCACAGAATCAACCACCTTGGCTGACATGAAACTTTTCTATTAAGACTTTTTGTAGTTGTTGTTGTTTGGTGTGTGTGTGTGTGTGTGTGTGTGTGTGTGCGTGTGTAATTCTTCTTTCTCTATTCTTTTAATATTTGATTATGAATATTCTTCTTTCTCTTACAATTTTCTTTTACTTTCTACCTTTCTCCTGCATTCTTTCTTTTGTTTTAAAAAACATTTTATTTTCTCCTTTCCTTCCCCATTTTTTCTTCCTTTTTAAAAATTTATAAATTTTATCACTTATTAATGTTTTATTTCATTCTATATTATTTTTGCTCCTGTCATTTCTGATCTCATTGATGTTATGGTTGTCGTAGTTTTAAATTTGGCTTTTACCTTATTTCTGTATCCAGTTTGCTCTTGTTTCTGGTTAGTTTTGTTTTTTCCTCTTTCTGTGCTGTGCTGGGGATCAAGCCTGACACTTTGAGCACACTGTGTGGCTGCTCTGCCATTGAGCTATACTCTCAGCCCAGGTAAGAAAAATTACACCTTACTCAACCCATAACCCAACCCTGGTCGATATTTCAAATTGAAGAATAAGGGAGACAAAAGCCCCCATCTGATGATCTGATCCCAAGTAGGTGTGCCTGGCAGGGGCCTGAAGACCTGCTACTCAACATTCACCCAATAACAACAGCAGAGAGAAATAACACAAAGGTTGTGGACACCACATCTATAAGGGACCTCAGCAAAGACCCTATCAGACCACACATTGCTGTTAAGACTACAGAAGTAACCACAGGTATATTCCATATACTCTGCTGCCTACAACACACCTGCCTGAACCAGCAGATAGACCCCACTGTCATAAGATCTATAGAGCAAGAAGCTTCCTCTGGCTCCAACATTGCATGTATTGTGTCAAAACACGCTAAACACAGTCATAGGGAATCCACAGTGAAACTACTCAGGAGTTAAAGTCCACTGGAGTTAAACCCAACACTACACAAACTGGTGTCTTAGGACACATCACCAAGGGAAGCCTGCCTTATAAGAAGACCCTCATATTAAAGTAAAGAAATATCCATTCCAACAGATGTGCAAAGCTCAACTTAGAAACACAAGAAATATGGGAAAAAACAAGGCAATAGATACCTCCTAAAGTTTATAATTCTACAGTAACAGATTAGTATATGGAAATAGATTAAATGTGGAAGAATTTGAAAGAATGATTTTGAAAAAGATCAATGAAATCCAAAAAGAAACAAAAAACTGAATAAATTAAGAAAGACAATGCAGGATATTAAAGAGAAATTAAACGAAAAGATTCTGAAAAAGAACCAAACAGAAATCTTGGAAATGAAAGCACAGTAAGTCATGTAAAAACTCAGCTAGAAATCTCACCAATAGACTAGATCCAGTGGAAAAAAAATACCAGGATTTGAAGACAAGGTTGCTGAATTAGCATATTCAGACAAAAAAGAAAATAAGAAAGAATTAACAGACAAGTTCTATGAGACACTATTAAAAGATCATGTATAAGCACAATAGACAGGGAGAAGAGGTCCTGGATAAAGGCATAGAAACACTTTTCAATAAATAATAGAATCTCCCCAAATTTGGGGAAAGATATGCATGTTCACATACAGGATGTATTTAGAACCCCATAGACATGGCCAGAAAAGAACCCCTCCATAACATATTGTAGTTAAACAGTCAAAAAAGTACAGACCAAAGTAAATATTAAAAACTGCAAGAGAGAAACACTGAGTCAGATATAAATTATATCAAATGATGTATTTTATGCCCTGAAAGAAAATAAGAAATTAACTACCAACCTAGATGGCAACGCCCAGAAAACTTTCCTCAGTATTAAAGGAAAAATAAAGGCCTTCCAAGATAAGTATAAATGAAGCGGATTTATGTCTACTAAATAAACACTTCAGAAAATATTGAAAGAAATTCTATACCCCAAAGAGGAAGAAAAACAAGTTGAAATTTATAAGAGCATGGGAAAGAAGAAATTTCACTAGAAGAGTAGATAAGCAAATGAGAGTTAGATATCAAACACTATTAATACATTTGACTATGAAACCTCTAAGATGAATAAGGGAGGAAGAAGTAAATATAGAATAATTAAAAAAACAAAGAAAAACAGCAAAATTACAGGAACAAGTTCATACCTTTCAATAATAACCCTGAAGGTAAGCGGTCTTATTTCTTCAATTAAAAGACACAAACTAGAATTTAAAAAAACCAACAGACTCAACTGTGGTTTTTTGCCTACAAGTAACACACCTCACCAGCAAAGACATAGTGTTATGTCTGAAAAGACGGAAAGGGTGGAAAATGATATTCTAAACAAATGGAATCCCAAAGCAAGGAGTTGCTATGCTCATGTCTGATGAATCAGACATTAACCAAAAATCAGTACTAAGAAACATAGAAGGTCTCTACATATTAAGGGAACAGCTCATTAAGAAGATACCATAATTACAAACATCTGGACCAACCATCAGAGTACTCTTGTTTTATAAAACAAACACTCCTGAACACAAAGGCAGGGAGAGGCCATTATACAATTATAGTGGGCGACTTTAACAGCTCACTCTCACCCAACAGTAGACCATCCTGAACAGCAACAACCACAAACCAACAAAGAAACATTACACTATAGATCAAATGGACTTAACAACATCTACAGAATTTTCCATCCAACATCTGAAGAACATACAACTTTTTCATCAGTACATGGAACTTTCTTCAAAATTGTTGAAATAAATTTGCTAGAAAGCAAATCTTTTTAAAAAATATTCTATTAATTGTTGATGAACTTTATCTATCTATTTATCTATTTATTTATCTATTTATTTATTTATTTATTTATTTATTTATTTATTTATTTATTTATTTATGATGCTGAGAATCAAACCCAGTGCATCACATGTGCTAGGCAGGCACTCTACCATGAGCCACAACCCCAGATGCTAAAGCAAATCTTAACAAACTCAAAATACTGAAATCATTTCATGCATCTTATCAGATCATAATGGAGTGAAACTAGAGTCAATAGCAAGAGTAACAACAGAAATGATGCTAACTCAGGAAGACTGAACAATATTTTTTATAGCTCAATTCACCACTGAATTTTACCAGACTATATTTTTATTCATTGTTTTATTTTATTTTTAAATTAGACTATTATAGTTTTACCAGATCTTTTCCCCACCCGTTTGGTACTGCGGATTGAATCTAGGGGTGCTTAGCCACTGAGCCACATCCCAGCCCTATTTATTTTTTTATTTTTTGAGACAATTCTTGCTAATTTGCCTAGGTTCTTGCAAAGTTGCTAAGGCTGACCTTGAACTTGCAATCCTCCTGCCTTAGCCTCCTGAGTCTCTGGGATTACAGGCATGTGCCACTATGCCTGGGAGGGTGGATATCATCAAAACATGACATATGCATGTATGGAAATTCACAGTGAAACCCAATGGTTTGTATAACTAATGTGCATTAATAATTACATTTTAAAAAATAAAATAAGGCTCACTTAAGATCTTCACTTGGAATGTTTTTGAAATTAGATTAAGGTGGTTGTTGTACAACACTGTGAATGGTACTAACTTTAAAATGATTAGTTTAAAGTTATTTCATCTCAGTTTCTCAATTTTTAAATGGGGGGGGCGAGGAGGGAGGGAGGGAGGGGGAGGGAGAATACTCTCATTTGGGATAGGATCATAAATTTTAGGCACATTTGGCCTGAGTGAGGTTTTTCTTGAGAATTTTGGATTGGGCTAGGATTGGAGTGGGGTGGGGTATGGTGTGGGTGGGCATAGGAAGCTGAGGTTGAGGTTAGCAGTGATCCGGAGTGTGTGTGTTTGTGTGCGCTTGCACGTGTGAGCCTGTGCATTGGGTGTAGCTGTCAAACACCTCTGTTCTCTTGCCTCCATCCCATATACCCTGGACTGGGCTTGCATGAGTTTCTCTGCCTGGACTTCTCCCCTTTCTTCCCCTACCTGGAGAATTTATCCTGCAAGACCCAGTTCACAAGGCATCTCCTCTAGGAAGTCTTCCCAAACCTCAAGTAGCAAATTACTACTAATCATTACTAATGAATAATGACAGAATCATGAGGACTTCCATTTTTCTGGGTCTGCTTTCCCACTACTCTAAGAAATCCCTAAGCAGAGATTGGGTCTTGTTCACCCACATACCCAAAGCCAAAGCCATTACCACCTGATTCAGATCTTCTCCTGATCTGTGTGATATTTAAATTTATCCAGTGGGAAGTAATCAGCCTTGGGAAGGCTCTAGAACACCAATTAGTTAATGACACGATCATCTTCCCCTGTTGGAGTGCCCCCCTAACCCTTAGCCCGGCACAGCTAACTGCAACCCAGTCTCAGTTCTCCCAGGTCTTCTCCAGCCCACCCCCTCATCCCCACCCGCATGGCTCCTCCATCCACTCTCAATTGGATGCTGTAGCAGACACTAACTCATTTCTCAGGTGCCAGCATTAAGTGTTTTCCAAAAATGTGAAGACTCTTTTTGAAACTCAAATATGACCATTTTGTCCCCCGGATTAAAACCTTTACGTGGCTCCCCACAGCCTCAAGATGGAGTCTACACTCCTCACTGAGTTGAATTAGGCTCCATGTGTTCTGGCTCCTGCCGGTGGCCCCAGCTCTCTCCACAAACACGAGCCCAGATCTCTAATGCCTAATTCCACCCAGCCACACACCCAGGCCCTCAGACACACTGGTTCTTCTGTGTGGAACACAACTCCCAACCCTCCCTATCCTTCTGCAGAAAATCCCTACTAACAGCCTATCCTATGCCCACGAGGGCGAGTCAGGTGATGTTTCTGGATCCCTTCAGAAATGTGCTCTCTCCATCCTGTCTGGACCCCTCTGCCTGTGTCTTTCTACCCCAGCATAGTCCATTCTGAGCTGTGGATCTGTCTTCCCCTTAGGAGTGAGCCCTGAGTGAGGCAGGGCCCAGGGCTTTCTGGTCACTTGGTAACACTCAGCTCAGAGCTGACATGAATCAGGGAACACTGGGTGAATGATTCTGTTAAATGGCTTGGGAGGTGGGTGGTGATACCGTGGGAATGAGAATTTTCTGGGAGGATATTTAAATGTATCCAGTGGGAAGTAATCAGCCCTGGGAAGGCTCTGGGACACACCTGTCCCAGGGAGGCTTTTCAACCTGCTCGTGAAAACTGAGGGAGGTAAATACTTTAAAAACACAGGAATTATTTGTTTTTTCAAAACGAGAAACGAAGCCAGGCCAGGATTACATTTCAATCCAAACACAGACAAGCACAGGCAGATATCAGATGTTCACCTGTGCACAACATGGTCCACGTGCTTGCATATAGACACAAGAACACACACACAGATGCACACACATGTGCACACACACACAGACATCCATACACTTATACATAGTCACCCACTTGTGCTTCCATACAGACCAATGTAGAAGCACAGTCATGCTCCAGGTTGGACACAAAATACACACTGTAGACATGCCCCAAACAGTATCTCCCAAAACATGTTCTTAAGCTACGTACACAGAGGCAGAGACTGGTGAGCATTCAGGCACACCTGTCTAGAAACACACCTCATATCAGCTGCTCACACAAATGTGCACATGCAGACATTAACTGGATACCCACTTATTACACACAAACACATAGCCCACAAAGAGTGGTGCATAATAAGTTAATCAACATAAACATGAACATGCTGAAACATACATGCACACACCCAGAAAGACATACATAAAGATAATCATGACAGAGACATCTGGGAGACTCCACTGAACAACATGATACCAACATACAGCTAGCCAGAGCACACAGAAAGCCTATGGGAAGAGGGAAGTACGATATGGGAAGACAGTGAGATACAAGGGGGCAGAAACAATCCTGTGCAGGCTCTGAACAACTGATGCTCATCCGCCCTTCTCAGATACTACCTCACAGAGCACCATCCGTCTGGAAGGTCCATTTCCCATCCAGGGGGTTAAAGCTCAGCTGTATGGAGAAAAGGATGGGGAGGGAGGGTGGGAGGTGTCTATAAAATCTCTGTCTCACTTCCTCTTTCCCCAAAGGAAAATCTTTGGGAACTTTGGGCTAGAGGATGTAAAAGCCAGGATAGGGCTGAGAGAAATTCCCATTCATATCTTTTAAAACTTTTATTGTATCTTTTAAAAAAATATACCTTTATTTCTTTTTATGTGGTGGTGAGGATTGAACCCAGTGCTTCACATGTACCAGGCAAGGGCTCCACCATTGAGCCACAACCCCAGCCCTCCCATCCATATCTTTTATTCTACAGATTAATAAGGTCTAATAACAACCAGCAAATAACATAGCCAATATTTATTGAGCATTTCCTGCTTTGCACTAAATGTGCATTAACGCATATGTTCCTTAACCAAACAGTCTGAGAGGCAGGTGCTGTCCCTGACCCCACAAGGCTCCGTGAAGTCACCTGTTCAAGGTCACTCAACAAAGACAGAAGTTAGGATTCCAACCCAGGCCTTCACTTTGTTCTTCATAATCCATCTGGATAGGAATTCATGTGTGCAGAAAGGGAAACTCACTGGGGCACGGGCAAGGCATTTTCCTGGGGTTCACCACTAGCTCACTCTATGCCGATGTCATAAGACATCGGCACGTGCCACTCCCACGTGACTTCAGACATTATCCTTTAGCTCGTGGAAATCAGCAAGAGCAAACACACCTGACTGACCTCTCCCCAAATCCTGCTCCCATTCGGACACTCCCATCCCTTCCCTGGACAGCTCAGGAAAGCCTGTTTGAACATTCATAACCCTTCCCTCATCCCCCAGTCAACTTCATTGAGAAACAAATTCTGCAAACATCTCCCTCCCTTCTAAAATAAAACGGGGTGGGTAGGGGATAGGAGAGGTCCAGGCCTGGGTCCAGCCCAGGTGCAGCCCGGTAATCAGGATTAGAGGGACTGGATACCTGACAAGCCCATGCTAATCCTTTTCCCCACCTCTTCCCCCTCCAATATCAACAAACAACTTTTTTTTTCTCTCTGCTTTGTTCCTTCCCCACAGGTTCCAGAGTCCAGCGGCCTAAAAGAGATTGAGCAAAATGTCAGTCCTGGGAGTGCCAACCTCGCCCACCTCCATTTGTCCTGTGGGAGGGCAAATCTGGAAGGTACAACCACCAAGGCCTGCCCAGCACTCTGCGGGCACCTGGCTCAAGGTTTAGCTGAAGCCATTCCCAAACCCACATAGGAGCAGTCTGAGCCCCTACCTAACGTAATGTCAGAATCTGCTGGGCCAAACCTCAGAGCCTCGATGGTTGGTCACCTACCCTTCCTCCCTCCTGAAGCCAACTCCATGACCACCTGGGTCTACTCTCAGAACCCTCTTGGTACCAGAAGAGGTTCTGATCTTCTTTTGTTGTCCAGTTAAATGACAACTTCTTTTCCTCAGTGAGGTGGGTGATGAGGGACCTCATGGTCAGAAAGATTTAAAGATCATGCAAACACAGACTCCATCTCCTAGGAGAACAACAAGATCATCAAGGGTGACTGTCCTTATTGTTAAGGAAAAGTGCCAATGAGGGAAGGGCAGTAGGGCCACTCGTCCCTTCTCTGCCCCCACCCTCGGCATCACAGGGCCCACACTGGACCTGACCCAAATGTCCAGTTCCTTCTGGCTGCTAACGATAGTCCCTGACAAACCAGGAATCACTCCTAAAAGAGACTGAACGCATCGTCAAATAGGATCTTCTACAGCCCAAATGTTCCCCATCCACTAAACAAAATCCAGAAGGGGAAATGGAGAAGCAGAGCAGGACAGGGGGGAGTTTAGGGCCTTGGCCTCAGGTTTCTCATGTGATTGCTCCATGTTCATCCTGCATCTGTCCTCGGTGCACCTTATGAGAAATGGGAAGCATGCATATTAGTAACAATAACCATAGAAAGGATCCAGTAAGCCCCGTGGGCTTCCCCAGGACCAAGGTAGGAACCCAGTGGGGCTGTCTGTACATGAGGACCCAGAAACTGTCGGCATGTGCCACCATGTTCTTGTTGTCATGACTTTCTCAAGGTCTGAGCAGAGTCTCTGTCCACTGTGACTGTGAGTTACTCCTCTCTGGTTCTGTGCAAAGTCCCGCTGAAATGTGACTCTGGTCTTCTACCCTGTTCCCAGCCACACCTGGGCCCTGGAGGAGCTAATTCTGTTTTGCCCATCCTGGCCCCACTTGAGGTTCCCATGACAAGACTGGGTGTCAAGGGCCAGCACACAGGAAAGTTAGGTCAGATTCATGGCACTGTCTTTCCTTATCCCATCCCTTCTCCCTTCCCTGCATTCCCCTTCAGCTGTTCCACTGAGCTTTCTTCTACCTTTTTTATCCCCTTGCCCCACTATACTGGATGAGCTTCAGCAGAGAAAACATCCTACCTTTGAATTTTGGAGAGTGGCTTATTTCACTTAGCATGATAGTCTCCAGTTCTATCCAGCAAGTGCCATAAAGTCATTCTTTATGGCTGAGTAATAATCCATTGTGTATATGTACCACATTTTCTTTGTGCATTCATCTATTGAAGGGCACCTAGGTTGTTTCCATAGCTTGGCCATTGTGAATTTTGCTACTATCAACATTAATGTGGCTGAGTCATGGTAGTATGGTGATATTAAATCTTTTGGATATATACTAAGGAGTGGGATAACAGGGTCATATGGTGGTTCCATTCCTAGTTATTATGTACACACATGAATATACCACAGTGAATCTCACCATCATGTACATTCATAAGACACTAATTAAAAAATCTATAAGTAAATACAGAAAGATTAGTAGAGTAAAGGGAAGGGAACAGTTGGAGAGGGGAATGGAGATGGAAAGAGGAAGGATTGGGGACTGAACTAGAGCAAATTATATTCCATGTTTGTATAACTATGTAAAATGAATCCTAATGTTATGGATAACTAGAAAGAACCAATGAGAGAGACGGACAGACAGACAGACAGACACACACACACACAGCCATCAGGTCAACAACTGGGCTCAAGTGCTCACTCAAGAATCCTGTGGGAATTTCCTCTCAGGAACTCCACTCCAAGCTCTGGGGCCTTCTCACTCCAAGCCACGCACATCTAGAACCCTTAAATCTATGTCCCTCCTCACCAAAATACCTCCAAATCCACAGCCACACATCTTGTCTTACTCCAGTGAAATCCAGACGATTTCACTGGAATAAGAAGATCCTTTCCTTCTGAGACCTTGAAATTTGCACCTATAGGACCCTTGTAACTCTGCAACCCCACACCCGAAGCTCAGAAGCTCTGATATGCAAATATCCCAGAGTGTTCAATTCTCAAATTTATCTACTGACCCCACACGTCTGCAAACCTCCTCAGGTGTTAGGAATCCAGTCCAGAAGTCTACCTTGCTAATCTGCCCCCTCCTCCTTCCTTGCTGGCTGTGTTCCAAACTAAGTCTGTGCATGGTGGAGGGTGCAGTTGGAAGGAGACAAGAGACAATTATGTAACCGGGACCAAAGGCCAGACTTTGATCCCAGCCCTATAAAGGTAAACCATCCCAGCCATCACTACCTGTTTGTCCTACTCTCTGCCACCATGCTGGCCTCAGGGCTGCTGCTGGTGGCTTTGCTGGCCTGCCTGAGTGTAATGGTGTTGATGTCTGTCTGGAGACAGAGGAAGCTCGGGGGGAAGCTGCCTCCCGGGCCCACTCCACTGCCCTTCATCGGGAATTACCTGCAGCTGGACACAGAGCAGATGTACAACTGCCTCATGAAGGTGCCACCTTCCAGGGAGATGGGTGAAATGGGGTGGGTGCAGGGACTTCCCAGTTTCATCAGGGCTTTTTGGCAGAGGGTTGAACCTGAGGAGCTGGAGTCCTAGGACAGGAGAATTCTGAGTGTTGGGAAGCCAGGACCTAGCCAGGAAAGACAGACCTGGAGATCATCTGAGTGTCAGACACTGGGGAAAAGACATCCCAATCTCTGACATGGAGGGAACTGAACCAATTCAGGGAAGGAGCCCTCTAACCACTCCCATCGTCCCCCATCAGCTGAGCAAGCGCTATGGCCCCGTGTTCACCGTCCACCTGGGGACTCGCCGGGTCGTGGTGCTCTGTGGCTATGATGCAGTGAAGGAGGCGCTGGTGGATCAGGCTGAGGAGTTCAGCGGTCGAGGGGAGAATGCCACCTTTGACTGGCTCTTCAAAGGCTACGGTAAGTGGGACAGCACCTGGTGGCCTCAGTTTCCCCAGCCTGCCCCAAGTCAGCTGCCCTTGAGGTCGTGCAGAGCCCTGTCTGGTCTTCTCTGCGTCCCTGTTCACTGTTCCTCTCCCTGTGTTGGACTGTGGCCTGTCTTAAACCTCCCATGTCCCAGTCTGTCCCTGCTTCTCTCTACCTGTCGCCCTGTTCTCTTCTTTCCCTGGATGGATCCATCTCTTGGCTCCTGGATTTTGTCACCTCAGCTTCTGTGCTCCCCATGACTCTTTCTCTCCTTCCCTCCCCCCTTCTTCTTCATCAGTCACAACCTCACAGTGACTCTTCAAAATCCCCATCTCCACCCTCTGCTGAGAGTCTCTCCTCTCTCCAGACCTCTTCTCTTCTCTCCCTGTGTTTTGTCTCTTCCAATTGAGAAGCCTTCACACTTTATATTTCCTCAATCTCACTCTGTCCCTCTGTCCCTCGTATCTCTGTATCCCCATTTTCTGCATCTGTCTTATCCACTTTTCTTTTCTCCAGATTTTTCTCCTTCCAAGTTTGGATCCCTGCGTGTCTTTTTGTGCAGCGCCCAGCTCAGCGCCTATGGTCCCCTGCTCCCTGCCTCCCTGTGCAACCCTCTACCTTTTGGGCACATTCTTAGGGGTGCTCTGTGGCCCGCTGGCCCCCTCCCTTGTTGGTGACTTCCCGCCACTGCACTCACCTCTAGGCGTAGCATTCAGCAACGGGGAGCGCGCCAAGCAGCTGAGGCGCTTCTCCATCACCACCCTGCGGGACTTCGGAGTGGGCAAGCGCGGGATCGAGGAGCGCATCCAGGAGGAGGCGGGCTTCCTCATCCAGGCGTTCCGCGACACCTGCGGTGAGCCCAGAGCCCCAGAGCAGGCCGGAAGGAAAAGGAAATCCCCCGCATTGTGTTGCGGGATGGGGTCTTAGGTGGGGAAAGGGTGTGTGTGGCCGCAGTCTGTGGCATGGAGCTGGGAATGTCCTTGGCTCAGATTCTGGGACTGGCCTAAGACAGCCCCCTTGGCTCTATTCCAATCCCAGTCTATCACTCCCACCTTCTCCCCACCCCAGGCGCCTTCATAGATCCTACTTTCTACCTGAGCCGAACAGTCTCCAATGTCATTAGCTCCATTGTCTTTGGTGACCGCTTTGACTATGAGGACAAAGAGTTCCTGTCACTGTTGCGCATGATGCTGGGAAGCTTCCAGTTCACAGCTACCTCCACTGGGCAGGTAACTTGTTCCAGCTTGGCACCACCCCTGCCACCACAGTGGCCAACTGCCACACCCCTACCCCCACAGGGCAACCGGTGTCCCAAACTGCCATCCCCCTCCATTGATAAAAACCAGCCCCCAATATTGGATAACTGAACAGCTGCATTAAAATTCAGAACAAGTGACAAGTGTCCAATATATGGTTTCCAAGAATACCTGTATACCTCAACAGATGTCCCCAAACAGAGCCTGCAGGAATCACAAATGCCTTCAATCAGCTGAGATGTTCCCAGCCCAATTTGCCTTCATCTCTAGCAGAGGCTCCCTACCCGACCTTTCTGAATATTTTAATACCTGGACAAATGACCACTTCAGTTCCCTCCTGGGTGCCTGAATACCTGGTGCTGCAAAATCCAGGCCACCAACACCGTTTCACTTCTACCAAGGTGTCCCAAGCCAGTCCACAGGTGCTCCCTACTCTGCCCACTGAATTACCTGAACACTTGAGTCAGGCACCACAACCAAGACTCCAAATATTGGGCACTGAATGTTCCCTAAACACCCAAATAAGCATCCTCCGACACAACTCACTCACACACCTAAAGGGGTCCCTCTGTGCAGCCCATTGGATACCTAAACAGGGAACAGTCATCCCCCTCACTTTGCCACCTGAACAGCAGCATTACTTTAATGTCGGAAAACCTGGTCAGAAGCTCCCACTCCAGTAAGTATATGCACAGCTGTCTCCAGCTGAGGTTACTAAATGCCAAACACCTAATAGGTGCCCCCCATAAAAATCTCAACAAAAATGTCTCCCAACCCAACCTCACCTGAATATCTGCAACCTACATGTATGCTCCAATCATCTCCCCTAAATTCTTAGACAGTTGCCCTCCTACTTAACCCACAGGAACACTTTATGCTGCCTTCCAGCCCCACCCAAACACTGAACACCTGGATAGCTGCCCTGAACCCGTGCTTTTCTCACCTGGAGACAGGTCCTACTCCCACTGGGTGCTGCGCACTGACAGCTGTCTGGTCTTTGCTTTCTCTTTCCGCAACCGCCAGCTCTATGAGATGTTCTACTCGGTGATGAAGCATCTGCCAGGACCTCAGCAACAGGCCTTTAAGGAGCTGCAGGGCCTTGAGGACTTCGTGGCCAGGAAGGTGGAGCAGAACCAGCGCACTCTGGACCCCAACTCCCCGCGGGACTTCATCGACTCCTTTCTCATCCGCATGCAGGAGGTGCAGCCAGCAGCCAGGGTGGGGAGGTCCAAAGCCAGGAAGGGGGAAATCAGGCCAGGGAGGGTGGAAGAACAGAGGCCCAAATTAGCCTCCCTTTGCATAATCCTCATGGTCCCAATCACAATAAACACCACTATTTCATCTGCCAAGCCCTTGTAAGCACAGAGTAACGTGTGCATACAACTAACTCTACAGTGCTGCCATGAGCCAGGCACTATTTTAAGTGCTTACTTAGCATCTACAATAGCTCTTGTACAATGTTTTATTATGACACCAATTTTACAAATGAAGAGACTTCGGCCCAGAGAGTATAAGTAACTTGTCTAAGGTCACACAGCAAGGAAACAGTAGACCCTAGCTCAAAATAGTATCTCTCTGACTCTGGCTGGTGCTTTCAGCCACCAAACTGTCTGATGTTTTATACCCTGGTCATCAGTCACACTCATGTGGACAGGTGACCTGGCTTTACTATGTGACGTTGAAAGATCTCACCTCCAACTGCATGCATCAAGGAGATAGGGATTTATGGAGTCTGATGTTCAAAGAATTAGGAAGGAGATCCTCCAAAGACTTCACGATGTTTGGGGGAACAGATGCTGTTGCTTAAAATTCTTTGTTTCAGAAAAACTATCTCTAATGCTCCTGAATCACTCCATGTTGACATCTCTGCCCATCTTTCTCAGTCTCTCTCCATCCCTGTCTTTCTGAATACCGTATAATTGAAAAAGTGACAACTGGCCTTGTCACTAAAGAATAGATAGCCATCAGGGCAAAGCACATGAGAAGAGCATTTTGGACAAAGCCGGAATTTTACTCAAAAGCCTGAAACCTGGGCAGAGCCCGGCAAATCTAGCCCCCTCCTCTCACCTTAGGTCTGGACCTAAGAAAGATGGTCCAAGGAGAAATCTCAGAAGGCCCCAAAGGGAAGACTTTGGGACTTGGCCTGAAGGCCTCTCTCCTTTCAGGAGAAAAATAACCCCAACACAGAGTTCTTCTTGAAGAACTTGGTGCTGACCACACTGAACCTCTTCTTTGCTGGCACCGAGACCGTGAGCACGACCCTGCGCTACGGCATCCTGATGCTCATGAAGCACCCAGAGGTGGAGGGTAAGGCTGCAGGGACAGGGGAGTGGAGGCCATAGACCCTTGGAACTCCTCTGAGCCAGCTCCAGTGACTCCACCTCTCTCAGGTCCTTGGCCAGGGGTGAGGGATATTCAGTGGGTAGGCATCAGCCAAGTAGCCATGAAAATATTGGAAGTGTGTGAACCAGTTAGAAAATTGCTCCTCTGCTAAGCCCACTACGTCCCACTGCCCGCTCCCCAGGCACTCCCTGGGACCCCTGACTTGCGGCTCCCATCTGGTACAATCAAGTTAACAAGACCCTGCTGCTACAACGTGTGTGGCCATTGGCTGTTCTGAATGGTCTAAGGGGGTGTCAGACATAGATGCTTGCCATTCACCCAGGTTTACATGTTTGGATTGTCGTGCCTGTTCTTCAGCCACTAGGTACCTAAACACCTTCCTTTTGCCTCAGCCAAACTCCATGAGGAGATTGACCGGGTGATTGGCAGGAACCGGCAGCCCAAGTTTGAGGACCGCGCCAAGATGCCCTACACAGAGGCCGTGATCCACGAGATCCAAAGATTTGGAGACATGATTCCCATGGGCGTGTCTCGCAGGGTCATCAAGGACACCAAATTTCGGGGCTTTTTCCTCCCCAAGGTGCTGACCTCTGAGCCACTCCCTGGGACCCTAGCACCCCATCCCCATCAATAGATTTCCAGTCCCTATCCCACACCCTCCATCAAAGAATCATGCAACTGCTGTGTGCCTTGAGTCTTGCCATTCAGAGACTCCTGTGTCTCCAGTAGCCCCAGTCTTTCTGTCTCAGGAGAATCAACCCTATGTCTCCCAACTTCGCTGTCTCAAAAGACACAAATCTCATTTCCCTAGACCTCCTGCCTTCAGGACAGGAACCTCATGTCCCCCACACATCCTGCCTTGAGGGACACAAATCCCATATTTCCCCCAATTCCCCCAACCTCCAGCCTTGAGAAAGATGAACCCATATCCCCCAACATCCTGTCCCAGGAGACAAAGACCCTGTGTCCTTTAGCTTTGCTGCTTCAGAGGGTGAAACCCCAACTCCCCCATACTTCCTGTCTCACAGGCATTAACTTCATACCCCCCAAAGCTTCTCTCTCAGAAGAGCCCTGTTCCCACGCCTCCCATTTCTCTTCCAGTGGGGCACCCTAACTCTCTTTTCGGTGTCTGTGAACTTTCAACACTCTCTTCTTCTACCCCATCTTATCCACCCCTCCTCCCCCCTTCTTCAGGGCACAGAAGTATTCCCTATGCTGGGCTCTGTGCTGAGAGACACCAAGTTCTTCTCCAACCCTGAAGATTTCAACCCCCAGCGCTTCCTGGATGACAAGGGGCAGTTTAAGAAGAGTGACGCATTTGTGCCTTTTTCCATTGGTAAGAGACCACTGCCTGCTGCCAGGCCACGGCTCACACCACCAGGGGAAGCTCATCCCAGCTTCCCTCTCTAAGTGTAGCCTAGCATCTTTCTCCAGCTCTAAAGTCCCTCTTGAAATCTACCCTGGAGCCTACCAGCCGCAACTCCCATAACAACCAAGACCCATATATCTGCACCCAGGAAAAAGGGAAGGGATGACCAAATCTCATTTAGAGATGGGGATGATGAAGGATCAGAGTGAGTCAGAAATCCTTTTAAGGACACACAGCAACATCTTCATATTCTTAGAGGATGACAGCATACAGCCATATTTGAGAATGTATTTGGGGGGAAGGGGCACTTAAACTTCCCAGTGCTACAGGCTGGCATGGATCACCCCACCTCATGTGCCAGGGAAATGGAGGCTCAGAGAGGATTAGAGCCCTTCCTGAAGGTCTCTCGGGTCCCAGTGCTGCAGCCCCTACTCCCTGGGAGAATGCCACAGGGATCTGGGACTTGGTGTGGCTGCAGAGAGCTGGCTTCACCTCGGCCCCTCCCTCCTCTCCTCTTCAGGAAAGCGGTACTGTTTTGGAGAAGGCCTGGCTAGAATGGAGCTCTTTCTCTTCCTCACCACCATCTTGCAGAACTTCTGCTTCAAGTCCCCACAGGCGCCCCAGGACATAGACGTGTCTCCTAAACACGTGGGTTTTGCCACCATCCCGAGGACCTACACCATGAGCTTCCTGGCCCGCTGAGCTGGGGCCCAGGCAAGGGGGAGGCAGGGTTAAGGGGAAGGGAGAGTGGAAGTAAGAGGCAAATTGGATAGAAGAGGGAGAAGAGTCAGAACAGACCAGCAGACTGCCTTTGCCAGACATTGGGCCCTGAGAGCAGGGAAACCTCACACTATGCAGTGGTGGTAGTAGCAGTTGTAATAGTAATAGTAATAATAATAATAATAATAATAATAATAATAATAATAATAATAACAACAACAACAAAAGCTATTATTTCGAGCAAGCATTCTTTGTCAGCTCTGTGCTAAAAGCATCAAACGATCTCCCAGCTTAATACTCAAAAGCCCATGTGAAAGGGAACAGTGTTCATGCCCATTTTAAAGGTGACACAGCTGAGGCTTAGTAAGTTTAAGTCACTATGTGAACACAGAACACAGAACAGAAGTGCCTAGCAAATGCTTGAACATCTGTGCCCAGTCTTTGGAGGAGATTTTAAAATATTATCACTTCCCTGAATAAAACAACATATTTGTCTACACTCCCGCCTAATTATGCAGAACTTGAAAACCAGCGGTCATCATCTGTGTGTCTGTCAGAGAAGGCCATTGTGGCGGACTCAGAGTCCATCTGGGGAACTAGAATCAGGCCTCTCAATGATGTGTGTGAGGGAGATGAACTCTTTCAGGGAAGGCCAGAATTTTGGATTTGTGTACAGCCATGAGTAGGTGTGTGTTCATGCACAGATGAGTAAATGTTACAGAGCCGGGGCCTTTCAAGAAACCAAGGCCTTGTGAAGAACCCCCCTTCAAACCCAGTTCTTGTGATCAATTCAGAAAGATTTCAGATATGTGGCTCAGAATAACATGAAGGAGTTTATTGAAGGGACAGGTAAAGGGAAAGGGGACACTCTCAAGGAAGAGAGTGGCTCCTCTCAGAGAGGAGAGGGACAACTTGCCTCTTCTGCATTCCAGTATTTTGGGGGATTCCAAAGAAGTTTCTAGAGAGTTCGGCCCAGGTTCATAGCTTGACTTTTGACTGACAGCCAGATAACATCAGACTTTCAAGTCCCCACTGCCATGGCAACTCCATGTCACCTTTGCCCATGCCGATCACTTCTAATTGGACTCTTTGCCATACATTCTTACAGATTTTATGGTTAGGAGGAACTATCTTTATTCCCCAGAGTTTCAGGGTCTGGTCACAAAAGTCTTCACCTTAAGGGTAACTTGGATTCCTCTTGTCAACAATATTTTGGGCCTGCATTTCTCCCACAGTTAGCAGACAGTTTGCTGAGAAATGCAACATAGCCTGTTTACTTTAGCAGGCAGGATGCAGGTAAATTTCTTTTTGGAAAAGAAAGCACATGGGGGTCAGCATAACAGGCCGATTTGGTGGAATTATTCTCTCAACCTCGGGTTCCCTTCATTCACATGTGTCCGTTCCCTAACACAAGGATATGATTACATATTCTGCCATGGGTTTCCATAGGTGATGTGCTCTGAGGAGTCAGTGATCAGCTGTAAGACCCATTTTCAGAATCACCTGCTTCCTGCTGTCAGATGAGGTAATGCAAATCTCCTAACAAGGAGGATCCTTGAGCAGTGTACATAATCTGAGCATTTGTATACATCAGGATCTCCACATTTCTTAAATGTTACACATACACACACACACACACACACACACACACACACACACACACACACCTCCTTTTAACAAATGAAAATTCAGATCCACCAAAGAGAAATCTGTTCCCTTGGACTTTGCAAGTTTCCAAACAGGAAGTGATTCTCATGTTTCTCGATTTCTGTTATCTATGTCTTACAACCTGGGTTCTATAAATGGTCTCTTCCTGTTCACTGGAGTGGGAATGAGAATGGACCCAAAGACTCACACCCCTCTGTTGATACCAACATGCTTGTCAAAACCCCGCATCAGCATCAAGCCACATCCTCTCATTTGCATTTCTCCTTAAAGAGCTTCTAAAATCCTTGACTCAGGGAATCCTTTTTTTTTTTAATCTTTTTTCTTTTTTAATATTTTTTAATTGTCAATAGACCTTTATTTATTTATTTATATGCAGTGCCGAGAATCAAACCAGGGCCTCATAATTGTTAGGCAAATGCTCTCCCACTGAGCCACAAATCCAGCCCAGGGAATCTTAGAATTGTGCAGTGACAAAACTGTCACATCCTAAAACTGTGGTGTCTAAAATTCAGAACCTTGGAATGACAACTACCCTGAACTTTCCCCTCAGAATCTTTGGATCACTGATGCTTGGAATTCTTGGTGCTCACAATTTTCATAGAAATTTCCCGAGTCCGGCGGGAGACGTCGGGATTAAAAAAGACACAGGAGTCCGAGGTCCTTCATCCAGGGGGAATCTGACTTTATTATCTCAGCTCATACTTATATATTTCTTTCAGACAGAATGGAAAGTTACTGGTAGGCGGAAGCAAGGACGGAGGGGGGCAGGTGGTCCTTGTCGACTCATACTAAGCCTTCAACCAGGAACCTTATCAGACCCAAGCAGGTCAGGACGTTCCCACATGACTGTTATAGGCTGAATATGAAAACAGACACCACAAATCTTTCAAGGCCTTGGGAGCTGGCCTCTTTGGCGTGCACACAAGAAACCAGGGCTGGGCCCAAGCCCCGGGGGCTAGGGGGAATCTGAGCCAGCAGTTCCCCCTCTTTTGTTTGTTGCACGTCAAAGGGAATCAAGTAGCCCCTGTCTTAGGTCGTTCACTGCCCTTACAGTGCTTACCCGTCTCTGGGGAGGCCCCATTCCCCTGTCTTAGGTTGCAGTGCAAGCGTGAAAGTTGCCCGTCTCTGGGTACTACAAGATCAGCTCGTTATTACCAAGGCATTTAGTGGTAGCGATCCAGCCAGTCATTATTGGGTCTCTAATTGGTTCCGGTTCGACAAGGCATAGAGTCAGAGGAGAGGAATAACAAAAATAAAGAAGGAAAAGGGGGTAAAAGGAGGAAGGCATGAAGCAGGGATCATTGTAGAAAAGTCATCTTCGGATTGGTCGGAGACAAACTTCTGCAAGATCATCCTTGGTTTGTAGGCGTTGATAATGGACCTGTATTGGCTTAGAAGTCAGAATGTTAATTTGGTCTTTAATAAATTGTGTCATTCTCTTGACAAGGCAGGGGCCTACAGCAACTATAAGGAGGAGACCGAAAAGCGGTCCCATATTGTGAGTGGCGGCATCTGCTTTAGCATTGCCTTCCGCCAGAGGCCCAGGAAGCTCTGAATGTCCTCGGATATGTCCAATGAATAAAGGATCTCGTCTAGCCCAAACAAGAAGCTGAACCGTTTGTAATTGTTCCATGATAGTAGATTGCCTGCCAATATAAGGGGCTGTTTCAATAACTAAGGCTAAATTGGCAACATAGAGACTATCAGTATACATATTAAGTGGGGTGGAATTGTAAAGTTTAAGGGCCATAATTAGAGCCTCAACTTCTGATCTTTGGGCAGACAGTTTAGGAACAGGGTGTCGAATTACTTGAGATCCATCAAAAACAACAGCAAACCCCCCTTTAGCTCCGTCTGTATAAACAGTCTGAGCTCCTGAGATAGGTTCCCTTTTAATAATTTTAGGAAAAATAATAGGACATTTTTTAAGGCCTTCTAGAAGTTTATGTCGGGGAAAGTGATTATCAATTTTACCTTTGAAATTACAAAGAAAAAGACACCAAAGATCATTTTCTTGTTGCAATTTTAAAATCATATCCTGGGTATAAGGCTGAATGAGAATGTCAAAAGTTTTTCCAAACAGTGCATCACCCAAATATTTGGCTTTCCAGATCAGATTTATCACTAGTTCATAAAAGGGAGTTATCACCCGAGAGTTAGAAGCGGGTAGATGGACCCAATAGATGGGACCTGTTTGCCAAAACACTCCAGTAGGAGTTAATTTTGATGGCAGGATTATAAATGATAGGGGTATAGAATAATCTATCTGGGTAATTTGCATCTTTTGTGGGGCTGTTTTTATTAACCTGAGTGCCTTCAAGGCTTTTGGAGTAGGTTTTCACAGGGAAGTGGGTGAGGGGTCTTTTCTCAAAAGGTCATACAGGGGTTTAAGTTAGTAGTTCAATATACTTAATATTTAATCAACAATGTGAATTTATTTACCAAAATTAATCTTTATCTTAAACAGTAAGAATTATTAGGCAATAAGGATCTTTCTTTAAAAAATAAACTTACATTTTAATAGGTGTTTATCATATCAAAATATGGACAAAATTTTTGCTCACATTAGTATAGTTAAATTAGGAAAATAACCTGAAATACCCTTAAATTAATTATAGTCAGTTTAGTATATATAAATCTCTTTTTTAATTGTTCTAACTTTTTACATCATCTGTTTAGATAACAATGTAAAAATCTCTCTCCCCCTTTTTTTTTTTTTTTGGAAAATGAATATAAAGACCTTGTTTTACCCAAAGATGATTTCTTTCTTCTTTTTGGGATCCATGTGTGCTTTTTTTTTTTTTTTTTTTTTTTTTTGTTGAAGCATCTTTTTCTTAAAAAAAAATATACTTTGGAACAATTTCTGAAAACCTTAGAATCTATAAACAAATTATTATACTTTGATAAGAAATATCAATGAAAATATAGTTAAAACCTTTAGATATTTTGTAGAAATAATTATAATAATTTATCATCTTATAAGTTTAAACAGTAACCTTGAGAATTAGAAACTACTTGATTGTATTTTCACTTAAAAGCAAATTTATAGTAAACACACTTATCTCAAATATCTGTAACTGAAAAGGCAGAGTATCTTGATAAATGTAAATATAAAACATAAATTATGGGTTTCCTGTTGAAGAAAAACAATTAGGCAAATATATATTAACTAATCAATTAGGCATGTGCTAATTAATTTATAGATTAACAAATATAGGTTATTTAAATATCTAAAAAATATATATTAAGAATAAGAACTTATAATTGTATTAACTTTATGTAACCACATGGTCTTAAAATATTTGGATCCATTTTAATTTATTTTTAACTAGGAGTGCACTCTTTTATGTGACGTCACTTGATGTAACTGAAATAAGATCCTTGAGTATACATTTTTATTTTTATAGTTAGCAATGAAAATAAGGATTTTTTGGTCATCACAGGAACTTTACCGGCTTGTTCCTGTGGCGAGCAAATGCATCCTCATGACCTCCAAAATTAAAAGTAAAATATAAAGAAGCATATTTGATATCTCTCATCAATAGAACATTATTTAGTAACACAACTATAAAGAAAAAGTCAGGTTATTTAACTTAGAACTAGCTTAAATTTAGGTCTGTAACATAGAAACCTGTAGAATTAAATTTTGTCTGAAAAAGATATTTTTCGTTAGCATTTATAGGTAGGCATCTTTTAAAAATACAGGCTCTGAGCAGCTCCGGTAGAAATCTGAAACACAGCAGTACAGGTTAGTGGCTGGAAGGCGGGACTAGAAGTCCTGTCTAAGTGACTGTGGAAGAACCAATCAGTAGCCCCCAAAAGTGTGGAAGGTGGGACCAGGAAGCCGCTCTTCCGGCCAGGCACCCCATGGTTACCATGGTGATGCAAACAACATGGAGTCCACTGCCCATTTTCGGGGCAAAAGTTCCCTAAGTTTTCCTAGCCGATTGCATTTTGTTTGATTTTTGTCTGCATTTTTCCCCGCCTGGCCAATATCTTACTGCGGTAGCAGCTTGTTCTGTCTCTGGACCACCCTGTACACTCTGCCTTCTGGGGTTGTCCTTGTCCCAATCGGGGTTATAAGGAGGGAGCACAACAGCGATTGGGGCCATAGGTGCTTTAAATCTTGACTTCTTCATTTGACCCTCCAGTTCCTCCTCCTGCCAGCTGTTACCATGGAGCCCAGTTAGTAACTCCCTTATCTTAGAAATGTACTCAGCACTGTGAAGCCCAGCTCAAGGCTAGAGGCCTTGTTTACATATTTTTGTGAAAAACTAGTAAGGGAGTGTCCAGCGCCTGGAGTGCTAATTTTTCAGACAGTAGCCAAATAAAACAGGGTAATATGAAAATAGGAAATTTATCTACATTGAACTCTTTTGTAGAGATTCTTTTGCTGAAAATCCTAAAATAAGCCATGGTGAATATTTTGGAGAAGGTCAGTTAAGACTTTTCTGTGGGCCTATTAGGGAGGGGGAAGATGAGAAGGCAGGGTTGAGAGCAGCTAGGGTGGATCTAAGAATGAAGAAGGAGATGTGAAAGAATAATGGGAAAGGGGTAAGGACTCTGCCATTTGTTCTTCCTGGACCTGGTTAAGGACTTGTTCACATTCTGCAAGCTGTTCCTTAATCTTTATTTTATCTATTAACAAAGCATCTTTAACCAGTCTCCATAAAGAGAAAGTGGCGATTGGGATACTTTCCGGACCTTGATCCCTTAACAATCTTTGTAAATCACATCTGACCTGATCCCAATCATTATTATTAAGAAATCCCCCTGTCAGAAACCAAGGACATGCCTGGGCAATAACTTCAACAAATTCTGTTGCAGTTTTTGTTTTTATTCCTGTTCCTTGTGTGTTCAACAGCTCTCTGAGTTCGTTGGCCAGACGAACTTTAGCTGCTGAGTTACCCATGGTGCGCACCCCTTTTCCCCTTCTCTTATGGAAGGTCTCTTTTCCCCTTCTCTTATGGAAGGTCTCCAATTCTCCCCCTTCTCTTATGGAAGGTGAGTCCCGTCCGCTTACCTCCGCTTTCCGGTCGGTGGGACTTCCAATCTGCCGCGTCCGGCAAAAATGGACCGAGTCCGGCGGGAGACGTCGGGATTAAAAAAGACACAGGAGTCCGAGGTCCTTCATCCAGGGGGAATCTGACTTTATTATCTCAGCTCATACTTATATATTTCTTTCAGACAGAATGGAAAGTTACTGGTAGGCGGAAGCAAGGACGGAGGGGGGCAGGTGGTCCTTGTCGACTCATACTAAGCCTTCAACCAGGAACCTTATCAGACCCAAGCAGGTCAGGACGTTCCCACATGACTGTTATAGGCTGAATATGAAAACAGACACCACAAATCTTTCAAGGCCTTGGGAGCTGGCCTCTTTGGCGTGCACACAAAAAACCAGGGCTGGGCCCAAGCCCCGGGGGCTAGGGGGAATCTGAGCCAGCAACACACATTTTTGGGAAATGTATTCCAAGCACCTCAGTGGGAGCAAATGTCTGTCCTCCAAGCTGAATGTTCCTTTTGAGAAAGAGAAGAGGAATGAAAGGCTGGTGCCATTTGTGGGTTTTGCCAATGAGACACACCTCTGGTGGAAGACAGATGGCGGGTAGGTCTTTACCCTGTAAGAGGGGAGAGGAGAGAAAAAGAACAAGTACTAATTCTCATAACCCTCAAACTTATGCCTGGTAAGAAAACCAAAACCAAAACCAGGAGTTCATCAAGGCATTTCCAGAGGTGCCACCAGCAGCCATTTTCACTCATTCAAACAGGATGCTCTCAGCTGTGGGGCTCTGGAATGGCCAACTCTGCAGCTGTCTGAGACTGAGATGGGAACATGACCCCTGGATCTGGGCCAGGCTTTGCTGCCAACTTCTTGGGGCACTTTCTCATCTCTCCTTCCTCACAGTAGTGATGTGAAGGTTGACAGATAGCCCAGTTCTGGAGAGCTTCAAACCCTAAATGGTTGTAGGGATAGGTGGATGAGATGGGGTGATATTTTGTGAGTACCTTTATTTCCACCAATATTTCCGTCAAACCCAGAGTTCCAAGAGTAAAGCCACACACATGCATGTGTACACACGCAGACACACATACACACACACACGGTGACAACAGCCTAGGTTGTGCCAGAGCCTGTGCTTAGCCCCTTGCATTAACTTCCCAGGGCTACCTAGGCAAAATAACACAGAATGGGTGGCTTCAAACACAGAAATGTATTGTCTCACAGTTCTGAAAGCTAGGAGGTCAAGATCAAGGTGTTGGCAGGGTCATGCCATTTGAAACACAAAAGGGAATTTTTCTGTGCCTCTTCCTAGCTTCTAGGCTTGCTGGATACCTGGCATTCCTGGGCTTCTAGCTGCATGACTGCCATCCCTGCCATTGTTGTCACCTAGCATTCTCCCTGTCTGGCCACCTTGGTATAAGGACACCAGTCACATGCATTAGGAATCCACCCTACTCCAGAGTGGCCTCATCTTCACCACATCTTCCATGACCCTTATGCTTAAACAAGGTCACATAGCAGGGGTCCTGAGGATTAGGACGTGAACTTCTGGGAGCACACATTTCACCCCCATAACGTCCCTATGCACGAGCACATTCAATCCTATAAACCAGCCTGTCAGGCAATTTGATGACGTCATGTTAAGGATGAGTTCAGAGGCTCATAGGAAGTTTAGGAACCTGCTTAAAGTCACACAGATAGGACATAATGAAGGACAGAAAGTGGATACAGGACAGGGAAATTCTGACGTACCTCTCTTGAGCTTTCAGAGAAGAGTTAGAGACAACTCCAGACCCAGAGGAACCCTGGGGGAGGAGTTAGCTTTAAGGAGAACGTTTCCCAAGGAAAAGAGGTCAGAGGCTGGGATTTAGTTTCCCATCATCCCTCACTGAAACCCATGATGTTCCACTTTGGGCTGCCTGTGGACATGCATAGTATTCCCAAGAAAAAAAATGCTGGAATAACTGAACATCCACCTGTTGAAAAATGAATCTAGACCCAGAGCTTACGGCTTTTACAAAAATTGACTCTAAGCATACCCTAGACCTAAATACGAGGTGAAAAACTGTGAAATGTTTAGAAAATCCAGGTGACCTGGATTTGGTGTTGAAGTCTTAGAATAGCAAATGCATAATCCATGAAAGAAACAACAAATATGTTCAATTTACTTAAATTTAAAAACTTACAAGCTAAAGACTGAAAGAAAATATTTGCAAAACATAGTTTCAACACTGTATCTGAATAATACAAGAGCTTCTAAAATTTGATGGTAAGGAATAAAACAACACAATTACAAATAGAAAAAAAATGGGGAAAAGATGTAAATTGGCATCGCACCAGAGAGAATGCATGCATAGCAAATGAGCAGATGAAAAGAAGCCCAACATCCTGCGTCATGAGGGAACCGCAAACTAAAACCACAATGGGGGCTGGGGCTATAGCTTAGTTGGTAGAGAGCTTGTCTCACATGCACAAGGCCCAGGGTTCAATCCCAGCACCACAGGGGAAAAAAACACAATGAGACACCACGGTAGATAAGATACCACTATGTACCTATTAGAAGGGCTTCATTTGAAACCCTGACAATCTTAAATTCTGGCAAGGAGATGAAGCTCCAGGAACTCTCCTTCATCACCAGTAAGAATGCAAAAATGATACAGTCACTTTGGAAGATAGATTGGCATTTTCTTAAAAGTCAAGCATATGCCAACCATGTGATCTAGCAACATTCTCTTTATAAAATTTATTTGTAACTTTTATACAAAACATGAATATTACAAATATTATTGGTTTACCATGTAATGTCTGGGTACATTGTGCAATGTATAAATCAGGTTAAGCATTTATCTCCTCAAACATCATTTCATCAAGGTAAAAATTTTCAGAATCCTTTCTTCTAGCATTTTGAAAGGGACTGTATATATTATTGTTATCCAGTCACCCTACTGTACAATAGCATAGCAGAACTTCTTGCTCTTATCTAGCTGTAACTCAGTAACCACTGATCAAACTTTCTCCAGTTCTCACCCCAAATTGCCCCAGCCTCAGGGAACCACCATTGTATTCTGAAGTTTGATGAGATAAGCTTTTGTAGATTCCACACATGTGTAGGATCATATAATTCTCATCTTTCTGTGTCTGGATTATTTCACTCAACAATCTCCAGTTCACCACATGTTGTCACAAATGACAGGATATCATTGATTTTTGTAGCTCACAGTTCTCCGTTATGTATATGTACCATATTTTCTTTACCTATCCATTGGTTGGTGGACATTAGGTGTGCCCCACTTTTGAATATTGTGAATAGGGCTGAATAAACACAGGCATGCAGATGTCTCTTCAACATACTGGTTAATTCTTTGGATAGATGCCCAGTAGTGGGATTCCTGGATCATATAATGGTTATAGTTTTGTTTTTTAAGGAAACTACATACTGTTTTCCCCAATGGCTGTGCTAATTTACATTCCCACCAGTGGTGTGCAGGGGTGCACTTTTCTCTACATCCTTGATGGGACTTGTTGTGTTGTCTTTTTGATAATAGCCAATCTTACTAGGGTGAAATGACATCTCACCTTAGTTCTGATTTACATTTGCCTGCTGATTAGTAATGTCAACCATTTTTTTCATGTCCCTGTTAGTCATTTGTGTGTGTGTGTATAAAATAGTATACAAAAATATATATAATTTTAAAAATCTGTAGTATTAATTAAAGAATTGTCTATTTAGATGTATTATTCAGTTTTTAATTATGTTATTATTTTGTATTGAGTTTTTAGAGTTCCTTATATGTTCTGAATATCAACCCTTTGTTCAATACATGGTTGGCAAATACTTTCTCCCTTTCTGTAGGTTGTTTCTGTATTCTATGATTGTTTCTTTTGCTGTGCAGAAGCCTTTTAGTTTAATGTAATTCCATTTTTGCTTCTGTTCCTTGTGCTTTAGGGGTCTTTTCCAATGATGAGCATTTCATCTAATATCAATTCCCCCTAAGTTATCTCCCAAAAATAGGATAGGAAGGAATTCTTCCAAACATATTGTGTAAGGCCAGCATTACTTGTGAAGCAAACCAGATAAGGACACATCAAAAAAGGAAACTATAGGCCAATATAAAATAGTATACAAAAATCTTGATGAAAAATAGACACAAAAATCTTCAACAATAAACTAGAAACCAAATGCAACAACACACTAAAAATATTATTCATTACGGTCAAATGGAATTCACAAAGGTTCACTGTGGTCGATTGAAATTATGTTATGGAACCAGCTCAGGTATTTGTCAACAGATGAATGGATAAAGATGTGGTGTGTATACACAATGGAGTCTTACTCTGTCATGAAGAAGAATGAAATTATGTTATTTGCTGGTAAATGGATGACATGGAGAACATCATGCTAAAATGAAATAAGCCAGAAACAGAAAACTAAGGGTCAAATGTTGTCTAGCATATGCAGAAGTTAGAGGCAATGAAGGAAAAAGGGGAAATCCCAGGAAAATAGAAGGAAGTTTAGTGGAATAGAGTAGAGAGAATTGAGAAGAAGGATTCTGTAATTTCTGCTCAATTTCTATGTGAAAGTAAAACTACCTTAAAAATAGTCTATTCATTGAAAATAATAAGCCCAGACAATTCACCATGTAAACAGATGAAATGAGAAAAAGTCACGTGATTGAATAAACATATGCAGGAAAATCATTTGGTGAAATTCAACCCCTATTCATAATAAAAATTCTCTGAAAATTATAAGTAGAAGACAACTTTTTCAGCTTGATAAAGACTCTATAAAAACCTACAGTGGATGTTATATTTAATTGTAAAAGATTGAATGACTTCACTGCAAAATTAGGAACAAGCAAGTAGATATGTTCTCAACACTTTTGTTCAATGTATTACTGGAAATTCTAGCCAACATATCAAATCCAGAGAAAAATAAAATAAAAGACACTCATGTTAGAAGAGGATAAATAAAACTGTCTCTACTTGCAGATGAAACAATAGTCTTTGCAAAAAAAATCTCCAAGAATCTACCCAAACATACCTTCCTAGAATTAATAAGTGAGATCTGCAAAGTTAACATACATGTGAAAATTATTTTTTATTATTTTTATATACTGGCAATAAACCTGAAGAAATAATGCTTTAAAACATAATACTACTACAGTCACTCAAATATACTTAATTATAAATGTAGCAACATTTTCATACTACTTGTATTCTAAAAACTACAAAATACTGATGAAAAACCAATTACTATGTAAATAAATGGAGATACATACCATGTTCATGGATTGAAAGATTCAACATAATAAAGAAGTTATCTCTCCTCAAATTGATCTATAACTTTAACACAATTAAATACAAGCAAGAATTTTGGTGGATTTATATAAACTTGTTTGAAAATCTATATAGACTAGACAAAAAAATTTCAAATAAGGATAAAATGGAAGGAAACACTCTTTCTGATTTGTTCCATGGGAATAAGGAAAAATCTGTATTTAGACATTGATTTGTACCTTACAGTTTCATGGGAGAAGAAAAGAACATACAAAAATTAGTATGCTAAGTGTCCATCTTTAGAAATTTGAGAAAATCAACACAGAAAATCAATGATAGTGCAAGAATGAAGACGAAAATATAAATAAAGACGTCAAAGAAAACAATTTTAAGTCACAATGCTTAGGATGAATTCAATTTCTATGTCAACATGGTAACATTACAAATTCTATCTCTTCTTTTTAGTGTGAAATAATCATAGATTCAACAAAAAAAAGATATAGAGGCCCCATGTATCATTTTTCCAGTGGTATTATAGGGGAGGAAAATTTTACCACACAGGGTATTTCAGCTGTCCCTAAGTATAAAATTAACACTAGAAAGATTCACAGGAGAAAAGAATATGGTTTCTATCTTTGCAAGGGACTCTCTTCATGAAAGAGAAGACCCAAATGAGCAGTTAGAGCCAGATGCTAATATACTAAGTTCAAAAAAAAGAGTAGTGAATTTTGAATATATTGCAAGACAAGGGGCTTGAGCATGGGCTAATCATGGGTGAGTACTAGAAAGATAAGGGTTATTTTAACAAGCTTTGTTTGTATAGAATTCTGTTTAATTCTCCCTAGATTCTACAGGTAAGAGCCCAGTCTGTCAACACCTTGACTGCAATGTCATTGGATCCTAACCAGAAAATGCAGTGAATGCATGCTGAACTTTCTGCCTCCAGAACTGTGAGCTAATAAGTTTGTGTTGCTTCAAGATGCTATAATTGTGGTAACTTTTTGTACAGCAACAGCTAATTTTCAGAATTACTGTGTTCAGAGGCCAGTTTTGCCAGTGCTGTTGGCAAAAATTATATACCATAGTTATTTTGTCTACTTGGTTGTTCAATACCTCTTTATAGTGGATACTTTCACCAGCTCAGGCTCAGGTTGACTCCTTTATGGGAAATTTCATTAAAGTTCCTCTTGTCAGGCTGGGGTGTAACTCTGTATAGTTCTTACCCAGTAAGTTCAAAGGAATAATCTGATTCTAAGTACTGGAGAGAGAAGGAGAGGGAGAGAGAGAGACATAAAAGGAGAGAGGGAGAGAGGGAGAGGGTAAGGGAGAGGGAGAGGGAGAGAGAATGGGAGAAAGAAGAAGAACTAGGAGAAGTTCTTCTTGCCCAGGAAATCTTACCCAGGGACTGTGACTAGGATTCAATGGTTCTGTGGACTCCTTGAATTTATATCCAAAACCCACTGATCACAAATATTCATGCAAACTGTTTGGGAAACATCATTCAATAAAGCAGGGCTCTGTCTCAAAAATGAATTCATAATAATCCAAAACAGTTATTTACTTTTCTATTAGGACAGTAAGAGGAAATTATGGAGCAAAAAGAAGAAGAAAAGTCAAGGTGGCAGAGACTAGGAGGTTGTATTTCCCAATATCTGTCATAGATGTTAGGACCAAGAACATCGACATATGTCTTCTGTAAGTAAGAATTGCATCTTGTGTTGAGTGCATGTGACTTGGGGGATTGTTTGTTATAGCAGCTAGCTCACTAAGATGAGGGTCCCAGCACACCTTCTTGGAATTGTACAAAAATCCCTTCCCCTTTCTTCCTCAATTCGCCAGCTATCTGTGATTCTCAGTGGCACTGCCGCATCCCCACACCATTCATTCACCCCTGTCTCTTTGCTCTTCATCTTTTCTTCCACCAATCACCTTCCTCACCTGGCCTTCATATATGTGCTGCACAACTGCTTCATGGAATTATAAACTGTCTTCTGCTCTCAGTGTTTCTTCCCTAAGTCTAAGCACCCCGCAACTCCTCTATTACTATTACTATTATTCTCTACAGTGCCCCCACTCCTTTCTTAGTTTTTCAGGTGAAATTGACTGTGGTCATTCATTTGTCAATCATTCTTTCATGTTAAATACATATAGACTTTTGAGTATGGTGGGTGATGGGTTAATCCAGAAATAGTCTGAAAAAATAAGATACTTTAATTCTCTTACAAATTGTAGACATTAAGCAGTTGTCAGTACAAGATCATTATGGTTCTCCACAGGGTTGGGCTCTTCTACTTTATTGCTCTACTGTGTGTTTTCCACTCTCAGGATCACATCATGGTGCATGATGACTGCTGGAGCACCGGGCATTGATTATACATCCCAGCTTGCCGCAGTCTGGCTGGGCACAATTCAGGAGCCACTTGTCAAAAGAAACAAACTTTATTTTTAGAACTAAAAACACCAAACAAAACAGCTCCTCAGGAAAAACCCCCCAGAGCCCAACTGCCACCACCGGCTTCCCACAAGCCTCTCACACCCACACAAACCTCACCACCTCCCACAATCCTCTTGCTCTTGAGGCTGATTGGCTGGGTCGCGTGGGCGGAGCCAAAGAAGTCCCCCAATGAGCAGCTCTGTGGAGGAGCCAATCAGCTAGATGTTGCTGGGGCCGCTGTGAGCCAATCATCAGCTGACATTCTGAAGGGCAGGGAAAACGCCCAATGAACATCACCGCAGAGGAGCCAATCAGCTAGATGTTGCTGGGGCTGCTGTGAGCCAATCATCATCTGGCAGCTGGAAGTTTGCTGGCAGCTGGAAGTTTGCTGGGGCCCCTTTGGCTGTGGCTCTCAACATCTCCCCCTCTCTGTTTAAACAACAAGCATGTGGCTTGGGGACCGTGCCTGCCTTAGGTTGTCCAATACTATATATGGTCCTTACCCGTCTTCGGATGAGCTGACCTCAGGGCGTCAGCCTCCTGTCTTAGGTTGGTACCATTGTAATTGGATCTTACGCGTCATTGACTACCGGTCCAGTATACAGCCACACCTGTGGAGAGGTCTTTGTAAGCAGAAGGGAGGAAGATACACCAACCCAATTGATGGCTCTTGTTGGAAAAATTGTACCACCGATGACATCATCAGCAAAAATACCCCAACACTACCACAAGTCGCTGCACCAACAGATAGTTCACAATGCATACAAGTGAGTTCACAATGCATACAAGTGACACATAGTTTAGGCAAGTTCTGCAAGCAGTTCAGTGATGGCTATTGCAGAAACTGTAGATTAGTTTTATCTTTGTCTTCACCGGCACTGGGATGAAGATAGGAATTCTAGCAATAATGGCTAAAGGAAAAATTATGTAACATTCCAGAAGGCACTAAAAGAAAACAATTTTCTTAACAGTTTACATTATCTTGAAGAGAAGAGGAACAATTTTCTTAACAATTTACATTATCTTGAAGAGAATTATTAAATATAATGAAAAGGAAAGGTGAAAGTAAACAAACAGATCTGTTAACCTTCTTTTTTGTTTACATATTAAAACAATTCTTAACAGTTATTTACCCAATTTAAATTAAACCATTTAAATCACGTGAATAAAAAAATATTTGGATCCATTTTTTCATGAGCGCTCATCATATATGATATATGGACATATGTACATTCAAACATATAACACAAAACACAAGTGTGCACACATAATATAATACATACAACAAATAACATAATAGTAAAGGCCTTATAACTTTTTACAGGTGAAATCTCCATTGCAATGTTTAAAAACTCTATAGTAAAAAAAAAAATAGAACTGATCAGCAAAACATTAACTTAGGTCTGTATGAGCTCAAAAACCAAAATAGAACTTCATGATATGGGAAAGGGCAATAATAAAATAGATATTGAAAAAAGCATCCTGGTTCTGTTGCAGATGTAAGGATAGCCAAATTGGAGTTTTGGATATCAGCTGTTATGGATTTGAGCCAAATCATCTTCTTTTTGGTCTGTAGAAATCGCTTTGGTTAATCTCTCTGGAATCCAAATCGGCTGCTGTTCTCCCTGTGGAAATACACAAACAGGCCCCCGACTCCAGACAATCACTGGGTCAGGACTTTAGTTAATCTCTCCGGAATCCAAATCGGCTGCTGTTCTTCCTGTGGAAACACACAAACAGACCCCCGACTCCAGACAATTACTGGGTCAGGACCTTTCCATTGTCCTGTTAGAATATCTTTCCAAAGTACCTTGGGCTTATGTACATTTTCTGGACACATATGCCTTTCTGCACCACTAAGTCCTGATGAAACCAAATTTAAAAAGTTTAGAGTAAAAAGGGTTATTTTAAGTTTATCTTTGGGGGATATATACCCCTTTCCAATTCCCTGTTTTTGCTTTAATAAGTACATTTTAATAGTTTGATGAGCTCTTTCAACTATGCCTTGTCCCTGTGGATTGTATGGGATTCCTGTTATATGAGTAATGCCAAATGATGAGCAAAATTGTTTAAAAGAGGTAGAAGTATAACCAGGGGCATTATCTGTTTTTAACTGTTTTGGAATGCCCACAGTGGCAAAATTTTGTAAGCAATGAGCTATAACATCTTTAGTTTTTTCTCCAGCATGAAGGGAGCCCATCAAAAATCCAGAAGAAGTATCAACTGTAACATGCAAATATTTTAATTTTCCAAATTCTGGCAAGTGTGTGACGTCCATCTGCCAAATATGGTTAGGTATCAATCCTCTAGGATTGACTCCAAGATTAACTTGTGGTAAAAAGGTCACACAATTTTGACATTGTTTTATTATTTGTCTAGCTTGTTCCTTAGTTATTTTAAAATGCTTTTGTAAAGTATTAGCATTGACATGGAACCTTTTATGAAAATTTATAGCTTCTTCTAGTGTAGAGAAAATATGTATGTCATGTGTAGTTTTATCTGCTAAATCATTGCCCAAACTAAGGGCTCCAGGCAATCCTGTATGTGCCCTGATATGTCCTATAAAGAATGGATCTTTTCTGTCCCAGATTAAACTTTGTATAGTGGAAAACAAAGAGAAAACAGTAGAAGAAGGGAAAATCCTACCAGCATCTTCAAGGGATATTATAGCATTAACTATATACTGACTATCAGAAAATAAATTAAATACAGAATCTTTAAACAACATAAAAGCTTGTAATACTGCATTAAGCTCTACCTTTTGAGCTGATTGTTTGGGTACTAAAAATGTAAAAGTTTGATCAGGTGTAACTATTGCTGCTGTACCATTATTTGACCCATCAGTGAATATATTTGGAGCATTCATGGTAGGTG
The DNA here is from genome assembly GCF_964194105.1 of Spermophilus citellus. Taxonomy (NCBI): domain Eukaryota; kingdom Metazoa; phylum Chordata; class Mammalia; order Rodentia; family Sciuridae; genus Spermophilus; species Spermophilus citellus. The sequence continues at coordinate 13,707,066 of NC_138200.1, read as the reverse complement.
TTTTTCTTGTCATTTTTGGAAAAATTACAGGATGCAATGACCATAAAGACAATAAAGGATTAGATGGTAAGTGGTTATCAAATGAAACATTAGATTTGCACATGATTATTGCCCAAGTATTTAACTCATTAGCTAATTCATCAATTTGATTCATAGTATATGGAGTAATAATTTTATTGGGAGAAATTCCAAACACTCCCTTTGCTGTTTTTATTCCTTTGAGTATTAATTGTCCTACAGCCTCAGGATACCTAGTAAGAATAGTGTTAGGAGAATAAGATAAATGTATCCATAATAATGGACCTTCTTGCCAAAATACTCCTGTAGGAATATTTTTTGTTGGTAGTACAATAAATAATAAAGGCAAACTTATATCAATTCTATCCAAATGCATATTTTCCATATATGTTTCAATGATTTTTAATGCCTTTCTTGCTTCAGGCGTTAACATTCGGGGTGAATTTGGATCTGATGGACCTTTTAGGATATCAAATAAAGGTCCCAATTCTCCTGTTGGAATACCTAGATAAGGCCTTATCCAGTTTAGGTCTCCTAGTAACTTTTGAAAGTCATTAAGTGATTTGAGTTGATCTACTCGTATTTGAATTTTTGGTGGACGGACCATGGTTGAGGATAATAGAACTCCTAAATAATTAATTAGAAGATTTAATTGTACTTTATCTATTGCTATCTCTAGATTATAATTTTTTAATAAATTTGTAAATGTGGCATAACATTCTAGCAATGTGTTTTTAGCTTTGTGTGCTAATAATACATCATCCATATAGTGAAATATTTGTAGTTCAGGATTTTGATTTCTAAGTGGCTGGATTACTTTGTTAACATAAATTTGACACATAGTTGGGCTGTTAGCCATCCCTTGAGGGAGTACTTTCCATTCATATCTCTGATCAGGACCTTCATGATTTAGTGCAGGGATAGTAAATGCAAAACGTGGACTATCCTCAGGATGAATTGGAATTGAAAAAAAAACAATCTTTAATGTCTATAACTAAAACATACCAAGTTTTTGGCAAAGCAGACAATTGAGGAATCTCTGATTGAGCAGGTCCCATAATGACCATTTCATTATTAATGGCTCTTAAGTCTTGCAATAATCTCCATTTACCAGATTTCTTTTTGATGACAAAAATGGGAGTATTATGGGGAGATACAGAAGGTTGTATATGTCCTTCCGCTAATTGTTGTTTGACCAGATCATGGGCTACTTGTATCTTTTCTTTAGTCAAGGGCCACTGAGGAAGCCATACTGGTCTTTCTGATTTCCATGTAATTTTTATTGTCTCAGTGGCCCTTTGTGAAAATCCAACCCATGTCTGTCTGTTCCTTGATCTATTTGTATTGGTGCTGCTATACCTTGTTCTTGTTTTTCTAATCTTTTTCCTTTCCTAAAACCTTGTCTAGCCATAATAGTGGGTGCATTTTGATTGATGTTATTTGTTAATGTCAAACCTAATTGATCTAAGACATCTCGTCCCCATAAATTTACGGGAAGATGATCCAATACATATGGTTGTATAGTTCCTTCACATCCTTCAGGATCCTTCCAATCTAATACCATTGCGCTTCTATCGGGATTAGTCGCCACTCCTAGGCCTCGAAGCGTTTGAGTGGCTTGTTGTAATGGCCAATGTTTTGGCCATTCTTGATGAGAGAAGATGCTAAGGTCTGCACCTGTATCCAGTAGCCCATTAAATTCATGTCCTTGAATATTTAGTTTTAGCATGGGGTGAGAATCCAAATTTAAAGAAAGCATAGCCCAATCTACACCTGTGGAGCCTAATCCCTTGGAACCTCTTTCTACAGCATGACTGGAAAATTTATCATGTAGGCTTGGTATTATTAGTAACTGTGCTATTTTATCTCCTGGTGAAATTATTGATATACCCTTTGGAGAACTGGCTATAATTATTATTTCACCTTCATAATCGGGATCAATTACCCCAGGACTTATCAAAAGTCCTTTTAGAGTAGAAGAGCTGCATCCCAATAATAAGCCTACTGTTCCTTTGGGAAGAGGTCCTTTTACCCCTGTGGGAATGATTTGAACTCCCATCTCTGGAGTTAGTACTGATCTGGCGGAGGCGCAGATGTCCAACCCTGCGCTCCCTCTGGTTTGTCTGATGAGGGATCTGATGGACAATGTGTCCTGGTCACTACCCTGATGGGGTTGCTGGGTTCCTCCAGTGCTCCATATATTTGTGGTTTGGGGCCCCGGAGCATTGGGGCCCCCTATCCGTTTTTTGGCAACGGAGCCCGATGCCTTTCTCCATGATATCGTGGATAAACACTTGGTCCTTGTTCGTTTTTTGATAATGGAGTACCCTCTATGGTGGTTTGAGAACGGCATTCATTAGCCCAATGTAATGGAGTACCCTCTATGGTGGTTTGAGAACGGCATTCATTAGCCCAATGTCTCCCTCTACGGCATCGTGGGCAAATACCCGGTATTCTACTCCTTTGATACTTAGTTTTGTTAAACCCTCCTCCTATGGGGCAATTCCTTTTAAAATGTCCTGTTTGTTGACAATTGTAGCATGTTCTTGGCCTGGCATATAAAGCCTGTTTTATTGCATCTGCCACAATTTGCCCTTGTTAATTATTGTCTCTGGCATCTAAGGCCTGTTTTACTGCAGCTGCCATGACTTGCTCTTGTTCATTAATGTCTCTACATAATTTAATATATGTGTTTAAATCTTCCTGTTTCCATGGTCTAATGATATCTCTGCACCACCTATTCGCTTGGTCATAAGCCAGTTGTTTTTTAATGGCATTGCTTGTTCTGTATTCCCCAAAACTCTGGTAGCTGTTTGAATAAGCCTATCTACAAATTCAGTGTAAGGTTCATTAGCTCCTTGTATTATCTTAGATAATTGACCTTGTAAACCTCCATGTCCTTGTAAAGTCTTCCATGCCTTAACTGCATCTACAGCAATTGTAAATACACACCAGGATCATATGCAATTTGTTGCTTCTGATCCTCATAAGGTCCCTTTCCTAACAACATATCTAGATTTCTCTGAGAATAACCAGCTGCTGCATTTCGCCTAGCCGTCTCCTTGCAAAATTCCTCATTGGCAACCTTCCATAACAGGTATCATCCTCCATTTAGCACAGCTTTACAAATATTAGCCCAATCTGCTGGTATCATGTTTAAGTTGGTAATGGATTCGACCAAGCTTACAGTGAAGGGTGCTTGAGGACCATAGGTTGTTACAGCCTCTTTTAGCTCCTTCACTGTTTTGAAATTTAAACCCTGGTAAATTCGCTGGCCTCCTACCTCAAATACAGGGCATACTTGAGATCCTGTCTCAGGATCCCAACTATCAACTGCGGGGGTTGGGAGTCTCCTAGCATATGGAGGTGGTGCTGTTGATTGGACACTTATGCCCTCTGGTGATAGAATGCTGTTAGTAGCAGTCTCCTGTAGAGGTGGTGCTGTTGGTTGGACACTTACGCTCTCTGATAGAAAAGTGTTATTAGCAGTCTCCTGTTGTAACTTTTCCCCTGATGGCTTTTTCTGCTATAAACTTCCTTCCTCTGTCTCACTAGCTTGAAAGACGTTCTCTTTTACTTGAATATTTTCCTCTTTCTGACTAATTTGAGAGACCTTCTCTTTTACTTGAATCAATATGTCTTCTCCTTCCTCTACCTTTGTCTGAATTGAAGGCTTTGGACTAAGCAAACCAGATACAAACGTCCACAATGGCAATGTGCCAACTGGCAGAGTCCCTGGGTTGTTCTTTTCTATTCTTTTTAAATCTTCACCATGATGGTTCCATTGTGATATATCTAACAACTCCTCCTTAAAAAGCCATGGGCTACATTTTTGTATTGTATCAACGTATGCCCTGACTGCTCTTGATTTTACTGGGATGCCTCCTTCCTCTAACAATTTACTTAACAGTCTTTTGGGTTGTTTTTTACTAATTGCTGATCCCGTATTTCTACTATAATACAACCCAACAAGATGATGCCAAACAAAACCGAGACAGAATGCAATAAAAATGGAACAACACAAAATCATTATATCAGCCTTTCTATCCTCCTGAAATGTGCATCCGTCCTTTCTCCCTATCTGTTCATCAGATGCAAATAGTTTTTCCTCAGATGTGAGCGGTTTTTCTTCCGTCTCACTCATCTCCAGGGACAGGCAACTTAAAACAAAAATGAAGCAAAACAAAAGAGGAAACTTAGAATGGCTACCCATCCTCTCGCCCTGCCCTCAGTGGCGAGCAGTTTACTTACCCTCAGTCGCTCCCCGTGCAAGCCACCAAATGCCGCAGTCTGGCTGGGCACAATTCAGGAGCCACTTGTCAAAAGAAACAAACTTTATTTTTAGAACTACAAACACCAAACAAAACAGCTCCTCAGGAAAAAACCCTCAGAGCCCAACTGCCACCACCGGCTTCCCACAAGCCTCTCACACCCACACAAACCTCACCACCTCCCACAATCCTCCTGCTCTTGAGGCTGATTGGCTGGGTTGCGTGGGCGGAGCCAAATAAGTCCTCCAATGAGCAGCTCCGTGGAGGAGCAAATCAGCTAGATGTTGCTGGGGCCGCTGTGAGCCAATCATCAGCTGGCATTCTGAAGGGCAGGGAAAAAGCCCAATGAACATCACCGCAGAGGAGCCAATCAGCTAGATGTTGCTGGGGCCGCTGTGAGCCAATCATCAGCTGGCAGTCTGAAGGGCAGGGAAACAGCCCAATGAACATCACCGCAGAGGAGCCAATCAGCTAGATATTGCTGGGGCTGCTGTGAGCCAATCATCAGCTGGCATCTGGAAGTTTGCTGGCAGCTGGAAGTTTGCTGGGGCCCCTTTGGCTGTGGCTCTCAACACCAGCTGTCAGAAAAGAGGAAAGGACCAGGTGTGGTGGGACAGGCCTCTAATCCCAATGATTCAGGAGTCTGAGGCAGGAGAATTCCAAGTTTAAGGTCAGCCTCAGCAATTTAGTGAGGGCCTAAGCAACTTAGCAAAATCCTGTCTCAAAATAAAAAATAAGAAGGGCTGGGGATGTAGCTCAAGTGTTAAGCATCCCTGGGTTCAATCCCTAGTGCCAAAAAAGAGAAGAGAAGAGAAAAGGAGAGGAGAGAGAGGAGAGGAGAGTGAGGTAGGAGAGAGGAGAAAGAAGGAAATATAATAAATAGAAGGAAATGGGGTCATGGAGTTAAGGCGTGGTCATTGATAGAGATACCAAGAGGGTGCCACATGGCCATTCTACTAAGTCCCATTGGCCATAATTGAGATATGTTGCCACATTCACCTGTAAGTGAGGCTGGGAAATGTATATTATTAAACTCTAGGTGGCTCTATGCCCAATGACAAACTGGAATTTCTGTTGCTGTGGAAGAAGAGATAAGCAGATTTCAGGGAACAATTGGTGGTCTCTATTATAGTGCCTATAGGCTTATTTTTCTAGGGATAAAATTTCTTATTTTTATCAGATTTCCAAACATGAAGGAACAAAAATTGTCATGAACCACTGAAACAAAGTGCAGAGAAACTGAGCTAAAACTAGACAGACAAATACAAAGAAGTGTCTATGATAGCAAGCCATGCTGAGCTTGACGAGGGGTCTTGGAACTTCCTAAAGTTTTATTCAAAACTCAGTGCAGACCCACATTTTTCTGTGAAGGAGGATGAAACGTTTTCATGAGGGTCCACAAGCCCTCAAAAAATGAAAAAGAAGCGCAGATCACACTCTGGCTTCCACTGTACACGTGGGAAACTGAGGCCCTGAGGGAAAGGTTCCTGTTTGTTGTCACTGGGTGTCCCTGGGTAGGTGGAGCCAGCATTAAAGTTGTGTGTGTGTGTGTGTGTGTGTGTGTGTGTGTGTGTGTTTCACCTCCTGACACTGGAAATGGCCCCACCCACTGCCTCATGGGTGCTTTTCCTGTTCAGATCATTCAGTCCTTGCAACAACCTGAGGCAGATCTCATAACACTTGTTTTATCGCTGCAGTAATTTGGCTGAGAGAAGTGAGATGACTTTCCCTGGGTCACAATATGTTGCCATGTGACTTTAAAAAAATGTAATCACGTTTATTTTATTGGTAGGAAACTAAGAAATTTCATGAACTAATAAATTGTTTGTAGAATCCATAACATGATCAAAGGTTTTAAATAGAGTTCATGTCTTAACTCTGATTTCCCACCTTTAATCAATATAAAAATGACCTCTTTTAATGAGGTGGGAAAAAAGGATCCAATATTTACCATACTGAAAATAATCCTCCTTAATTTAATACTCCTTCTCTCTAACCTATTTGCTTTCAGTAAGTAGGATTTCAGAGCATGAAAGTAGATGGGTTTTATATGGCTTTATAGTTCCTGAAAATATTAATTAAAATAAAATCCCAACCTAGAAAACATAGTAACTGATGCCACTTTATCAATTTTATACTTGTGGTACAGTGTATGGTTTCAGGAGTAAAAGAAGCAAGAGGAGTTCCACATGACACTTGAAACCCTGCATTATAACTTTTATAGGAACAAACTTCTGTGAGTTTTAAGTTTAGTCGACCCTGTTTATTCTTGACCTCAAGGGCAAGCAGGCCTGCTTACAAACAAGCAGCACCTACAGGTGGTTCTTAGGGTAAACGTGTTCACACTCTGAACAGTAATGTGGATATTATGAAGATGGTGATTGTATGTCACTAGTCAATGAAACGTCTTCCTTCCTTCACGGTTTCTTTAGTCAATTTTTTTTTCAGAAGACAACAGCTGTTCAAAAAAGTCTGAATCTTCTAAGGACAGCACATCTGGTAAAAGCTAGAGCATCCCACTAGCCTTGGGATGTGATCCATAGCCATCTGCCAGATCCTTCTGATCCACAGATTTGTTCAGAGGGGAGAGAGAGAGAGAGAGAGAGAGAAAAGAAGAAGAAGGAGGAGGAGGAGGGGGGGGAGGGGGAGGGAGGGAGGAGAGAGAGAGAGAGAGAGAGAGAGAGGAGAGAGAGAGAGAGAGAGAGGAGAGATATGAAGTTCTCATCTTGGGACTGTGGGGGTGCCAAGCAAATTTTTTTCAGATAGGAAATTTATAGTTGCCTCTGCTGGAGATGACCATTTCCGTCCAACAGTGCCGGGGGCCGGCCCCGGTGGGGTCCAGGGAGTCCGAAGGAGGAGTGGCGTCGGCGAAATGATGAGACAGGAGTCGTTCCCTTTGAGCAATCTTCAGAGAGAGAGCTAAAGCAGCTTTTCTCTGGGTCCCCTTTTTATTACAATTTTTCTCATCATTATAGATTCACAATACGTCATTGATTATATAACTTAAAACTTTGCCAAGACATGACATTTCCTTAACCATGATTGAGAGCACACCGATCTACATTCTTTCAGGATATGACCCCCAGCCATACAATCATCAAAGTACAGATTCATCAATAAAACATGTCACCAATTTACATCCTTCAGATTTTCCCAAGATTTACTATTTTTCCCAAGATGTTATTTCCTTATTAACTAATGTCAAACTACGTAACCAGACTCTAAGTCTCCTAATTAATCATTAACCTAAAGTACACCTGCACTTTATTTTTAATCTAAAATTCCCATCTAAAAAGTCCCTTTAAATCTTATATTTAAAATGTCCTAAAGTTTATGAATCATCCTTAAAGCATATCAGAAACCTATATAACTAAAGACTTAATAATTTCTAAACTTAAGAATCTAAATAATATTTTTAACATTATTCTAAAACTGTGTCTTATAAAGCTATTTTAATTAATTCCTAAATTTATTCTCATAAAACTGGTTGAGCTGCTTTCTCATTGTTTCTCAGTCAAGGTACACTAGTTCTCAAAGAATTTGTTTCTCAGTCAAGGTATACTAGTTCTCAAAGAGTTTGTTTTTCAGAGGATGATTGTTGTCTGTTATTAGGTTTGTCCACAATGTACTAAGATAGAAGAATAGCCTTTTATTTTGTCCTTGATATGCTGAGGGGTGGGTAGCAGAACAGCTTCCAAGGCATGAACTACCTGTTCTGTTCTAGCCATCTGAAATTTTATTGTTTGGCATTTAACATACTCATGCCTCCTGTGAGAAACATAAGCATGAAAATGCAAAGTCCCAATTACATAAAAAAGGGTCTCATGGTTTCGGCTACCCACCAACCAGTGTGGCTTTGCCAGCATTCATCCTCACTGTGACCCTGTCAAGACAGTGGGAGAGCGGCTTTGCCAACACTTTTTCTCACTGTGACCCTGTCAAGACAGTGAGTGGGGGATCGCCTTCACCACAACAGTGGCCAAGTTTGTGAACAGGGTGCAGTTTACATAGACACCTGAAGAAGATCATGTCAAAGGCTGACTTTCCCCTCTCAGGAACAGAGTGAGCCAGCGGTCCCCATTGTCCTGGCGTGCATACAGGAGCAAGATGTGGTGCAGGTTACAGAGGCCAAGTGACCAAGCTTGGCAGTGATCTAGAGGCTTGGCCAAGCACCAGAATGAGGTTTCTAGGGGCTGGTGGGGGACCCATGGGCTATAGCCCCTCCTGCTGGGAGATTCATCACTTTGTCACTGAGGAATGCAGATGCCACGCACACTGCTTGGTCTTTGGGAACTGTGTTTAGCATTTGTGATCTTCACTGGATCCAATCTGTGAAGGCAGGGAAGAGGCACAGGAATTGGGAAGCAGGGCCCTTAGGAAAGTGATTGTGGAACAAAGAAACTTTAAGGTTGAACAGCAAGGAACTGGGTATGCTGGGATTTGAAGTTGGAAATGTCTAAGTGTTTACACACACACACACACACACACACACACACACACACATATTCCAGCAAAGATAAATCCATAAACCAGCCTTTGATTGTTATTATTTAGTATCATCTTGAGTGGCAAAGACCTGTTGACTAATACACTTTTAATAGACTTACTTTTCTTACTATTTGAAATTTTCATTTTTATTTATTAAAAAACATTTAGCTTCACCCTAACCAAAAGATGAACAGAGGAGTCAGCCCTGTTGTTGATCAAGACTTTCTGAATCAGCTTGAGAGATAGGGAAACTGAGGCCCAGAGGTTGGATGTCTCACCCAGTGAAGAAAAGATGGAGTTTGAACTTGAACACAAACTCTCTGAACCCTAGACTCTGTAACCTAAGCAGATACCCAGGAGCCTTTCACAACCCACAGAAAATGCTACCAGGGGTTGAGCTGAGGGAAAAACGGAGGGACTGGAAATATGAAGAAAGGGGAATGGCCCCTGTAGATTTCCTTGGGTGAATTTGATTCACTTTTATCCAGGTGGGAGACTATAGGTTATATAACCCCTCCCCTCAATAATGCAGTCTCTTTCCTTATGGTATCCATTCCCAGAAAACTTGAATCTCAGGGTGATCATATTTCAGAACAAGCTGATCTCTCAGAACCTATTTATGCAGGACCTGGGCCCAGGACACTATCTAACCTGGCGCCATGGAGCTGGGAGGGGCCTTCACCATTTTTCTGGCACTCTGCTTGTCTTGCCTGCTCGTCCTCATTGCTTGGAAACGAATCAACAAGAGGGGAAAGCTCCCCCCAGGTCCCACACCGATTCCTTTCCTGGGGAACCTGCTCCAAATCAGCCCTAGTGCTCCTTTTCAGTGTCTCATGAAGGTAAGTTTGTTCATTTCCTCTCCTGGGGCTAGAAGCAATGAATCATATAGCCAGATACGTGTAGACCTTATGACTTCTAAAACAAACTCTGATAGACTGAGAACCTGAGAATTCTGAAATTCCAGGTGCATTGGAATAAAAGTCTCATGATCTCAGGACTTTGGAATCACAGTTTCAAGATTTTGGGATCTTATGTCCTTGAACATAAGGACTCTCGTACTTAGATTTTCACTAGTACTTTGAGACTCTGTACCATGAAATCTCAGGCTTCTAGGAATTCAGCATTTCAGAGAGAGAGAGAGAGAGAAGTGTAGATCTCAGAGTTCATGTAATCCAGCTCCATCATTTTACGGATGAGGAAACTGGCATATAAGAGTTGAGGGAGATTTGTGCTCAGGAACCCAGGAGTGAAGATTTCCATGCCTTTTCCCCAATAGTCCTTCCAAGATTACCTTGATCTGTTGTACCCATATTTATATCCTCTGAATTCTCCCTCCCCTAAAATCCTTGACTGGTTTCTATGAGTGCTCTAATTGAACCGTCCTCTGGTGTCTTGCTTCACTCCCAGCTCCAAAAGAAGTATGACCCCATGTTCACTGTGTACCTGGGCCCGCGGCCAGTAGTTATTTTGTGTGGACATGAACTGGTGAAGGAGGCTCTGGTAGACCGAGCAGATGAGTTCAGTGGCCGTGGAGAAATGGCTACATTAGACAAAAACTTCCAAGGTCATGGTAGGTAACTACAATCACCAGAAATTATTACAACGTACTAAGTGTGTTCCAGGTTCTTTGATAAGTGCTCTACAGGAATTATTGCATTAACTCCTTTGAGAAAGCCATTAATATTGAACTAATTTTATAAAAAAAAACCACTGGTGAGGAGGATGAGGTAATGTCCCACAGAAATGGTGGAATCGCTTTGCTTTTAATTGAAGACATCTGATTCTAACGTGATTACTTACTATGTTATTTCAGTTCTTACATTCAATGAATTAGTGTGTGACAATCTTTGTGCACCAGTGTATGAAGATAAGAAATAGCCAACCCTATTTCTTATCTTCATACACATACCTAGCACATAGGTCTCTGACTCTTCCACTTAGGAGGATTATTTTCTAGTGTTACCCACGTACCTACTGCTAACTCCCTATATACTTTTTTTTTAAATTTTTTTATTGGTTGTTCAAAACATTACATAGTTCTTGATATATCATATTTCACACTTTGATTCAAGCGGGTTATGAACTCCCATTTTTACCCCGTATACAGATTGCAGAGTCACATCAGTTACACTTCAACTGATTTACATATTGCCATACTAGTGTCTGTTGTATTCTGCTGCCTTTCCTATCCTCTACTATCCCCCCTCCCCTCCCCTCCCCTCCCCTCCTCTCTCTCTACCCCCTCTACTGTAATTCATTTCTCCTCCTTGTATTATTTTTCCCTTTCCCCTCACTTCCTCTTGTATATAATTTTGTATAACCCTGAGGGTCTCCTTCCATTTCCAAGCAATTTCCCTTCTCTATCCCTGTCCCTCCCACCTCTCATCCCTGTTTAATGTTAGTCATCTTCTCATGCTCTTCTTCCCTACTCTGTTCTTAGTTACTCTCCTTATATCAAAGAGGACATTTGGCATTTGTTTTTTAGGGATTGGCTAGCTTCACTTAGCATAATCTGCTCTAATGCCATCCATTTCCCTCCAAATTCTATAATTTTGTCATTTTTTAATGTAGAGTAATACTCCATTGTGTATAAATGCCACATTTTTTTTTATCCATTCGTCTATTGAAGGGCATCTAGGTTGCTTCCACTGTCTTGCTATTGTGAATTGTACTGCTATGAACATCGATGTAGCAGTGTCCCTGTAGCATGCTGTTTTTAGGTCTTTAGGGAATAGACCCAGAACGGGAATAGCTGGATCAAATGGTGGTTCCATTCCCAGCTTTCCAAGAAATCTCCATACTGCTTTCCAAATTGGTTGCACCGATTTGCAGTCCCACCAACAATGTACAAGTGTACCCTTTTCCCCACATCCTCGCCAGCACTTGTTGTTGTTTGACTTCTTAATGGCTGCCAATCTTACTGGAGTGAGATGAAATCTTAGGGTGGTTTTGATTTGAATTTCTCTGACTGCTAGCGATGGTGAGCATTTTTTCATGTACTTGTTGATTGATTGTATGTCCTCCTCTGAGAAGTGTCTGTTTAGGTCCTTGGCCCATTTGTTGATTGGGTTATTTGTTATCTTATTGTCTAATTTTTTGAGTTCTTTGTATACTCTGGATATTAGGGCTCTATCTGAAGTGTGAAGAGTAAAAATTTGTTCCCATGATGTTGGCTCCCTATTTACCTCTCTTATTGTTTCTTTTGCTGAGAAAAAACTTTTTAGTTTGAGCAAGTCCCATTTGTTGATTCTAGATATTAATTCTTGTGCTATGGGTGTCCTATTGAGAAATTTGGAGCCCGACCCCACAGTGTGTAGGTCATAGCCAACTTTTTCTTCTATCAGATGCCTTGTCTCTGGTTTGATATCAAGCTCCTTGATCCATTTTGAGTTAACTTTTGTGCATGGCGAGAGAAAAGGATTCAGTTTCATTTTGTTGCATATGGATTTCCAGTTTTCCCAGCACCATTTGTTGAAGATGCTATCCTTCCTCCATTGCATGCTTTTAGCCCCTTTATCAAATATAAGAAAGTTGTAGTTTTGTGGTTTGGTTTCTGTGTCCTATATTCTGTACCATTGGTCCACCTGCCTGTTTTGGTACCAATACCATGCTGTTTTTGTTACTATTGCTCTGTAGTATAGTTTGAAGTCTGGTATCGCTATACCACCTGATTCACACTTCCTGCTTAGCATTGTTTTTGCTATTCTGGGTCTTTTATTTTTCCATATGAATTTCATGATTGCTTTCTCTATTTCTACAAGAAATGCCATTGGGATTTTGATTGGCATTGCATTAAACCTATAGAGAACTTTTGGTAATATAGCCATTTTGATGATGTTAGTTCTGCCTATCCATGAACAGGGTATATTTTTCCATCTTCTAAGATCTTCTTCAATTTCTCTCTTTAGGGTTCTGTAGTTTTCATTGTATAAGTCTTTTACCTATTTGTTAGGTTGATTCCCAAGTATTTTATTGTTTTTGAGGATATTGTGAATGGAGTGGTTGTCCTCATTTCCATTTCAGAGGGTTTGTCGCTGATATACAGGAATGCCTTTGATTTATGCGTGTTGATTTTATATCCTGCCACTTTGCTAAATTCATTTATTAGCTCTACTAGTTTCTTTGTAGACCCTTTTGGGTCTGCTAGGTATAGAATCATGTCATCTGCAAATAGTGATAATTTAAGTTCTTCTTTTCCTATTTTTATGCCTTTAATTTCTTTCGTCTGTCTAATTGCTCTGGCCAGTGTTTCGAGAACTATGCTGAACAGAAGTGGTGAGAGAGGGCATCCCTGTCTTGTTCCAGAATTTAGAGGGAATGCCTTCAATTTTTCTCCATTCAGAATGATGCTATCCTGGGGCTTAGCGTAAATTGCTTTTACAATGTTGAGGTATGTTCCTGTTATCCCTATTTTTTCGAGAGTTTTGAACAAAAAGGGATGCTGTACTTTGTCGAATGCTTTTTCCACATCTATCGAGATGATCATATGGTTCTTATTTTTAAGTCTATTGATGTGGTGGATAACATTTATTGATTTCTGTATATTGAACCAGCCTTGCATCCCAGGGATGAATCCTACTTGATCATGATGTACAATTTTTTTTGATATGATTTTGTATCCGATTCGCCAGAATTTTATTGAGGATTTTTGAGTCTAGGTTCATTAGAGATATAGGTCTGTAGTTTTCTTTCTTTGAAGTATCTTTGTCTGGTTTAGGAATCAGTGTGATGTTGGCCTCATAGAATGAATTTGGAAGTTCTCCCTCTTTTTCTATTTCCTGAAATAGCTTGAAAAGTATTGGTATTAGTTCCTCTTTAAAGGTTTTGTAAAACTCTGCTGTATACCCATCCGGTCCTGGGCTTTTCTTAGTTGGTAATCTTTTGATGGTTTCTTCTATTTCCTCAATTGATATTGGTCTATTTAGGTTGTCTATATCCTCCTGACTCAATCTGGGCAGATCATATGACTCAAGAAATTTATGTATGCCTTCACTATCTTCTATTTTATTGGAGTATAAGGATTCAAAATACTTTCTGATTATCTTCTGTATTTCTGAAGTGTCTGTTGTGATATTGCCTTTTTCATCCTGTATGCTAGTAATTTGAGTTCTCTCTCTTCTTCTCTTCGTTAGCATGGCTAATGGTCTGTCGATCTTATTTATTTTTTCAAAGAACCAACTTTTAGTTTTGTCAATTTTTTCAATTGTTTCTTTTGTTTCGATTTCATTAATTTCAGCTCTGATTTTAATTATTTCTTGCCTTTTACTTCTTTTGCTGTTGTTTTGCTCTTCTTTTTCTAGGATTTTGAGATGAAGTATGAGATCATTTATTTGTTGGTTTTTTCTTTTTTTAAGGAATGAACTCCATGCAATGAATTTTTCTTCTTAGAACTGCTTTCAATGTGTCCCATAGATTCCGATATGTTGTGTCTGTGTTTTCATTTATCTCTAAGAATTTTTTTTATTGGATGTTCACAACATTACAAAACTCATGACAAATCATATTTCATAGATTAGAATCAATTGGGTTATGAACTCCCATTTTTACCCCAAATACAGATTGCAGAATCACATCGACTACACATCACATTTTTACATACTGCCATATTAGTGACTGTTGTATTCTGCTACCTTTACTATCCTCTAAAATCCCCCCTCCCCTTCCCTCCCATCTTCTCTCTCTACCCCATCTATTGAAATTCATTTCCCTCCATGTTTGTTATCCCATTCCCCTCGTAAACTCTTATATATAATTTTGTATTACAATGAGGGTCTCCCTCCATTTCCATGTGATTTCCCTTTTTTTTCTCCCTTTCCCTCCCGCCTCATGTCTCTGTTTAATGCTAGTCTTTTCTTCCTGCTCAGCCTCACTGTTCTGCTCTTAGTTGCTCTCATTATATCAAAGAAGACATTTGGTATTTGTTTTTTAGGGATTGGCTAGCTTCACTAAGCATAATCTGCTCTAGTGCCATCCATTTCCCTGCAAATTCCGTGATTTTGTCATTTTTTAGTGCTGCGTAATATTCCATGGTATATAAATGCCACATTTTTTTTATCCATTCATCTATTGAAGGGCATCTGGGTTGATTCCACAGTCTAGCAATTGTGAATTGTGCTGCTATGAACATCGATGTGGCAGTATCCCTGTAGTGTGCTCTTTTAAGGTCTTCAGGAAATAGTCCGAGTAGGGCAATAGCTGGGTCAAATGGTGGTTCCATTCCCAGCTTTCCCAGGAATCTCCATACTGCTTTCCAAATTGGCCGCACCTGTTTGCAGTCCCACCAGCAGTGTACAAGAGTACCCTTTTCCCCACATCCTCGCCAGCACTTGTTGTTGTTTGACTTCATCATGGCTGCCAATCTTACTGGGGTGAGGTGGTATCTTAGGGTGGTTTTGATTTGCATTTCCTTGACTGCTAGAGATGGTGAGCATTTTTTCATGTACTTATTGATTGATTGTATGTCCTCCTCTGAGAAGTGTCTGTTCAGGTCCTTGGCCCATTTGTTGATTGGGTTGTTTGTTTTCTTATTGTCTAATTTTTTGAGTTCTTTGTATACTCTGGATATTAGGGCTCTATCTGAAGTGTGAAGAGTAAAAATTTGTTCCCAGGATGTAGGCTCCCTATTTACCTCTCTTATTGTTTCTCTTGCTGAGAAAAAACTTTTCAGTTTAAGAAAGTCCCATTTGTTGATTCTTGTTATTAACTCTTGTGCTATGGGTGTCCTATTAAGGAATTTGGAGCCTGTCCCCACAATCTGTAGATCGGAACCAACTTTTTCTTCTATCAGCCATAGAGTCTCTGATTTGATATCTAGCTCCTTTATCCACTTTGAGTTGACTTTTGTGTGTGGCGAGAGGAGGGGATTTAGTTTCATTTTGTTGCATATGGATTTCCAATTTTCCCAACACCATTTGTTGAAGATACTATCCTTTCTCCATTGCATGTTTTTAGCTCCTTTATCAAATATAAGATAGTTGTAGCTTTGTGGATTAGTCTCTGTGTCCTCTATCCTGTACCATTGGTCCACCCGCCTGTTCTGGTACCAGTACCATGCTGTTTTTATTGCTATTGCTCTGTAGTATAGTTTGAAGTCTGGTATCGCTATACCACCTGATTCACACTTCCTGCTTAGAATTGTTTTTGCTATTCTGGGTCTTTTGTTTTTCCATATGAATTTCATGATTCCTTTATCTATTTCTACAAGAAATGCCGTTGGGATTTTGATTGGCATTGCATTGAACCTATAGAGAACTTTTGGTAATATCGCCATTTTGATGATGTTAATTCTGCCTAACCATGAACAGGGTATATTTTTCCATCTTCTAAGATCCTCTTCTATTTCTTTCTTTAGGGTTCTGTAGTTTTCATTGTATAGATCCTTCACCTCTTTTGTTAGGTTGATTCCCAAGTACTTTATTTTTTTTGAGGATATTGTGAATGGAGTGTTTTTCCTCATTTCCATTTCAGAAGTTTTGTCGCTGATATACAGAAATGCCTTTGATTTATGTGTGTTGATTTTATATCCTGCCACATTACTGAATTCATTTATTAGTTCTAGTAGTTTTTTTGTAGACCCTTTTGGGTCTTCTAGGTATAGAATCATGTCATCCGCAAATAGTGATAATTTAAGTTCTTCTTTTCCTATTTTTATGCCTTTAATTTCTTTCGTTTGTCTAATTGCTCTGGCCAGTGTTTCGAGAACTATATTTGCTTTCGGCATGCTGCCTTGAGGGCCCTGTCTACTCGGTCTAGCTGCAGCAGCTAGAGACTAAAACGGGGCTGCGTGCCGAGCCCTGTCCTCCGAAGGCTGGGTCATTCGGCATCCCCCTGCGAGAGGACCCGTGCTCCGGAGGAGGTGGTTGGAGAGCCGCGGCGGCAGCCGCTTGGGCCCCGGGAGCTAGGCACCGGGCCGAGGAACAGCGGAGACCGCGGCGGCGCTGCTATCTAAAGCCTATTTGCTCAGGATCACTAGGCAATGCTGAGCTGACGTGGAGCTAGGGCGTACACTTTGGGCCCCTCAGAAAACGCACACTGAGCACGTATCTGCGGCGTTTAAGCCCCGGATCGCCTGCTTCTCGTGACTCAGCACTAACGACCCAGCTGAAATAACTAGTCAGCCCACATGATCTCACAGAGGTAAAAAAAAAAAAAAAAACAAAAAAACAGAGCACCATAGCCAGACCCAGGGAATCGGGAGTGATGTGGGACTAGCGGCACAGAATTCCCGGCTATCGCCCCCACCAGGGCCGACAACAGAGGTCCCTTGCACCACCTACCAGGGGAGTTGCTACCTGAGGGCAAACAAATTCGCTGGGGGTCCTCAGCCCCAAACCCTACAAACTTAGGGCCTGAGGGAGGCAAACAGAAAGGGTGTGCCCAGACATCCATGAAAACAGGGCTCCCAGGAGCAGCAGACCCGACGTGTAGACAGTAATGTGATAAGCATCACAGGCGAGTGGGGCCCGGATTGAGGAACCACAAGAAAAGGACCCAGGCATTCAGGACTGGAGACCCGCACAGTCTGGGAAGAAGAGCTGAGGCACAGTGATTGGCTCCCACCTATCAAGAGGAGAAGCCTGGCCCAGTGGGCATAGCTCCACCCACTGGAAGAGAACTCAATCGAGCTTTAGGACTGCATTTATTATTAGTAATTTTTTTTTATTTTTTTAAAGATTATTATTAGTATTTTTTTTTTATTCTCACTTTTTGTAGTTGACGTTGTTGTGTTCTTTAACTTTCTTACTAATGGTTTCAATTTTTTTTGTTAATTTTTCTTATTCTATTATTATTACTATTATTTTTTAAACTTCAAGTTCCATTTTTTATTACCATTATAATTTTTTTTTCGTTTGTTTTAAATTTCTATTTTTTCATTTTTTCTCTCTTTCTTCTCACTTTTTTTTCTTTTGTCTTTTCATTTCTTTTCAACTTTCTTATTCCCCCTCTCTTGAACTCCACCTGCCTACACTTGCTCTCTTTAGTGACTTCTTCCCTTCCCTTCTAATACCTCTCCTCCCAAGCATCAAATAAACTTATAAGAGTAAACAGTAACTCAACAGTCAAACAGAACAAGAAGTATCATGAGCATAAAAAAGCAAGGAAGAAAAGGAATACAAACAATGAAAGACAGCCTAAATATTCAGGAGGACCTGGAGTCATCAGAAAAAATGGCCATATAAAGAACTCAAGGAACACCTTAGACAGATGGAAAGGAACCTTAAAGATCACATTGAAAATGAATTACAAAAACAGATAAAAGAGGAAGTTAAGCATCTTTATCAGGAGATAGAAATTATAAAAAAAAAATCTAAGAATTTTTTAATTTCCTCCTTAATGTGTTCTATAACCCATTGATCATTCAGTAACCTGTTGTTCATTCTCCAAGTGATGCATGATTTTTCCTTCCTTCTTTTATCGTTGATTTTCAGTTTCATTCCATTATGGTCAGATAAGATGCATGGTATTATCTCTACTCCTTTATATTGTCTAAGAGTTGCCCTGTGACATAATATATAATCTATTTTTGAGAAGGATTCATGTGCTGCTGAGAAAAAAGTGTAACTACTTGATGTTGGGTGGTATATTCTATATATGTCAATTAAGTCTAGGTTGTTAATTGTGTTATTGAGTTCTATAGTTTCCTTATTCAACTTTTGTTTGGAAGATCTGTCCAGTGGTGAGAGAGGTGTGTTGAAGTCTCCCATGATTATTGTATGGTGGTCTATTAGACTCTTGAATTTGAGAAGAGTTTGTTTGATGAACATAGCTGCACCATTGTTTGGGGCATATATATTTATGATTGTTATGTCTTGTCGGTGTATGGTTCCCTTGAGCAGTATGTAGTGTCCCTCTTTATCCCTTTTGATTAACTTTGGCTTGAAATCTATTTTATTTGATATGAGTATGGACACTCCTGCTTGTTTCCGAAGTCCATATGAGTGATATGATTTTTCCCAACCTTTCACCTTCTGTCTATGTATGTCTTTTTCTATCAAATTCGTCTCCTGTAGGCAGCATATTGTTGGGTCATGTTTTGTGATCCATTCTACTAGCCTGTGTCTCTTAATTGGTGAGATTAAGCCATTAACATTTAGGGTTATTATTGAGATATGGGTTATCCTTCCAGCCATATTTGTTTATTTATGTTACTGAATATGGTTTGTTTTCCTCTTTGATTATTTTCCCCCCTTTATGGTCCTACCTCCCACTGTTGGTTTTCATTGTTATTTTCCAATTCCTCTTCTTGTAATGTTTTGCTGAGGATTTTTTGGAGAGATGGTTTTGTATCTGCAAATTCTTTTAACTTTTTTTTATCGTGGAAGGTTTTAATTTCATCTTTCGTCTTGAAGCTCAATTTTGCTGGATACACAAATCTTGGTTGGAACCCATTTTCTTTCAGTGTTTGAAATATGTTATTCCAGGATCTTCTAGCTTTCAAAGTCTGTGTTGAGAGATCAGCTGTTATCCTGATTGGTTTACCCCTAAATGTAATCTGTTTCCTTTCTCTTGTAGCTTTTAAAATTCTCTCCTTATTCTGTATGTTGGGCATCTTCATTATAATGTGTCTAGGTGTGGATCTCTTATGATTATGCACATTCGACGTCCTGTTGGCTTCTAGGATTTGGGATTCTGTCTCATTCTTCAAGTCTGGGAAGTTTTCTCGTATTATTTCATTGACTAGATTGTTTATTCCTTTGGTATGGAGCTCTGTGCCTTCCTGTATCCCAATGACTCTTAAGTTTGGTCTCTTTATGTTATCCCATATCTCTTGGATGTTCTGCTCATGGTTTCTTAACTGTCTTGCTGAGCTGTCTATGTTCTTTTCAAGTTGAAATACTTTGTCTTCATTGTCTGATGTTTTATCTTCTAAGTGTTCTACTCTGTTGGTAGTATTCTCAATTGAGTTTTTAAGTTGGTTTATTGCTTCCTGCCTTTCTAGGATTTCTGTTTGTTTGTTTTTTATAACTTCTATCTCCCTGTATAGTTGATCTTTTGCTTCCTGGATTTGTTTTTGTATTTCATTGTTGAAGAGATCTTTCATTGTCTGATTTTGCTGTCTAATGTCTTCCTTGAGACACCAGATCATCTGAAGCATGTATCTCCTGAATTCTTTATCTGACATTCCATCTGCTGCAGAAATTACCTCTTCTAACGTTGAGTTGACCTGCATTGCTTGTGGTCCTTTCTTTCCTTGTCTCTTTATACTGTTCGCGTTTATTTCTGCTTACTGAGAGTGTTGTGTTGTTGAATATTCCCCCTATATATTTGTATTACTCTTGTATAGTTGCAAAGTCTCCCACGCAGGCGCGGGCAGGGGCTCTGCTCCTCCTCCAATTGGGGCGCTGTGCCTACCACATCGGCAGGCCGCTGGGCCTGTTCTGCTGGTTGGTAGCAGGTGCGCCTACCTTGCAGGCGCGTGGGGCGGCTGTGCCACTCTCAGGTTGCTGGGCCTGACCTGCTGGTGGGTTGCAGGTCCGGCTACCTTGCAGGCGCGGAGGAAGGGCACACACCTATTTGTATTTAGACAGTACGCGAAATGGAGGACGTAATGCTTGGGGTGAAAGTTGGGGGGAAGGGGAAGGTAGGTGCTCTTGAAAAGAAAGAAGGAGAGGGAGATAGATAGCATAGAGGAGAATGGAAAGAGCCGTAAAGCTTGGAAGGGGAGAGAGAGAGGGCAAAGGGAGAGAAAAAGTTAAAATGAAATAGGAAATAAAATTAGGTCTTAGAGATCCATTTTCTTCTCTTCCCGTAGGCAAAGCTGTGCCCTCTGGGCTGAGTTTTGCCCTCAATGTGTCAACAGCAATCCCTGTAAGGCGGTTCCTGGGAGTCTCTCAATCCTGTTGGTCCAGAGCCGTTTCACTTCTACGGCCCCTCCTCCCCTTCCTCCTGCCAGCCAGCCAGGTCCTGCTCACCGGAGGCAGTTCACCAAGTATTTGGTTACACTTTCAGCCCCACCGAGTGCTCTATTTCCCTAACTACTGAGCACTCTCATTGTCATTCATCTAAGCCCCAGTGCTGTGGAGCTGTAGTCTGGGAGTCAATTGTTTGATTTTTCCGTACCCCTTTGGTGGGCACACCTTTGGAATCTGGCAGCTAAGACCATTGGTGTCGCTGCTGGTGGTAATAGGAGTTGGGGGTCTAGGATCCCCTCTACTTCCCTCAGTCCCTTCAGTCACAACCACACTGCTGGTGGTAGGAGGAGTTGGGGGTCTGGAGTGTCCTCTGTTTCCCTCCACCCCTACCGTCACTCCCTCTCAGTTCGCGGTTGGGGGATTTGGGGGTGGGGAGTCTTCTCTGCTTCCCTCTGCCCCTACAGTCACGCCCTCATCACTGGCAGTAGGGGGAGTTGGGGGTCGAGAGTCCTTTGGCCCATAGGGTCACGCCCACGGAGAGATTTTGAAGTTTCCAGGTTGTTTGTATCTGATGTGGGTGGGAGTCACACACCTGCTAAAGTAGATTCCGCTGGGAAGGAATCTCTTTGGCCGAACTTTGGTGACTTCCCCTCTCTGCTATGGCGGGCCCCTGGCTCCTTGCCGGAGTGTCCGAAGGGAGGGGTGGAACTGGCTTGTCTCTGGTCTGACACAATCTCTGGTTTTAGTTCCCAGTTCGCTATTTCGTAAAGGGTTGGTTATATTCCCTTCACGCTGTCTCGGGGGGGGGGAGCCGTTAGCTGGGTGGGCGGGGCTATCTGCTGGGCCAGGCGGGGACACTTCTCGCTGCGCCGGGCTGCCGGTAGAGCCGGGCAGCTGCGGCCGCGTGGCTAAGATCCGGGCGGGTGGAGTGGCCGTTCGCTGAGCGAGAGCGGGGCCTCTCGGGACGGCGAGGTGGCGGGCGCCGTCTGCGGGTTCGGGCGGGCTGCTTTCTGAAGCGGCTGGTGGCTGCGGGGCTGGACCTCCGCGCCCGCGTGGCCGGCCAAGATCCACTTGTCTGGGACAAACTGACACTTCTAATAAACCTACCAATTCCCGGCAGGTCCCCTCTTCATGGAATTTTGCTAGAAGTTCCTCAGTAGGTAGACTGCTGCTGTTCCAAAGGGTCTTTCTGATCCCGTTAATGTGGAGACATTGGAATCGCTGCTTCCTTGCCGGCGGCCATGTTGGATCTCCTCCCTATATACTTTAATCCAAAGCAGTTTCATTCTTTCCATCTTTTCATCTCTCTCTCTCTCTCTCTCTCTCTCTCTCTCTCTGCTTTTTTCTTCCTCCTATCCATTACTCAATAAATCCATCAAAGCATATTCATTATTCTTTATATGCAAACATCTATTATATTATGTATATATCAATTAATCTCCCATCCATCCATTTCTTAATCCTTCCATCATTTGTTTATCTCTTAATCTTTCCATCTATCTTCAAACCATTATCCATTCATCTCAAACCATCCACACATTGACATTTCACTTAGCTACTCCATCTTTCAATCTTCTATCCATCAGTCATCCTAGTCATAAACTCTTCCTTTCATTGAAAAATCTACCCAGAAATGTCATTAAACAATTTACCAATCCACACAGCTGGTGATTTCTAAATAAATCTTACTACATGGTAACTCCATCAGTGTAGGTGTATTGATGTACAAGTACAAGCTTCTGTATATACATATGTGTTGATCTAGAGAATCCATGTGGTGCACAGAAAATAGAACTGTGTTCTAATTCCAGGGTGCTGTATGTGGCATTAAATCCTACCTCTTCCACCTTCCCCTGCATTCACTAAGTAATTTACCCAGTTCTAGCTCTTTCCTACAGGTAACTCTCTCTAATCTCCCCACCATTATTCCTAGCCTGACTTCCTTTTCCTCTGCCTCAGTCTGGACTGCTATTGAGGGTACTGAAGGAAGGGAATGTTAGTCTCCCCATTGAGCCTGCAAGGTCAAGAGGAACTTCTTCAAGAATAAAAAACTTTTATAGTCCACCCCATCCTTGCCTAGCACACAGCTGAGCACAGAGAGGGGAAGGGAGGCAGGAGCCTGACACTCAGATCCTGGCAGGTATAGCTATGGCCAATGGAGAACGATGGAAGATTCTCCGACGTTTTTCTCTGACCATCCTGCAGGACTTTGGGATGGGAAAGTGGAGCATTGAGGAGCGGATCCAGGAGGAGGCTGGCTACCTGCTGGAGGAATTCCAGAAGACCAATGGTATGGGGGTCACAGGGGAGGGCTACTAGGTGACTGGGTGTTTATGGGGAGTATAGTCATAGAAGGTGGACCTTGGTGGAAAAAAACACTCAAATGAAGAGGATGGAGAATATTACAGATTTGCCAAGCTATCAGCCATGTTCCATAGTAAAAATCAACATGGATGGCCCCCAGAGACCATTTGTCTAGAACCTTTTACCTCTGAATCTCACTGTGACTGTGTGCCCATAATATAATATGTAGACTAGGATGATATATGAGTTTGTGTATTTTTTTGGAGGTAGGATCAAGTTTCATTATGTTTATAGACTTTTATTGTGGAGAATCTTACCATCTTCACCAGTTTTAGTTGTATAATTCAGTAGGGTTAGGTATATTCATATTGTTGGAAAACAAATCTTAAAAAAATTTTTTTTTCATCTTGCAAATCAGAAACATTTTACCTATTTCATTATTCTTTTAAAAGGATTCCAGTTCCCAAGCAAAAATAGGGTCTGGAACCAATGAAGTCTAGAGAGAAAAGACCCAGGGGCTGAGAAATATGTAAAGAAAAATAGATAAGAGCTAGAAACAGAGATAGATTTCTTTAAATCAGAGATTTTCCATCTGGATTCCATGGATGATTTATAGGGTCTTTACCAAGGCTTTGAAAGGCCATGTACCCTCACAAGTTATTTGTCAAAATGTGCACTTGTAAATATGTACATTTTTCTGAAGCAGCTGTTCCCAAATCTACTTCCTTGACCTGCATTCCATTTTACAGATGGTGCAGCTGAGGTCTTGGGAAGGATTTCCTTCATAGCCTAAGTGGAATCCATGGTAGAGCTAGACAGAATCCAGGCCTCCTCCTCCTCCTCCTCCTCCTCCTCCTCCTCCTCCTCCTCCTCCTCCTTCTCCTTCTTTTCTTCTTCTTCTTCTCCTTCTCCTTCTCCTTCTCCTTCTTTTCAGTGCTGGGAATCGAACTCAGGGACTCATGCCTGCTAGGGAAGCACTCTACTATTAAGCTGCACCGCCAGTCCTTCCTTTTAAAATATGGCCCTTACCATTGCTTTCCTCCCAAATCTGTGACCATTGTTTATTTTTTTTTTAGTTGTCAATGAACCTTTATTTTATTTATTTATATGTGTTGCTGAGAATCAAACCCAGGGCCTTACACATGCTAGGCAAGCACTCTACCACTGAGGTATGACCCCAGCCCCAGATACAATGCATTTTTTTAAAATTTATTTTTATATGGTTCTAAGGATCAAACCCAGTGCCTCACATGTGCTAGGCAAGCATTCTACCACTAAGTACAACCCTAGCCCCAAATTTGTGACTCTTATCCACAACTGCATGTAAGCAACAATAACAAAAAATAATTAAGCCATACCAGCATTTATTGAGTGTTAAATCCATGTCGGGCCCTGTGCTAAGCATTTTGCATGGATCATAACATGGAATCTGCATGAACAAATGAGGTGGTCTTTAAGCCAGTTTGCAGATTGAGAAATCTAGACTCAAACTTCCAAATGAACTAATTCACATATACTATTAAGCAGTAGATACAGGACCCAAATCTACCAATGAATGATTCCATATCCCTGATTACTAATTTTCACCTCCAACATAGACAATTTCCATCACCAGGTGCCCCCATCGATCCCACCTTCTTCCTAAGCCATACTGTTTCCAGTGTCATCAGTTTGGTTGTCTTTGGAAGCTGCTTTGACTATGAGGACAAGGAATTCCTAAACCTGCTGCAGATGATCAATGAGAGCTTCATAGAGATGAGCACTCCCTGGGCACAGGTACCACTGGTTACTTCTCTGCCCACTTCCAGTCTGAGTTCAATAGGCACTTGCCTGTACCTCACTTAATCTTCCCCACAGCCCTGGAAGACAACTATCAATATGCCCAAATCTCTAGGAAGCCAAAAGCCACACCTGGTTCCCAGACCCAGAACTGCATTTTGAGCCCAGCTCCCTGATTCTAGACACAACCCGCCTGGTGACCAGTACCCACTCCTAAATAATCCTCTTTGCCTGTTCCCCGCAGCTCTATGAGATGTACTCAGGAATCATGCAATATTTGCCAGGAAGACACAAACACCTCTACTATATGATAGAGGATCTTAAGGACTTTGTTGCATCCAGAGTGAAGATCAACGAGGCATCCCTTGACCCCCACCATCCCCGAGACTTCATCGACTGCTTTCTCATCAAGATGCACCAGGTGCTTGCTTCCCTCCCCCAATACCCTTCTCTCATCTCCTCTGGGTATCTGCACCTTTAAGTCCCCTCTGCAGAGGTTGGGGCAAAAAGAGCAAGTACTACTTCCCATGCTTCACTCTATCCATAGATGGGATACAGAAACTATGAAAGTAGAAACTCTCACAACCTTTCAACTTTTTTTTAAGTTAATGAAATAAAATTTATTTTTATTGACATGCATTAAATTCATATATTAGTGGGTGATCACTGGTGTGATATTTCCATACATCATAAGGCAGGCACTGATCAAATTCAACCTTCCTTTTCCACCCACTTCTTTCCAATCACTAGTAATGACAATTCTTTCTGGTTGAGTTTTTGGCTTCTACATGTGAGAGAATATGCGGTATTTGTCTTCCTGTGTCTGGCTAATTTCATTTAACATAATGACCTCTGGTTTTATCCATTTTGCTGCAGATGGAAGGATTTCCTTCTTCCTTGTGGATGACTAGCTCCCCATTGTATATGGATATGTCACCTTTTTTCTATCAAAAATAAGATTCAAATCCAGAAATTTTAGTAACAAGGAAACTGAAAATCTTACATTTTTCCAGTCATGTATGCCAGAGACTTAATGGTTGTAGAAAAGCAGAGTGAATCTTTAGCGTTTTTGAATTTGGGAAATTTAGAAGCTTAGTTATTTTTAAAAATATATTTTTAGTTGTAGATGGACACAATGTTTTTCTTTTATTTGTTTAATTTTATGTGGTGTCAGGGATCAAACCCAGTGTCTCACACATGCTAGGCAAGTGCTCTACCACTGAGCCACAACCCTGGCTCCTAGAAGCTTAGTTTTTTTTTTTTTAAATTGGATCTCAAACTTTAAAAAATTTAAAGTCTTAGAGATGTAAAAATTTACCGGCTATATATGTTGCATCATTGATTCTAAGAATTTTAGACATCTGTAAATTTCTATTTTTATCTTATAGAACCTTAGCCCTTGGATATTCAGATGCTAACACACAACAAGGGGGGAGGGGAAGAATAGAAATTCACTGGATTAGACAAAGGAGAATAAAGGGAAGTAGGGGTGGATAGGAAAAGAAAAGGCAGTGGAATGAATGGGACATAACTTTTCTATGTTCATATATGAATACATCACCATGAAACTCCACATCATGTACAACCACAAGAATGGGATCCTAATTAGAATAAGTTATACTCCATGTATGTATAATGTGTCAAAATATACTCTACTGTCATGCATATCTAAAAAGGACGAACAAAAAAGTAAATAGAAACAAAGAAAGAGTGCTTGGTAGTTTAAAATTATAAACTCTAATATTTATAATTATAACCTTCAAATTTTACAAGGCACTGCTCCCTCCTGCTCTCCTTCTCTGTTCACTCCAGCCGCAGTGCCCTCTGCTCTGTTCTTCCTCTAACACACCAGTGTCAGGACCTCAGCTCCTGACTCGGGACCTTTGCTCTGGTTTTTTCCTCTCCCAGACTTACTTTAACTATCTATTGCCTTTTCAGAAATGCCTATGCTACTCACAGGGAGAAAATTAGAAAATAAAGACTTAAGATGGTAGCTATTTATTATCTCCTCACTTTCAGGAAAAAAAAGGATCCCCACACAGAATTCAACCTCAAGAATTTGGTCTTAACCACACTCAACCTCTTCTTTGCAGGCACAGAAACAGTGAGCTCCACACTACGCTATGGATTTTTGCTGCTATTGAAGCATCCTGAAGTGGAAGGTGAGTGTCCCCCCGAAACGACCCATCCTGTCTGGCACCTCCCAGTCCTACCAGGACATAATCTTGAAAATTTAAGGTCCACAACCGTAGATCACTCTTCACCCTTCAGAACGCCAGGACATGGGATCTTGAAATCTCTGGATTGCGGGCTAGTAAACCAGCCTTCAACTTGGTGTCTGTTGTAAGAGGCAGCTTCTAACCACACACATATGTTACCTTAAAGTCCTGGAGTTCAGAGAGGTTTGACGAGACTGAAACCAAGGGGGAGCCTTTTCCAGCATTAACAGCTTCCTCTTTTGTATTTCTGGGTTCATGGCTCTTTCTTGCTGCTTCAAGGCCAGTAGTGAAGATCTCTTCTTGCCTCCTCATCTGCCACGTCCCCTTTTCCTACTCTGGTCCTCCAGCCTCTCTTATAATAGACACACGTGATTGATTATACTAGGGCCCTTCTGGATGATCCAGGCTGATCTCTCCCTCTCGAGATCCTTTATTTAATGGCATCTGTGACATCTCTTTTATCCTTTTGTTGTCCTTTATTACATAACCTTCACAGCCTTCTGGGATTAGGAGGTATAGATGTCTTTGATGACCACATGGAGCTGAAGGCATTGCCAAAATCAAATAGAATCCATCTTCATTCGGCTACAGTCTGGTCTGGTTGGTAACTCTAGTTATGAGAAATTTGTTTCTCACTTACAAAAAAAATCTCCAATTTGGACACTCTTTCTAGTGAAGCGGTTTGAACGAAGCCAAAGCCTTTTTTTTTTTTTTTTGCTAAAAGTCTGTGCGTGGAAGCCCAGCCGGAAGCAGGATATTGGCCTGCTCATCTGTCTTCCTTGGCTCATTGGTGTTTCCAAGTCCAGGTCAAATGTTCCAGCTAGCATCCAGGCTGGAGGCCTGTGCCTCCCAGGGTCTGATGGACATTTCTTGAGTACCACTGATGTGTCCGTTGTCAAGTGTGGATGATGGCCTTCACCTCAGAGCTCATTTGCTGGAGATTCTTAATTTTGTGGCATTCGCAAACAGAAGCTCCTCCTGCCCTGCCTGTCTTGTTTTCTGCCTTCTTCCAGACAAGATCCATAAAGAGATTAACCAGGTGATTGGCCCCCACCGGATGCCACGAGTGGAAGACAGGGTCAAGATGCCTTACACAGATGCCATCATCCACGAGATCCAAAGACTGACAGACATTGTGCCCATGGGTGTCCCCCACAATGTCATCCAGGACACTCATTTCCGAGGCTACTTTCTGCCCAAGGTTTGGTCACACTCTCACTGTTTCATTCTCCATGGCACCCTTCTCTCCACGTGGTCCTCCCTACCATGGATTAACCAGGCCTGACTCTGCTTAGCTTCCAAAATCAGATGAGGTCTGCTGCAGTTTGGGCACAAATCACGAGCCACTGAAGCAGGAACAAACTTTATTTCTGAACTCCACCAGCACACTCCACACACGCTCCCAGGAACTCTCCCGAACGCCACGCGGCCCCTCCAGCAACCAACAGGAAATCCCTCTTTCGGAAATCCCTCCTACCACACTTCCCCAACCAATGGGAACTCTCTGGGAATCCCCATGAGAACTTCAAAGTAGCTTGAGAATTCCAAAGTAGCAGGCTGAGGTGGATAGTAAAGGTCTAATATACAACTGAATCAATCCAGCATCATCTTAATGGCTTGCCTCTCAACCAATACTATTGGCAAAATTCCAGGGGCCATTCTGACTTGGCTGTGGCTCTCAGCATCTCCCCCCTTCTGTTTAAATAACAAGCAATGTGGCTTAGGGACTGTGCCTGTTAGGTTGTCCAATACACATATGGTCCTTACCTGTCATCGGATGAGCTGACCTCAAGACGTCAGCCTCCTGTCTTAGGTTGGTACCACTGCAATTGGATCTTACCCATCACTGACTACCGGTCCAGCATACAGCCATACTTGTGGACAGGCCTATGCACCAGTCGGGGTGTGAGGTTCTTTGCCTCACCTCTGTTGGCCCCCAAATTTTAGCTGAACGACAACCATCACAAGAAGAAGGGAGGAGGTTACAAAATGCCACAACACCAAGCCAATTGATGGCTCCTTTGGAAAAATTGTAACACCAGTGACACCATCAGCAAAGATACTCCAGCACTACCACAGTTTGCTGCACCAACAGAGAGTTCACAATGTATACAAGTGATACATAGTCCAAGCACGTTCTGCAAGCAGTTCAAAGCAGAGAAATCTATCAATATGTCTATTTCCTCCCAAAGTAAATCGACTCTTTGATTGAGCATTACTTGTTGAGTTATTATTCATTGATGCATCAGTTTATACAGTTTACTGTGATAGCTATCGAAGAAGCTGTAGTTTGGTTTTATCTTGCCTTCACTGGCAATAGGATGAAGATAGGAATTCTGGCAATGATGGCTAAAAAAAAAATTATGTAACATTCCAAGTGGCACTAAGAAAACAATTTCTGAACAATTTACATTATCCTGAACAGAATTATTAAATATAATGAAAAGGAAAGGTGAAAGTAAACAAACAGATCTGTTAACCTCCTTATTTGTTCACATATTAAAAAATCCTCAACAGCTGTTTACCCAATTTAAATTAAACCATTTAAATCACGTGAATAAAAAAATATTTGGATCCATTTTTTCATGAGCGCTCCTCATATATGATATATGGACATATGCACATACAGACATACAGCACAAAACACAAGTGTGCACACATAACATACAACACATTAGACAATAGTAAAGGCCTTGTAGCTTTACACATGTGAAATCTCCATTGCAATGTTTAAAAACTCCACAATCAAAAAATAAAACTGATCAGAAAAACATTAACCTAGGTCTGTATGAGCTCAAAAAATAAAATAGAACTTTATGATGTGGGAAAAGGCAATAATAAAATAGATATTGAAAAAAGACATCCTGGTTACCACCTGGGTTTGACTCTTTTTTGGATATCCCATCCTTTTTCCTGTAACTTGCATAATGGGTCTGAAGGTATTCCCACAAGCAAGCCCCAAGGTTTTTTTTATATTTGAAATAGGCTTTAATGGTGTTCATTATTTATTAGCCTCTAGGTGTGGGAGAACCACTGCTGCAGATGTAAGAATAGCCAAGCTGGAGCTCTGGATATCAGCTGTTATGGATTTGAGTCAAATCATCTTCTTTTTGGTCTGTAGAAATCGCTTTGGTTAATCTCTCTGGAATCCAAATCGGCTGCTGTTCTCCCTGTTGAAACACACAAACAGAACTCCGACTCTAGACAATCACTGGGTCAGGACCTTTCCATTGTCCTGTTAGAATATCCTTCCAAAGTACCTTAGGCTTATGTACATTTTTTGGATACATATGTCTTTCTGCAGCACTAAGCCCTGATGAATCCAAATTTAAAAAGTTTACAGTAAAAAGGGTTATTTTAAGTTTATCTTTGGGGGATATATACCCCTTTCCAATTCCCTCTTTTTGCTTTAATATGTACATTTTAATAGTTTGATGAGCGCTTTCAACTATGCCTTGTCCCTGTGGATTGTATGGAATTCCTGCTATGAGAGTAATGCCAAATGATGAGCAAAATTGTATAAAAGAGGTAGAAGTATAACCAGGACCATTATCTGTTTTTAACTGTTTTGGAACACCCACAGTGGCAAAATTTTGTAAGCAATGAGCTATAATACCTTTAGTTTTTTTCTCCGGCATGAAGGGAGCCCATCAAAAATCCGGAAGAAGTATCAACTGTAACATGCAAATATTTTAATTTTCCAAATTGTGGCAAGTGTGTGATGTCCATCTGCCAAATATGGTTAGGTATCAGTCCTCTAGGATTGACTCCAAGATTAACTTGTGGTAAGAAGGTCACACAATTTTGACATTGTTTTATTATTTGTCTAGCTTGTTCCTTAGTTATTTTAAAACACTTTTGTAAAGCATTAGCATTGACATGGAACCTTGTATTACAATTTGTAGCTTCTAGTATAGAGAAAATATGTATGCCATGTGTAGTTTTATCTGCTAAATCATTGCCCAAACTAAGGGCTCCAGGGAATCCTGTATGTGCTCTGATATGTCCTATAAAGAATGGATCTTTTCTGTCCCAGATTAGACTTTGTATAGTGGAAAACAAAGAGAAAACAGTAGAGGAAGGGGAAATCCTACCAGCATCTTCAAGAGATACTATAGCATTAACTATATACTGTCTATCAGAAAATAAATTAAATATAGAATCTTTAAACATCAGAGAAGCTTGTAATACTGCATTAAGCTCTTTTGAGCTGATTGTTTGGGTACTAAAAATGTAAAAGTTTGATCGGGGGTAACTACTGCTGCTGTACCATTATTTGACCCATCAGTGAATATATTTGGAGCATTCATGGTAGGTGTTTTTCTTGTCATTTTTGGAAAAACTACAGGATGCGAAGACCAAAAAGACAATAAAGGATTAAATGATAAGTGATTATCAAATGAAACATTAGATTTACACATGATTGTTGCCAAAGTATTAACTCATTAGGTAACTCATCAATTTATCCATAGTATATGGAGTAATAATTTTATTGGGAGAAATTCCAAATACTCCCTTTGCTGCTTTTATTCCTTTGAGTATTAATTGTCCTACAGCCTCAGGATACCTAGTAAGAATAGTGGTAGGAGAATAAGATAAATGTATCCACAATAATGGACCTTCTTGCCAAAATACTGCTGTAGGAATATTTTTTTTGGTATTACAATAAATAATAAAGGCAAACTTATATCAATTCTATCCAAATGCATATTTTCCATATATGTTTCAATGATTTTTAATGCCTTTCTTGCTTCAGGTGTTAACATTCAGGGTGAATTTGGATCTGATGGACCTTTTAGGATATCAAATAAAGGTCCCAACTCTCCTGTTGGTATGCCTAGATAAGGCCTTATCCAATTTATGTCTCCTAATAACTTTTGAAAGTCGTTAAGTGATTTGAGTTGATCTACTCGTATTTGAATTTTTGGTGGACGGACCATGGTTGAGGATAATAGAACTCCTAAATAATTAATTGGAAAATTTAATTGTACTTTATCTATTGCTATCTCTAGATTATATATTTTAATAAGTTTGTAAGTGTGGCATAACATTCTAGCAATGTGTTTTATCTTTATGTGCTAATAATACATCATCCATATAGTGAAATATTTGTAGTTTAGGATTTTGATTTCTAAGTGGTTGGATTGCTTTGTTAACATAAATTTGACACATAGTTGGGCTGTTAGCCATCTCTTGAGGGAGTACTTTCCATTCATATCTCTGATCAGGACCGTCATGATTTAGTGCAGTGATAGTAAATGCAAAACATGGACTATCCTCAGGATGAATTCGAATTGAAAAAAAAAACAATCTTTAATATCTATAGCTAAAACATACCAGGTTTTTGGCAAGGCAGACAATTGAGGAATCTCTGATTGAGCAGGTCCCATAATAACCATCTCATTATTAATGGCTCTTAAATCTTGCAATAATCCTTACAAGATTTCTTTTTAATGACAAAATGGGGGTCTTATAGGGAGATACAGAAGGTTGTATATGTTCCTCCGCTAATTGTTGTTTGACTAGGTCGTGGGCTGCTTGTATCTTTTCTTTAGTCAGGGGTCACTGAGGAACCCATACTGGTCTTTCTGATTTCCAAGTAATTTTTATTATCTCAGTGACCCCTTCTGAAAACCCAACCCATGTCTATCTATTCCTTGATCTATTTGTATTGGTGCTGCTATACCTTGTTCTTGTTCTCCTAATCTTTTTTCTTTCCTAAAACCTTGTCTAGCCCTAATAGTGGGTGCATTTTGATTGATGTTATTTGTTAATGTCAAACCTAATTGATCTAGGACATCTTGTCCCCATAAATTTATAGGAAGATGATCCAATACATATGGCTGTATAGTTCCTTCACATCCTTCAGGATCCTTCTGATCTAAAACCATTGCACTTCTATGGGGATTAGTCGCCACTCCTAGGCCTTGAAGCATTTGAGTGGCTTGTTATAATGGCCAATATTTTGGCCATTCTTGATGAGATATGATGCTAAGGTCTGTACCTGTATCAAGTAGCCCATTAAATTCATGTCCTTGAATATTTAGTTTTAGCATGGGGCAAAAATCTAAATTTAAAGACAGCACAGCCCAATCTATACCTGTGGAGCCTAATCCCCTGGAACCTCTTTGTACAGTATGGCTGGAAAATTTATTATGCAGGCTGGGTATTATTAATAACTGTGCTATTCTATCTCCTAGTGAAATTACTGATATACCCTTTGGAGAACTAGCTATAATTTTTATTTCACCTTCATAATCAGGATCAATTACCCCAGGACTTATCATAACTCCTTTTAGAGTAGAACGTGTCCTAACAATAAGCCTCCTGTTCCTTGAGGAAGAGGTCCTTTTACTCCTGTGGGAATGATTTGAACTCCCACCACTGGAGGTAGTACTGCTCTGGTGGAGGTGCAGATGTCCAACCCTGCACTCCCTCTGGTTCGTCTGATGAGAGATTGATGGATAATATGTCCTTGCCACTACCCTGATGGTGTTGCTGGGTTCCTCCATTGCCCCGTAAATTTGTGGTCCTGGGCCCTGGAGCATTCGGCCCCCCTGTCCGTTTTTTTGGCAATGGAGCCCGATGCCTTTCTCCGTGATATTGTGGGTAAACATCTGGTCCTTGACCGTTTTTTGATAATGGAGTACCCTCTGTGGTGGTTTGAGAACGGCATTCATTAGCCCAATGTCTCCCTCTACGGCATCGTGGGCAAATACCCGGTATTCTACTCCTTTGATACCTAGCTTTGTTAAACCCTCCTCCTATGGGGAAATTCCTTTTAAAATGTCCTGTTTGTTCACAATTGTAGCATGCTTTTGGCCTGGCATCTAAAGCCTATTGTACTGCAGCTGCCAAAACTTGCCCTTGTTCATTAATGTCTCTACATAATTTAATATATGTGTTTTAATCTCCTTGTTTCCCTGGTCTAATGGCCTCCTTGCACCATCTGTTTGCTTGCTCAAAGGCTAGGTGTTTAATTAATGACATTTCTTGTTCAGTGTCCCCCAAAACTCTGGTAGCTGTTTGAATAAGCCTATCTACAAATTCAGCGTAAGGTTCATTAGCTCCTTGTACTATCTCAGATAATTGACCTTGTAAATCTTCATGTCATTTTAAAGTCTTCCATGCCCTAACTGCATCTGCAGCAATTTGTGAATATATAGCAGGATCATATTCAATTTGTTGCTGCTGACCCTCATAATGTCCTTTTCCTAACAACATATCTAGATTTCTTTGAGGGTAACTGGCTGCTGCATTTCACCTAGCCATCTCCATGCAAAATTCCTCATTGGCAACCTTCCATAACAAATATTGCCCTCCATTTAGCACAGCTTTACACATGCTAGCCCAGTCTGCTGGCGTCATGTCCAAGTTGGTAATGGATTCGACCATGCTTACAGTGAAGGGTGCTTGGGGACCATAGGTTGTTACAGCCTCCTTTAACTGCTTCACTGTTTTGAAATCTAAAGCACAGTGAATTTGCTGCCCTCCTGCCTGTTCAAGTACAGGGCATGCTAATCTTTGAGGTCCTGTCTCAAGATCCCATCTATTAACTACAGGGGTTGGGGGCCCCATAGCATATGTTGTCTCTATAGGTGGAGCTGTTGGTTGGACACTTATGCCCTCTGGTGATAGAAAGGTGTTAGTAGCAGCCTCCTGTTGTAACTTTTTCCGTAATAGTTCTTCCTTTAAATTTTCTTCCTCTGTCTAACTAGCTCGAGAGACCTTCTCTTACTTGATATAAAATGTCTTTCTCTAAGGTCTGAACCTCTAACAATTTACTTAACACTCTTTTGGTTTGTTTTTTACTAATGTCTTATCTACTATAAAGATAACGCAACCCAACAAGATAACACAAAACAAAACCGAAACAGAATGAAACAAAAACGGAACAAAAAATCGTTGTATCAATTTTCCTATTTTCTTGACATGTGCATTTGTGGTCTATTTCTATCTCTTCTTCAGGGGCGAACAACTTCAAACCATGAGCCAACCATTTTTCCCAGTTTGCTTGAGAAAGTTCTAGGGATAGGCAGCTTGAAACAAAAACGAAACAAATCAAAACAAGAACACATTGTTTTTTGAAATGGTCACCCATTCTCTCGCCTTCCCTTAGGGGCGAGCAATCTCACTTACCTCCAGGCTTCAGGCGTTCCCCCTAGGCCGCCAAATGCCGCAGTCCGGCTGGGCACAAATCACGAGCCATTGAAGCTCGAACAAACTTTATTTCTGAACTCCACCAGCACACTCCACACATGCTCCCGGGAACTCTCCCGAATGCCACGCAGCTCCTCCAGGAACCAACAACCGGAAATCCTTCTTACGGAAATCCCTCCTCCCGCAGTTCTCCAACCAATGGGAACTCTCCGGGAATCCCCACGAGAACTCCAAAGTAGTGCGAGAACTCCAAAGTAGCAGGCCGAGGCAGACAGTAAAGGTCTAATATATAACTGAATCAATCCAGCATCATCTTAATGGCTTGCCTCTCAACCAATACTATTGGCAAAATTCCAGGGGCCATTCTGACTTGGCTGTGGCTCTCAGCAGAGGTCTGGTGGGTCCAGGCTAGTATGGCTGCAGACTCTTGGTTCACCACCCCCTTTCCAATACTGATTTCTTCTAATTGCTCCCCTCTTCACCCCAGGGCACAGATGTCTTTCCTGTGATTGGCTCAGTCCTCAAAGACCCCAAATACTTCTGCTACCCAGATGCCTTCTATCCTGAACACTTCCTGGATGAACAGGGACGCTTCAAGAAGAATGAGGCTTTCGTGCCTTTCTCCTCTGGTAGATTTCAATATATGGGTGTCCCCAGGGACATTTTAGAACCTTTTCTTGAAGCCCAAGTCAGAGTGGAAGCTGAGGACTATGTCCTGAAACTCTCAAATCCTAAAATACCTGAATCAGGGAATATTAAAACCACTGGCTCTCATGTTTAGAAAAAAAATGTTAGAGTAGAACAACAAAATTTTCCTATTAAGAACCAAATACAAAATATTTTAGTTTTTCCCAGCCTTGTGATCCTTGTCTGAACTACTCACCCCTGCTATTGTACTATGGAAGTGACCATCAACAACACTGAAACAAATGAGCATATGTGTGAGCCTATGAAATTTTATTTATGGACACTGAAGTTTGAATTTCATACTTTTGAAAAATCTTTGAGGAACTGAAATGAAGGGAAGTTTGAAATTCTTGGGTCCTTTAGAAACTTTCCATTGGAATCAATGAATCTGAGGCAGAGAGAAGTAGCTGCCAGTGTTGAGCCCTGCTAAGAAGCAGGTCCTAGCTGAGCATGGACAGGAGGAGCCCACTGAGTCTTGCTAATGACCCTATAAAGTGGACTCAGTCATGACTCTTGAGATGCTGATGAGGCAGCTGAGGCCCACTGGGGTGATCAGGCCAGATGCCTCCCAGGCCCTCAGTACCTAGCAGATATGACCTGACCTCCCACCCTGTTCTGTGCCTGCAGGAAAACGCATCTGCCAGGGGGAGGCCCTGGCCCGCATGGAACTCTTCCTCTACTCCACCTCCATCCTTCAGAACTTCTCTTTACGTTCACTGGTCCCCGTGGCAGACATTGACATCACTCCCAGGATGTCAGGCTTCGGCAACATCCCCCCAACTTACAAGCTCTGCCTTGTGGCCCACTGAGCTCCCCCTACTGGACAGGCAAGACCAGTCTGAGAGCTGAGCTCTTCCTCTTGCTCCCCAACTCACCCACCCTCCTCATCTCTCCAAATTCTCCCCATAACCCTAAGAGAAGGCACTCTCACTACTGTGATGGGACCACAGGTCAGAGGATGACATCCAAAAACACACAGCTGTATGTCTTTGTTTTAGAAAAGCAACAAACTGCCCAACATCTGGCACAAGCCCGTAGGTGTAAGTTTACAGTTTCCTCTGCCTTGTTTCTGGCTGTAACAAACTTCTGTAGATTCTGTCTTTATGTTGTTCCCTTGCCTGAGCCCTGATAGTGATCATAATATAGTTCACAATCTTTTCTGGTTTATTTTGATGTGCATTACCCCCCCCCCAATAAAATCAACAGAGCTCAAGACTGTTACATATAGGAAATTTATTGTGCATTGTGTGAAACAGTATATAAAGTACAGAAAACCACCTGAAGTGAGCTTTTGGACTTCCTCATCACTGGTCATCTTCTCTGACAGAACCATCTCCAGGGACTCCTCTCTGGTTGGGCCACCACATGCGACATTCTAGCCTTGAGCATCTTGAGTGGCATTACTCTCCCCACCATAACTTCTTTGCCATCCTCACTCTACTGATTGCTCTTATAATACCCAATTCTGCACACTCCCCATTCCATTTTGAAGATAGTTCAGTTGTTCATAGCCTATTATTCCATTTCTAAACTCCTAATGAGTTATTTTATTTATTCAACCAAAATGTATCAAATATCCAACATGTGCTGGCACACCCTTCATGGACGTAGGATCTTTCAGTGAAAAATAACTGATAAAACTCTCGCCCTCATGGAGCTTAGGTACTAGTGCAAAAGGTTGACAATGAAGCATAAACTTTGATGATTTAAAATCGTAAAGGTTGCTATGTGTTCGAGCATAATTGGTCGGCTTACAAAATCAATGAGAATTCTGGAAAAACAGACTATGAACAGAAATAGGAAAAAATGAAGCTCTGATAGAACCATCCAGTAGGGGATGCTGCCACCTCATTCAGCCCCAGTCATGAACACCATAGCCCAAGACTAATGACCTCTGTTGCTGCTGTAGACAAGTTCTTGTTTGTGTCTGTGTTTTTGTGTCACACCCTCAATGTTCTAGGCAGGATAATTCAATTAGCCACATTTTAAAGACTGGGGGCACAGGATGTGGTGAGGAGGAATAAATGGTTCTTTGAGTTGTGATGGGGGGAGCAAGGACTTGCCTTTGATCAGGGATATCATAATAGACATGCTTGCAAAACCAGAAGGGAGTTTTTTTTATTTTTAATTTGTTTTAATTAGTTATACAAGACAGTAGAATGCACTTTGATATAACATACATAAATGGGGTATAATTTCTCATTTTTATGATGTATAATAAACACTAAATGCCCTTCTGCACATTATGTAGATAGGGCCCCCTGGGAAGCAGAGGTTTAGTTCCAGGCAGGAGTGCATCGTTTCCTGGGGCTGGGGTTGAAAGCATGTGAAGGAAAAAGAGGAAGGAAGGAGAAGCATTCAAGAAAAGTCTCCAGACCAACGTGCAGTTGTGACAACTGTGGACAGTATGAAGAGAAGGCAGAGCTGGGCAGGGAGGGACCCAGACCACCATGCTGAGCATGCAGATTCCCCAGTCATCTCAGAAGTACCTCTCAAGTGAAGACTGCTGTTAGGAGTGTCTAGGATTGGGCAGAACAGGCTGTGACTGACACCTTGGCTTATGCTCAGTTCTGTCCAAGCTGCTTTAGAAGAACCCAAACCTGCTCCAAGCTCAGTGGGTCCTGAAGATGCTGCAGCTGGGGGCTCACATGCTCCTTGCTGCTGAATGGCAAGTTCTTCTTCCTGCGTCGCTGCTGCTGTTTCTTCTCCTCCTCTTCCTTTTTTTTTTTGGTGCTGAGGATTGAACCCAAGGGTACTCTACCACTGAGTTACATTCCAAGCCCCCCCCTCATTTAAAAATATTCTTTCATTCAAATATTTTTTATCTTTTGTGGTGCAGGAGATGAACTCAGCGGCCCTGTACATGCTAGACAAGTCTTCTACCACTGAGCGACTCCCCCAGACCCCCCAGACCTTTTAATTTTTTTATTTTGAGCCATGCTTAGGGCTTCACTAAGTTGCTAAGACTTTTCCTCAAACTTGTGATATTCCTGCCTCAGCCTCTGGAGTCGCTGGGATCACAGGTGAGCACCAACATGCCTGGCAAATGGCAAGTTCTTGAATGAAACTCCAAATGGTGCATCTCCACATCTGTGGCAGACACAGATGTACAAAAGCTGTCATGAAACACTAGACCCAGTCCCTGACCACAAGGATGTCACAGTTCAGGACATTAGTTTCTTGTATGAGGGACATTCGGTAAGAAGTACATCCTTTAATCTAACAAATAGAAAAAGCCAATTTACATAACAGAAATAATACAGAGGCAGAAAGAAACCCCACAGATGATTTTGATGATTGTACAAATCGATCATTGAACATCGTTTTTCTTCAGCAGGATGCTGATGGAAATTCTTTGAAAACATGATCAGTGACTCCATTTTTCTTGCAAGGTATTAAATAATTAATTGGTATTATTCTTTAACAAAGAGAAAAAGTCAGACTCCTTGAAAGACATTAACAATAATGCTTTAACAAAATCTCTCATTTTCTGTAAATACCAGACTGAGACAAAACCAGATATCACTCCCACAGGTTTCTTCTTTCTCTCCATTGGATTTTCCCCATGGGTGAGCATCTGAGGTGATGTAGGTCCCTCCCATTGCAGGTGAGAAGACCACCTGCCTGCTTTCCAGGAGCAACCTGCCAAGAGTTCTCTTTAACCACTGAAGTAATGGTTTTAATGACACCAGTCATAACCTCTTCTTCCCAGTCTTGGTGGGAAGAGTGTGAAACACAGATAGTACTTCTTTCCCTGGCTCTGAGTGTCCATTCTGATGATGCCTAGTTCCATGGGGCAAATGACTGCTGGTGGTGTATTTAGTAGGACTTGGGAACTTTTAAATTCTATTTAGTTTTAATCTATTTAAATTGAAGCACTGATACTTGATTCATTTATTAAGACAAATATTTGGGACAATTAAATATTTGATAGGAGAGTTTAATTTTCCAGTGGTAAATTGTATTACATCTAAATGCAGATCAAGAATCTCAAGAAAGAGTAGAGTATATAGGTCAACATATCCCGTATATGTAAAATACTCACCAGATTTAGAAGACATACTGAGAAAAGGGGTTGTAAAATCTCAATAATAAGAAAACAATGAAAAAGCAATGAGTATTTTAAATACAATTGATCAATAAATATATGAAAAAATGTTCAACATCTGTAGCAACTAGAGAAATGCAAATCAAAACTACTCTAAGATACCATCTCACTCCAGTCAGAATGGCAATCATAATAATACAGGCAACAATCAATGTTGGTGAGTATGTGGTGAAAAAGGTACACTCATACATTGCTGGATTGCAAATGGTGCAACTACTGTGGAAAGCAGTATGGAGATTCCTCAGAAACCTTGGAAAGGAACCACCATTTGATGCAGCTATCCCACTCCTCATTTATAACCAAAGGACTTAAAGTCAGCATACTAAAGTGATGCAGCCACATCAATGTTCATAGCAGCTGAATTCACACTAGCTAAACTATGGAACCAACCTAGGTGCCCTTCAGTAGATGAATGGATAAAGAAAATGTGGTGTATACATCCAACGGACTATTACTGAGCTTTAAAGAAGAATAAAATTGTGGCATTTGCTGGTAAATGGATGGGGTTAGAGAATATCATGCTAAGCAAAATAAGCCAATCCCAAAGAACCAAAGTCTGAATGTTTTCTCTGATATACTGATGCTGATCCACAATAAGTGGGTGGGGTGCTAGGGAAGAATAGAGTTACTTTAGATTAGGTAGAGGGAAGTGAAGGGAGGGGTGGGGCTTGGGGATAGGAAGGATAGAGGAAACAGATATTACCTTATGTACATATAAGACTACATGTAAAATGTGGTTCTACAACATGTTCAATCAGAAGAATAAGAAATTAAATCCCATTTATGTATATCAAAGTGCATAAATGCATTCTATTGTCATGTATAAGTAATTAAAATAAAAAATTATAAAGTAACAACAACAACAACAACAACAACAACAAAAGCCAATGTAGCTTTTTAAATTGGTAAATAAGGCTGGTCCAAATGCAGTGGTGTTTATGACTAATTAAATTGGCAAATAATTTTTACACCAAAGACTCTTCATCAAAGAATATATATAATCAGCAAATAAGTATAGGAAAAGTTGCCAAAGATCATTATACATAATGAAAATATGAATTTAAACCATAAAGAAACATCTGTACATATTATAGAAACACTAAAATAAAACAAAAGTAGCAACTGCTGGCTAGGATACAGAGTAATGTAAAATTCGGTATCTCTTCTGCAAAATAGTGTGGCAGTTTCTTATAGACACAAACTTACCAAATAACTCAGCAATCCAATCCTAGGTATTTGAAAAAAAAACGAAATAAAAAGAAAAAAGAAAACTTTTAAAACAAAATTCTACGCCAGAATGTTTATAGTAACTTTGCTGTATTTTTCTAAATTGAAAAATAACAAAATTCAAATACCATTTGCAACATTTTGTTCTATAAAATATACCCTGTGAATTCGCTAATTAACATATGAATAACTTTCTATACTGATTTGTTTTTTGGTGGAAACTGTTAAAATGTAATACTACTCTTAGGAATTTCCAGTATATGTAATACATCGTTATAACTCTAGTCTTCATATATTGTACAATAGATTCCATTGTTACTGAAAGCTTGGGCCTTGCCCCTGATGCAAATTCAATGATGAGGACACTGTTTGAGAAAAAGTATAAAGAAGGCTTATTGCTTTGCTGGCAGAGGAGAAGCACAGGGGACTCCTGTCCCTGAGGCTGTGATTTTGCCCATCAGGGTGAACAGAGGGTTTTTAAAGAGGAGATTCATTCCATATGTTCCCTGTGGGTAGTTGTGATTGGCTTGTTAATTTGGGAGACAGCCATTTCTTGGATCTTCTGGTGCTATCCCTGAGTTCTGAATTACTCAGTTCCTATGGTAGGTGTGTGCTCAAAGACAGAGAACTCAGCCCAGGAGGGGAACAAGGTAATCCTATTGGGAGAAGACAAAAAGAAACACATCCATTTAAAAATAAGCCTCAGTGGCAGAGCAGCAGGGCTCTATTCAAAGCATGAGGTGGTGCACTGTTACACCACGGACACGGATTTCCAGTCTAATGGAAATTTCATCTATGGAGTCTTTACTCACAGTGACAAAACCTGCAGCCAGCCCCAAAGCACTTCAACAAGTAAATGGAACCGCAGCCCATCAGCCTAGTAAAATAATACTGGGCAACCACAAAATAAGGACAATGGGGCTGGGGTTGGGGCTCAGTGGCAGAGCGATTGCCTAGTACATGTGAAGCACTGGGTTTGAGCCTCAGCACCACATAAATAAATAATTAAAGGTATTGTGTCTATCTACAACTAAAAAAAAACCCAAGACTATATGTCACCGTGTGCACAATGAAAGAAAAATAAATTAGACTTCATCAAAACAAATTTTTTTAAAGTAGCTTTATTTTTTACTTTTATACTTTTTAGTCATACATGACAGCAGAATGTATTTTGACATATAATACATACATGGAATGTACATACATCAATCATATTGTCTATTCTATTCTGCTGCCCTTCCTATCTTAAAATTTTTATGCACCCCAGGACTTACTCTTCAAGAATATATGAAGAATTCTTTCAGTTGACAACCAAAAGATAGTCAAACCAAATAAAAAGTGGGCCAAGGATTTGAATAGGCATTTTGTTTTTTCAAAGAGAATACATAGTGGCCAAGATGACATGGAAAGATATTCAACATCACTATCAAAGAAATGTGAATAA
This sequence comes from Spermophilus citellus, assembly GCF_964194105.1. Lineage (NCBI taxonomy): Eukaryota > Metazoa > Chordata > Mammalia > Rodentia > Sciuridae > Spermophilus > Spermophilus citellus. The sequence goes on along the minus strand of NC_138200.1, from coordinate 13,664,509 downwards.
ACCTCATGTGACACACATGCCACTTTGTGCCTGTTGAGATCAATGTAAATGGAAAGAGCTTCTGGCTTGGACTTTGAAATGTAGAGAGCTTGAGAGCCATTTGGCTCATCTTCACAGCCAGAAAAAAAATTCTCAGGTCCATCAGAAAATTATCACAGAGAAAGCAGGTCCTCTGAATGCTGGAGAGAGAGAAGAAGAGGGAATCACAGCTTACCTAAAACAGAAGCCCCTGGAGCCCAAAGTGGAAGGAACACTGACATTGTCATAGATGAAGCCCTGGGCCTGAGAGTGGCCTAGTTGTAGGTTAAGAAGTCCTGCGGAGTTCTCAAGTCTGAAGAGGGACTGTTGTGAGGTCAATGTCCAGGATCCCAGTTGTCAGAAACACGCTTACCTGTCCAAGCCCCCAAAATGGACTAGGAAACGAGGAACAGTAAAAAGCGAGGCTTTACTTTGAAATGACTGTCTGGAAACATCGGGTGCTGGTGGTCAGGGAAACCCAGTTGGGTAAACCAGAGTTTTATCCCTCAGAGGTCAAGATCCTTCTCCCAGTTCCTCTTTGGCTGAGTACTATGGGGTACATAATCTTCCAAACATTGCCTAGGTTTTACCATCTCCTAATGGGTTATTTAAAGCAATGTACCTTTAGTTGTACCCACCTCCCTTTGTTCTATTGAGGCAGAAAAGTCTCTTGGACTGAGTGCCTTTGGGCTTGTGCACAGTTTGTCTCTGTGGGTCAGGTGGCCCCTTCCTTCTCACTTCCTGTCAAGCATCTGTGACTTTTTATACTCCATTATTAACTACTTCAATCTTTTCACTTTGGTCTCCCAGCCAGCTGCCTTTCTTTCATCCCAAGTCAGTTTACATTTAAAGCTAAATACTGTATTCTGAAAATGGACCACTGGACTTTCCATTTCCCACACCATCAGATCCCATGTTGAAGACAGAAGAGAAACCCTCTTGTGTGTCTGGAAAAAGGGGAAAGTAACCCTTATGAAATGAATTCAAGAGTATTTCTGTGCTCTGCCTGATTTCAAGGGCAAGGACTTAAGTAGGGCCTAAGTAATATGGAGGCAGGGAAACGTCTAACTCCAACCCCTCTAGCTTTCCTGTCTTACAGAAGGAAATCCTGACAGCGTTTGTGAAGTTCACACAACAAAGGCACAGGCCCTGGGAAAGCCCAGCTTTACTCAAAGGACTATGAAGGTCTGCTCTGCCTTTGTGCTTTATCTTTACGTCAACAGGGATCCTGTGTAAGTACACAAGATTGTGGTGAAAGAACTCAGATACTGATGCCATAATCTCATTATGCCCAGAGGCTAAGTGAGAAGGAGTTTCCAGGGAAACCTAATGATGAAGGCAAAAGGACACTAGAGGAAATAGAAACATTGACATCTATGGCTACAGCAAGCAGGAAGTATAGAAGAACCCATAGCCACCGGAAGTAAATCCTCATACCCAAGGCCTACTTACCACAGTGTATTGCCCAATCCACCAAAGTCCAGCTTCCATCAAAAACATGACCCCAAGTCCTTCCAAAAGGCAAGAAGGAATAGTGTGAAGATACAAAGGAACACAGCTGTTATGGGGAGCCATGGCAGAAAACACTTTTTTGAGTTCAAATTTAAAATCTAAAGAGAGATTTACTTACTTGGCCAGGGACTGTTACCCACTCACAGAGACTCAAGCTCTGTGGGAGAATAGCTGCTTCCTGGTCTGTTCCTTGAGAATATATGGACAAAAAACACAACTCAGTGGCTTGCTTAGTATCAAGTAAGTAAGTAAGCCAATCACAGAAATTAAAACATGAATTAGCAGGACCTGTGGGCTCTAAGTAGGACTGGAATTTTCCAGTCAGCAAGCAAGTAAGCATCAGAAGCTAAAAAAAGCAATTAGCTTTTTTTTTTTAAAAAAATTATTTATTTATTTTAGTCATACATGACAGGAGAATACATTTTGATATGTAATACATACATACATGGAATGTACCTAGATCAATCATATTGTCTATTCTATTCTGCTGCCCTTCCTATCCTCCCGACTCCTCCCCTCCTCTGCCATCCTTTCTCTCTATCCAATCTAAAGTGACACACTTTTTTAAAAATTTTTCTCATTACAACATCCTATATGTATTCTGTATAACAATGAGGTTCTCCTTCCATCCTCTGTGCAACTCTCCTTCTCCCTCTTTTTCCCTCCCACCTCTCTACTCTATTTAGTGGTACTCTTCTTCTCATGCTCTTCCTCCCTACCCTATTTTGAGTCACCCCCCTTATATCAGAGAAGACATTCGGCATTTGTTTTTTAGGGATTGGCTAACTTCACTTAGCATAATCTGCTCTAATGCAATCCATTTGCCTGCAAATGCCATGATTTTATTATTTTTTTAGTGCTGAGTAATATTCCATTGTGTATAAATGCCACATTTTTTTAATCCATTCATCTATTGAAGGGCATCTAGGTTGGTTCCACATTCTAGCTATTGTGAATTGTGCTGCTATAAACATTGATGTGGCTGTGTCCCTATAGTATGCTCTTCTTAGGTCTTTTGGGTATAGTCCGAGAAGGGGAATAGCTGTGTCAAATGGTGGTTCCATTCCCAGCTTTCCAAGGAATCTCCATACTGCTTTCCAAATTGGCTGCACCAATTTGCAGTCCCACCAGCAGCGTATGAGTGTACCTTTTTTCCCCCGAATCCTCGCCAGCACTTATTGTTGTTGGCTTCATAATGGCTGCAATTCTTATTGGAGTGAGATGGTATCTTAGAGTAGTTTTAATTTGCATTTCTCTGATTGCTAGAGATGGTGAGCATTTTTTCATGTATTTGTTGATTGATTGTGTATCCTCTTCTGAGAAGTTTCTGTTCAAGTCCTTGGCCCATTTGTTGATTGGGTTATTTGCTTTTTTGTTGTTTAACATTTTGAGTTCTTTCTACACTCTAGAGATTAGAGCTCTATCTGATGTTTGAGGGGTAAAAATTTGTTCCCAGGATGTAAGCTCCCTATTCACCTCAAATATTATTTCTCTTGCTGAGACAAAACTTGTTAGCTTTAATTCGTCCCATTTGTTGATTCTTGGTTTTAACTCTTGTGCTATAGGTGTCTTATTAAGAAATTTGGGGCCTGCCCCCACGTGATGAAGATTAGGACCAACTTTATCTTCTATTAGATGCAGAGTCTCTGGTCTGATTCCTAGTTCCTTGATCCATTTTGAGTTGACATTTGTGCATGGTGAGAGAAAGGGATTCAATTTCATTTTCTTGCATATGGATTTCCAGTTCTCCCAGCACCATTTGTTGAAGATGCTATCCTTTCTCCATTGCATGGTTTTAGCAACTTTGTCTAATATAAGGTAGTTGTAATTTTGTGGATTTGTCTCTGTGTCCTCTATTTTGTACCATTGGTCTACCAGCCTGTTTTGGTGCCAGTACCATGCTGTTTTTGTTACTATTGCTCTATCGTACAGTTTAAAATCTGGAATCGCGATACCACCGATTTCACTCTTCCTGCTTAGAATTACTTTAGCTATTCTGGGTCTCTTGTTTTTCCAGATGAATTTCATGATTGCCTTTTCTATTTCTGCAAGGATTTTCATTGGGATTTTGATGGGAATTGCATTGAATCTGTAAAGTGCTTTTGGTAGTATGGCCATCTTAATATTATCAATTCTACCAATCCATGAGCAAGGTAAATCCTTCCATCTTCTAAGGTCTTCTTCTATTTCTTTCTTCAGGGTTCTATAATTTTCATTGTATAGCTCTTTCACCTCTTTTGTTAAGTTGATTCCCAGGTATTTTATTCTTTTGTGAATGGAGTAGTTGTCCTCATTTCCATTTCAGAGAATTTGTCACTGATATACAGGAATGCCTTTGATTTATTGGTATTGATTTTATATCCTGCCACTTTGCTGAATTCATTTACTAGTTCTAGAAGTTTCTTGGTTGAATTTTTTGGGTCTGCTAGGTATAGGATCATGACATTGGCAAATAGTGCTAATTTAAGTTCTTCTTTTCCTATATTTATGCCTTTAATTTCTTTCATCTGTCTAATTGCTCTGGCTAGTGTTTCAAGAACTATGTTGAATAGAAGTGGTGAGAGAGGGCATCCCTGTCTTGTTCCAGATTTTAAAGGGAATGCCTTCAATTTTTCTCCATTTAGAATGATGCTGGCCTGAAGCTTAGCATATATAGTTTTTACCATTTTGAGGTAATTTCCTGTTATCCCTAATTTTTCTAGAGTTTTGAACATAAACGGATGCTGTATTTTGTCAAATGCTTTTTCAGCATCTATCGAGATGATCATATGGTTCTTATCTTTAAGTCTATTGATGTGGTGAATAACATTTATTGATTTCCATATATTGAACCAGCCTTGCATCCCAGGGATGAATCCCACTTGGTCATGGTGCATGATCTTTTTGATATATTTTTGTATCCGATTTGCCAGAATTTTATTGAGGGTTTTTGCATCTAAATTCATTAGGGATATTGGTCTGTAGTTTTCTTTCTTTGAGGTGTCTTTATCTGGTTTGGGAATCAGGGTGATATTGGCCTCATAGAATGAATTTGGAAGAGCTCCCTCTTTTTCTATCTCCTGAAATAGATTGTAGAGTATAGGTATTAGTTCTTCTTTAAAGTTCTTGTAAAACTCTGCTGTATATCCATCCAGTCCTGGGCTTTTCTAGGTTGGTAGTCTTTTGATGGCTTCTTCTATTTCCTCACTTGATATTGGTCTGTTTAGGTTGTTTATATCATCCTGACTCAATCTGGGTAGCTCAGATGCCTTAAGGAATTTGTCAATGCCTTCACTGTCCTCTATTTTATTAGAGTATAGGGTTTCAAAATAATTTCTAATTATTTTCTGCATTTCTGAGTTGTCTGTTGTGATGTTGCCTTTTTCATCCCATAAGCTAGTAATTCGGGTTTTCTCTCTTCTTCTCTTTGTTAGCATGGCTAGTGGTCTATCAATCTTATTTGTTTTTTCAAAGAACCAACTTTTAGTTTTGTCAATTTTTTCGATTGTTTCTTTTGTTTCTATTTCATTGATTTCAGCTCTGATTTTAATTATTTCTTGTCTTCTACTGAATTTGCTGTTGATTTGTTCTTCTTTTTCTAAGGCTTCGAGGTGTAGTGTGAGGTCATATATTTGTTGGCTTTTCCTTCTTTTAAGGAATGAACTCCATAAAATGAATTTTCTTCTTAGTACTGCTTTCATAGTGTCCCAGAGATTTCGATATGTTGTGTCTGAGTTTTCATTTACCTCTAAGAATTTTTTAATTTCCTCTTTGATGTCTTCTGTAACCCTTTGTTCATTCAGTAGCATATTGTTTATTCTCCATGTGATGTAGGATTTTTTCTTTTTTTTTAAGTGTTGGTTGTTCAAAACATTACATAGTTCTTAATATATCATATTTCACAGTTTGATTCAAGTGGGTTATGAACTCCCATTTTTACCCCGTATACAGATTGCTGTATCACATCAGTTACACTTCCATTGATTTACATATTGCCATTCTAGTGTCTGATGTATTCTACTGTCTATCCTATTCTCTACTATCCCCCTCCACTCCCCTCCCTTCCCCTCCCCTTTTCTCTCTCTACCCCCTCTACTGTAAATCATTTCTTCCACTTGTATTATTCTTCTCTTACCCCTCCTTTCCTCTTATATGTAATTTTGTATAACCCTGAGGATCACCTTCCATTTCCATGCGATTTCCCTTCTCACTCCCTTTCCCTCCCACCTCTCATCCCTGTTTAATGTTAATCTTCTTCTCAAGCTCTTCATCCCTACCCTGTCCTTGGTTACTCCCCTTATATCAAAGAAGTCATTTGGCATTTGTTTTTTAAAGATTGGCTAGCTTCACTTAGCATAATCTGCTCTAATGCCATCCATTTCCCTCCAAATTCTATGATTTTGTAATTTTTTAATGCAGGGTAATACTCCATTGTGTATAAATGCCACATTTTTTCAATCCATTTATCTATTGAAGGGCATCTAGGTTGGTTCCACAATCTTGCTATCGTGAATTGTGCTGCTATGAACATCAATGTAGCAGTGTCCCTGTAGCATGCTCTTATTAGGTCTTTAGGGAATAGACCGAGAAGGGGAATAGCTGGTCAAATGGTGGTTCCATTCCCAGCTTTCCAAGAAATCTCCATACTGCTTTCCAAATTGGCTGCACCAATTTGCAGTCCCACCAATAATGAACAAGTGTACCCTTTTCCCCGCATCCTCTCCAGCACTTGTTGTTGTTGGACTTCATAATGGCTGCCAATCTTACTGGAGTGAGATGGTATCTTAGGGTGGTTTTGATTTGCATTCCTCTGACTGCTAGCGATGGTGAGCATTTTTTTCATGTACTTATTGGTTGATTGTATGTCCTCCTCTGAGAAGTGTCTGTTCAGGTCCTTGGCCCATTTGTTGATTGGGTTATTTGTTATCTTATTGTCTAATTTTTTGAGTTCTTTGTATACTCTGGATATTAGGGCTCTATCTGAAGTGTGTGGAGTAAAGATTTGTTCCCAGGATGTAGGCTCCCTGTTTACCTCTCTTATTGTTTCTTTTCTGAGAAAAAACTTTTTAGTTTGAGTAAGTCCCATTTGTTGATTCTAGTTGTTAACTCTTGCACTATGGGTGTCCTATTGAGGAATTTGGAGCCCGACCCCACAGTATGTAGATCATAGCCAACTTTTTCTTCTATCAGACGCCATGTCTCTGATTTAATATCAAGCTCCTTGATCCATTTTGAGTTAACTTTTGTGCATGGCGAGAGAAAGGGATTCAGTTTCATTTTGATGCAAATGGATTTCCAGTTTTCCCAGCACCATTTGTTGAAGATGCTATTCTTCCTCCATTGCATGCTTTTAGCCCCTTTATCAAATATAAGATAGTTGTAGTTTTGCGGATTGGTTACTGTGTCTTCTATTCTGTACCATTGGTCCACTCGCCTGTTTTGGTACCAGTACCATGCTGTTTTTGTTACTATTGCTCTGTAGTATAGTTTGAAGTCTGGTATCGCTATACCACCTGATTCACACTTCCTGCTTAGCATTGTTTTTGCTATTCTTGGTCTTTTATTATTCCATATGAATTTCCTGATTGTTTTATCTATTTCTACAAGAAATGCTGTTGGGATTTTGATTGGGATAGCATTGAACTTATAGAGAACTTTTGGTAATATTGCCATTTTGATGATGTTAGTTCTGCCTATCCATTAACAGGGTATATTTTTCCATCTCTGAGGTCTTCTTCTATGTCTCCTTTTAGGGTTCTGTAGTTTTCATTGTATAGGTCTTTCACCTCTTTTGTTAGGTTGATTCCCAAGTATTTTATTTTTTGGGGGGATATTGTGAATGGAGTAGTTGTCCTCATTTCCGTTTCAGAGGATTTGTCGCTGATATACAGGAATGCATTTGATTTATGCGTGTTGATTTTATATCCCGCCACTTTGCTGAATTCATTTATTAACTCTAATAGTTTCTTTGTAGACCCTTTTGGGTCTGTTAGGTATAGAATCATATCGTCTGCAAATAGTGATCATTTAAGTTCTTCTTTTCCTATTTTTATGCCTTTAATTTCTTTCGTCTGTCTAATTGCTCTGGCCAGTGTTTCGAGGACTATGTTGAACAGAAGTGGTGAGAGAGGGCATACCTGTCTTGTACCAGATCTTAGAGGGAATGCCTTCAGTTTTTCTCCATTCAGAATGATGCTGGCCTGTGGCTTACCATAGATTGCTTTAACAATGTTGAGGTATGATCCTGTTATCCCTAATTTTTCTAGAGTTTTGAACATAAAGGGATGCTGTACTTTGTCGAATGCCTTTTCTGCATCTATCGAGATGATCATATGGTTCTTATTTTTAAGTCTATTGATGTGGTGAATAACATTTATTGATTTCCGTATATTGAACCAGCCTTGCATCCCAGGGATGAATCCTACTTGATCATGGTGTATAATTTTTTTGATACGATTTTGAATCCGATTCGCCAGGATTTTATTGAGGATTTTTGCATCTAGGTTCATTAGAGATATTGGTCTGTAGTTTTCTTTCTTTGAAGTGTCTTTGTCTGGTTTAGGCATCAGGGTGATGTTGGCCTCGTAGAATGTATTTGGAAGTTCTCCCTCTTTTTCTATTTCCTGAAATAGGTTGAAAAGTATTGGTGTTAGTTCCTCTTTAAAGGTTTTGTAAAACTCTGCTGTATACCCGTCCAGTCCTGGGCTTTTCTTCGTTGGTAGTCTTTTGATGGTTTCTTCTATTTCCTCTATTGTTATTGGTCTGTTTAGGTTGTCTATATCTTCCTGACTCAATCTGGGCAGATCATATGACTTAAGAAATTTATCGATGCCTTCACTATCTTCTATTTTATTGGAGTATAAGGATTCAAAGTAGTTTCTGATTATCTTCTGTATTTCTGAAGTGTCTGTTGTGATATTGCCTTTTTCATCCCGTATGCTAGTAATTTGGGTTCTCTCTCTTCTTCTCTTCGTTAGCATGGCTAAGGGTCTGTCGATTTTATTTATTTTTTCAAAGAACCAACTTTTGGTTTTGTCAATTTTTTCAATTTTTTCTTTTGTTTCGATTTCATTAATTTCAGCTCTGATTTTAATTATTTCTTGCCTTCTACTTCTTTTGCTGTTATTTTGCTCTTCTTTTTCTAGGATTTTGAGATGATATATGAGATCGTTTATTTGTTGGTTTTTTCTTTTTTTAAGGAATGCGCTCCAAGCAATGAATTTTCCTCTTAAAACTGCTTTCAATGTGTCCCATAGATTCCGATATGTTGTGTCAGTGTTTTCATTTATCTCTAAGAATTTTTTAATTTCCTCCTTGATGTCTTCTATGACCCATTGATCATTCAGTAACCTATTGTTCATTCTCCACGTGATGCATGATTTTTCCTTCCTTCTTTTATCGTTGATTTTCAGTTTCATTCCATTATGATCAGATAAGATGCATGGTATTATTTCTACTCCTTTATATTGTCTAAGAGTTGTCCTGTGACATAATATATGATCTATTTTTGTGAAGGATCCATGTGCTGCTGAGAAAAAAGTGTAACTACTTGATGTTGGGTGGTATATTCTATATATGTCAATTAAGTCTAGGTTGTTAATTGTGTTGTTGAGTTCTATACTTTCCTTATTTAAGTTTTGTTTGGAAGATCTGTCCAGTGGTGAGAGAGGTGTGTTGAAGTCTCCCATGATTATTGTATGGTGGTCTATTAGACTCTTGTACTTGAGAAGAGTTTGCTTGATGAACGTAGCTGCACCATTGTTTGGGGCATATATATTTATGATTGTTATGTCTTGTTGGTGTATGGTTCCCTTGAGCAGTATGCAGTGTCCCTCTTTATCCTTTTTGATTAACTTTGGCTTGAAATCTCTTTTGTTTGATATGAGTATGGACACTCCTGCTTGTTTCCGCAGTCCATATGAGTGGAATGATTTTTCCCAGCCTTTCACCTTCAGTCTATGTATATCTTTTCCTATCAAATGCGTCTCCTGTAGGCAGCATATTGTTGGGTCTTGTTTTGTGATCCATTCGACTAGCCTGTGTCTCTTAATTGGTGAGTTTAAGCCATTAACATTTAGGGTTATTATTGAGATTTGGTTTGTTCCTCCAGTCATATTTGTTTATTTATGTTACTAAACCTGATTAGTTTTCCTCTTTGATTACTTTCCCCCCTTTACTGTCCTACGTCCCACTGATGGTTTTCAATGTTATTTTCAGTTTCCTCTTCCTGTAATGTTTTGCCAAGGATTTTTTGAAGAGATGGTTTTCTAGCTGCGAATTCTTTTAACTTTTGTTTATCGTGGAAGGTTTTAATTTTATCTTCCATCCTGAAGCTTAATTTCGCCGGATACACGATTCTTGGTTGGAAACCATTTTCTCTCAGTGTTTGAAATATGTTATTCCAGGATCTTCTAGCTTTCAGAGTCTGTGTTGAGAGATCAGCTGTTATCCTGATTGGTTTACCCCTAAATGTAATCTGCTTCCTTCCTCTTGTAGCTTTTAAAATTCTCTCCTTATTCTGTATGTTGGACATCTTCATTATAATGTGTCTAGGTGTGGATCTCTTATGATTTTGCACATTCGGCGTCCTGTAGGCTTCTAGGATTTGGGATTCTGTCTCATTCTTCAAGTCTGGTTAGTTTTCTCATATTATTTCATTGAATAGATTGTTTATTCCTTTGGTTTGGAGCTCTGTGCCTTCCTGTATCCCAATGACTCTTAAGTTTGGTCTTTTAATGTTATCCCATATTTCTTGGGTGTTCTGCTCATGGTTTCTTAGCAGACTTGCTGAGCTGTCTATGTTCTTTTCAAGTTGAAATACTTTGTCTTCATTGTCTGATGTTCTATCTTCTAAGTGATGTACTCTGCTGAGAGTATTCTCAATTGAGTTTTTAAGTTGTTTATTGCTTCCTGCATTTCTAGGATTTCTATTTGTTTGTTTTTTATTACCTCTATCTCCCTGTGAAATTGATCTTTTACTTCCTGGATTTGTTTATGTAGTTCCTTATCAAAGTGATCTTTCATTGTCTGATTTTGCTGTTTCATGTCTTCCTTGAGATTCCAGATCATCTAAAGCATGTATATCCTGAACTCTTTATCTGACATTCCATCTGTTGCAGCTATTACCTCTTCTAAAGTTGAGTTGACCTGCATTGCTTGTGGTCCTTTCTTTCCTTGTCTTTTCATACTGCTCGCGTTTCTTTCTGCTTGGTGAAACTGTTGTGTTTTTGAAATTTCCCCCCTATTTATTTATATTGCTCTTGTATAGTTGGGAAGTCTCCCTTGCAGGGTGGGTAGTGGGTGTGCTCCTCTTCTAATTAGGGTGATGTGTCTACCATGCTGGTCGGTCGCAGGTCTGCCCACCCTGCGGGTGCGAGTGGCGGCTCTACTCTGCCCCCACTCCAATTGTGGTGACGTAACTACCACGCCCTCGGGTCGTTGGTCCTGATCCGGATGTGGGCGGCGGCTCTGCTTGGCTCCTACTCCAATTGTTGTGACGTGTCTATCACGCTGGCAGACCTCTAGGCCTGTTCTGCCGGTGGGTCGCAGGTCTGCCTACCTTGCAGGCTCGGGCGGCAGTTCTGCTCAGCCCCCACTCCCAATGGGGGTACCTGACTGCCTCTCCAACAGGTCGTTGGACCTTTTCCATACACGGGAGGCGGCTCTGCTCCACCCCCACTCCAACCAGTGTGACGTGACTGCCTCGGCAGGCTACCGGGCCTGTCCTGCCAGTGGGTTGCAGGTCTGCCTACCTTGCAGGCTCAGACGGCGGCTCTGCACAGCCCCTACTCCAAATGGGGTTACTTGGCTACCGCACCCTCGGGTCGCTGGTCCTGTTCTAGGCGTGGGCGGCTACTCTCTTCGGCCCCAGCTGCAGTTGGGCTGTCGTGATACCACACTAGCGGGTCACTTGGCCTGCTCTGGGCGCAGGCGGCAGCTCCACTCTGCCCCCCTGGCCCCCAAAGCACCCAGCAGGACCCGGACTGAGAAGGAGTCACCGCAGGTTCCCCAGCCCTGGGCCAAAGCAGCTTTGGGAGCCAGAACCCGGCCTCTCTGATCCTGGTGCACGCTCCGCTAGGATCAGGCTCCAAGGAGCGACCCCCACGGGTTCCCCAGCCCCAGGCCAAAGCAGCTCCGGGAGCCAGAGCCCGGCCGCTCCAAGCTCTCCGAGCTCGGTGCACGCTCCGCTGGGAGCAGGCTCAAAGATGCAGTCCCCGTGGGCTCCCCAGCCCCGGGCCAAAACTGTTCTGGGAGTCAGAACCCAGCCGCCCTGAGCTCAGCGCACGCTCCACTTGGAGCTGGCCTCAACACGCAGTCTCTGCAGGTTCCACAGCCCTGGGCCAAAGCAGCCCCGGGAACCAGAATCCGGCCACTCAGAGCCCGGCGCATGCCTTGCCAGGAGTGAGCCCCAAGGAGTATTCTCCACAGGTTCTCCAGCCCCGAGCCTGAGTGATCTGTCTGCGAGACGCAGGCAAATACCAGCCTGAAATCACCTGTTCCGTAGCTGAATGAGCTGAGATCAGTAGAAAACAGGGATGATTACATCAGCTCTCCAAGATGGCGGCTGCTGTCCTCCTCCGTGGTCTGACCGGTGTCGAGAACCGAACTGGACCGCTTCTCTCCTCTGTCTCAAAGCCGGAACTCAGCACTAAGCACAGCCATTGCACCACTGGCAGGAGCCCCCAGAATCCGCATCGCTGCACCCCCGCTCCGGCACCTCGCCACTTCCCAGCGTGCACCGCAGACTCCAGCTGCAGGGCGGTCCGCCGATCAGGCAATGTGACCCTCTGTGCGGAGAAATCGCCCGCGACCGAGCCCCCACAGCCGAACCTCGTGCAATGGAAATCTGTCCACTAGATTCTGGAGCACCTCAATTTCACTGGAGATTCCCAACAAGGTAGCCTTCAGCTGTTTCACCTCGTCTTTCTCCCGACAGTGACGCGGCGCACTGGGGTGATGCACTCCCTTCGCCGCTATCTTCCTCCACTTTTCTTTCTTATTTTATTATTGATTTCCATTTTCATTCCATATGATCATATAAAATGCATGGTAGTATCTCTACTCCTTTGTAAGTGCTAAGATTTGCCCTATGACATAATATATGGTCTATTTTTGAGAAGAATCCATGTGATGCTGAGAAGAAAGTGTAACTGCTTTATGTTGGGTGGTATATTCTGTATATATCAATTAAGTCTAAGTTATTAATTATATTATTGAGCTCTATGGTTTCTTTATTCAACTTTTTTTTGGAAGATCTGTCCAGTGGTGAGAGAGGTGTGTTAAAATCTCCCATGATTATTGTATTGTGGTCAATTTGACTCTTGAACTTGAGAAGAGTTTGTTTGATGAACGTAGCTGCACCATTGTTTGGGGCATATATATTAATGATCGTTAAGTCTTGTTGGTGTATGGTTCCCTTGAGCAGTATATAGTGTCCGTGTTTATCTCTTTTGATTAACTTTGGCTTGAAGTCTATTTTATTTGATACAAGTATGGACACCCCTGCTTGCTTCCAGGGTCCATATGAGTGGTATGATTTTTCCCAACCTTTCACCTTCAGTCTGTGTATGTCTTTTCCTATCTGACGAGTCTCCTGTAGGCAGCATATTGTTGGAACTTTTTTTAATCCATTCTACTAGCCTATGTCTTTTGATTGGTGCATTTAAGCCATTAACATTTAGGGTTACTATTGAGATATGGTTTGTACTTTCAGCCATATTTGGTTATGTATGTTACTTAACATGAGTTGTTTTTCCTCTATGATTAGTTTTTCCTTTACTGTACTACCTCCCTCTGTTGGTTTTCATTGTTATTTTTCATTTCCTCTTATTGTAATGTTTTGCCAAGGATGTTTTGAAGAGCTGGTTTTCTAGCTGCAAATTCTTTTAACTTTTGTTTATCATGGGAGATTTTTATTTCATCTTCAATCCTGAAGCTTAATTTTGCTGGATACATGATTCTTGGTTGGAACCCTTTTTCTTTCAGCGTTTGAAATATGTTGTTCCAGGATCTTCTAGCTTTCAGAGTCTGTGTTGAAAGATCAGCAGTTATCCTGGTTTACCCCTAAATGAAATCTGCTTCCTCTCTCTTGTGGCTTTTAAGATTCTCTCCTTATTCTGTATGTTGGGCATTTTCATTATTATGTGTCTTGGTGTGGATCTCTTATAATTTTGTACATTCGGTGTTCTGTATGCTTCTAGTATTTGGATTTTTCATTCTTTAAGTCTGGGAAGTTTTCTAGTATTATTTCATTTAATAGATTGCTCATTCCCTTGGTTTGGACCTCTATATCCTCTTGTATCCCAATAACTATTAAGTTTGGTTTCTTTATGTTGTCCCATAATTCTTGGATGTTCTGCTCATGATTTCTCAACATTCTTGCTGAGCTGTCTATGTTCTTTTCAAGTTGAAAAACTTTGTCTTCTTTGTCTGAAATTCTATCTTCTAAGTGTTCTACTCTGCTGGTAATACTCTCATTTGAATTTTTAATTTCGTTTATTGTTTCCTGTATTTCTAGGATTTCTGTTTGTTTTGTTTTTATATCCTCTATCTCCCTATAGAGTTGATCTTTTCCTTCTTGGATTTGTTTATGTAATTCATTGTCAAAGTGATCTTTCATTGTCTAAATTTTCTGTATAATGTCTTCCTTGAGACTCCAGATCATCTGAAGCATGTATATCCTGATCTCTTTATCTGACATTCCATCAGCTGCAGATATTACCTCATCTAATGTTGAATTGGCCTGTATTGTTTGTGGTCCTTTTTTCCTTGTCTTTTCATACTGCTCATGTTTCTTTCTAGCTTTGTGAAACTGTTGTGTTAATGGTTTTCCCCTTATATATTTATATCATTCTTGTATAGCTCCAACATCCCTCTTTTGTAGAGAAAGACAATGTTAACAGTTCCCAATATACAGTACATCATCTAAGCACAAGTTTTCATTATTAATACATTTATAGTTAGATTATAAGTCTACAGATATTGGTTTTAATTATTATTTAAGAATATAGTCATCAGTTTCATAAAAGGCATACCATATCTGGTGGCATATATAAAACTTAATTTCAGACGAAGGATATTATACTTAGAGGGAAAGGAGTGAGGGTATGAGGTTAAACTAACTTAGCAACTTTGGAGAACTCTAACCAATAGACTGGTAATTTATGGAAGAATGTATAGACTCAACCTCCTATCTGTATTTAGATAGTTACCCTATGTATAGATAGCAAAAGTTAGGAGGTTGAAAGTGGGATAGAGGGAATAAGAATGAAGAAAAGAAAAAAATAACAAGGAAGAAAAGAGAAATAAGAGAGAAGAAAAAAGAAAGTAAGATAGAAATAAAGAAAAAAATGGGGGAACGTGGGGTATATGCAATTCCTCTATATTATATTATTTTGGTGATTCGGTTGTTCATGCACAGTTCTTGGTTTCACATATATTGAGGTTGTGAAAGAGAGAGAAGAAAAGAGAGAAAGAGAAAAAAAAGTCTCTCAGAACACGGTTTTCCTTGCTTCCAGAAGGTGGCGTTGTCTATTCCTAGCTTGAGCCTCTGTGTTCAAGGTGGTGGATATAGCCAGTGTTAAAGGACATGAGCTTCCACCTGTATCTTCCCTACTCTAATCTCTGAGGTGGGAAACCAGGTGCCTGTACAGTTGTTGTTTTGCGTTGATAGCTACAACCCCCAAGCTTGTGGGAAATTTTTTGAGTTATCACAGCTAAGGGTGGGAGAGTTTGAAACCAGGTACCTGGAGAAGCCACAGAACTGTGCTGGTAGCCACACCCCCTTTGATGGGTTTTAAAGGTTGATGGGCTTCCTCGGGACTAGCACGCGGGGTGGGGCCGGGCTTCCTCCTCCAGTCTGGCTTGGTGCCGGGCTTCCTCCTCCCAATTAGCTTTTTAATTCAATTGACCACATTCCTGGGTTCAAGCAGGTGCTAGACAACCATATCCTGAGGGGTTGGCATGGGCAAGACCCACAAGTGCCCTCAAACCCAGGATGTAGCTCACCAAGAGCAATGCTGCATCTGAGTGGGGTACAATTTATGGGGTACCAAGTACAGAAAAATAAGTTTTTATAAGAAGACAGCTTTCCTTTCTGTTTCCCAGAAATGGGTGACGCAGTTCTCTCTTCACAAGGACAGTAACAGAAAAAACCAAGATGGAGTCTACAACAGCTAAGATGGAGTCTCATATCTTTTTGCTCCTATGACCATAGTGACTCCATTCCTGCTATCCCAGTAAGGCAGGAATTGTTACAAGTAATTAATCAGTTTCTACCACAGCAATTGTTTTACACACTCAGTAATAGTAACTTATTTGATGCCTACTTGAAACTACAGTCACCTTATAGTCTACAGACACACTCTTATCTATCATTTTACTAATATCTGTAACCCTTATGTCCTTTATCCTATGCAAGGCTACAAGATCAAGGTGATATATTTCTTCATGGCTACATTGATCTTACCTTATCTATATTAACCTACTAGCTTATATTTATCTATAACTATACTGACTTATCACCGTTCACTGTTCTATATCTTTTTCCTATAGCTTAAATCCTATGTCTTACAGTTACATGATTTTACTACTTTTACTTAGGCTTAATTCTGATGAACTTATCTATATATCTATGGTATACTTCTGTCTTACTGTTGCTTATCTATGTTATCTTACCTTATTCCTACAGTCTATAACCTATGCCTATGACTTATTGATTATCTAGGTTATCTTGCCTTATACCTATAATCTATAACCTATATCTATGACTTATTGATTATATTGATCAGTTCACACCACCAGCCTCAGGTATGGCAGAGAATTGGGATTTAACAGGTGAGGAATTATGACTAATTATATAAAAAAGGAGCCACCAACCCACAATTATGTATTCAGCAAACTATCCTTGAAAGGCAAAGAAACAAAGCTTTCTCCAACAATGAAAACCGAGAGACCTTGTCACTGGTGGATTTGATTTATGAAAATATTTAAAGGTTTCCAATGAGAAGGAAGGTGATATGGGTCAGAAACTTGTATATACAGAAGAAAGAAGATTAGAAATAACAGAGCTAAAATAAAGCCTTTTATTTTTCTAATTCTTAGTTGATCTAGTAATGTTCATTAAAATGTTATAAGAATGATGAATTCTTATATCAGAGCATATGGATAAGTGAAATGAATGATAGCATGCCTCAAGGGAAGAGAGAAAGGAACTTGGATTACTCTGTTCTAAATTGCCAGCACCTCCCATGTAACAGTATGGTGTAACTAGATGTGGATTAAGGGTTGCTGAAAACCACATCTGCAAACTTAGTGTAAACACACACACACACACACACACACACACACACACAAATCTTAAAAAAATATAATTGATGTGCTAAGATACAAAATAAAGTGCAATCAGATAAAAACAAGTAATACCAGAGAAGGCAGAAAAATGGGGAACATTTTAAAAGATCCAATTGATAGAAAACAGGTACAAATAGGATAGGCATTAACCTGAATGTGCCAACACTACATTAAATACAAATGGTATAAATATGCCAAATAAAACTCAGAGACTGATAGAGTGGATACAAAAGTAAGACTCTCCTACATGGTGACTACTAGAAACCCACTATAAGTATAAAAATACAAAAATTATAGGTAAAGAGTTAGAGAAAGATATACAAAACTAACAAAAATACCAACAGAACCAATATGGCTATATTAATTCCAGAGACAGGAGACTTCAGAGCAAACCAAATTATCAGGCATAGATAAAGGCATTACATCACAGTTGTGATGGAACCCAGGTTTATTTACTTGCCACTCAAAAAGGGCAATGACTTAAGGACAATTGATGGGGCAAGGGAAAAGATTTATTTGGAAAATTACCAAAGCGAAGAAGATGGGAGGCTGTCACCAACTAAGATCATCTCTGGGTGCAAAGGGCTGAGATATTGAGCAGGGACAATGAGAAAGAAGGCTACTCTCTGAGTAAGATCTTGTTCATCCAAGGCCTATGCTGTCTTTTCTCTGTGGCAATATCCTTGAGATAACAATCTTCTTTCCTCTCCTGAGTCAGTCTCTATAATTCAAAAATGTTTTTATTAGTACCTTAAACATACATGATAGTAGGGTTCATTTAGACATATGTATGCATTCATGTAATATAATTGCTCCATTTCAATACCCGGTTTAGATAAATACATTTCTTTCCTGAAAGTTAAACATTATTCCAATTTTAATTAAAGAACCAGATTACCACACAGCAAAGGAAACAGGTCAGTATGGGAAGTAAAGGGACATATCATAGCATCATAAACAAGAGGCAGAAAGATAAGAGCATTCTTGAATCAGGGACTACTGTAATCCTTGGCTCTGATCTTTAGGGAAACAGAAACAAATATGGTGATAGCATTGAACAAGGGTGAGGAACTTTTCTTTATAAGATTAGAAGAATAAATATTTTAAGTTTTGAGGGTCAAAATCCTCAACGTCACCTACTCCTTTAGGTTGCTGTCATATCAAACTGATCACAAACTTCTACAAAAAACGAACGAATATGGCTGAGTTCACAAATAATTAAAATTTTCAGTTTATATAATTTTTATAATTATATAACCAAATACTCTAGTACTTTTGGCTTTTCAAAACCATTTTTCAATGGAAAAAGCTTGCCTACTTTCAACCTACATGAACGCAACCAACAGGTAGATTGGTTGGATAGACGGTAGTTTGCGCATCATGGTATGAAATTCAGCACAATGGCTTTTTATAGGGTGGAAAGCATGAGAAACCTGGACTCAGCACCATGCATGGGCAATTGGACATCACTGCAGCACTTACCAGTGGTTGGTCCTGGGGAGTCACATCAGATCTCCATCTGTGAGATGGACCTTCATCTCTTTAAACCATGGGAAGGATGCTTCACAAAGAGTATTATGTAAGTGTGAACTTTTAGTTTTTTCTCCCATCAGTGTCTGGAACTTGATGCATTTAAAAAACTTTTGGGGAATTAAAATGAACAGAAGTTGGAAGTTCATGGATCCTTTAGAACCATTCCCTGTTGGACTCAGTGGAATCTGAGGCATCAGAGGAATTGTGCCAGTATTGAGCTCCTCTAAAGGCAGGTCCTAGCTGAGCACCAACAGTAGGAGCCCACTGGGTCTTGCTACTGACCCTATAAAGTGGATACAGTCATGATCCTTGGGTTGCTGATGAAGCAGCTGAGGTTCAGTGGGGCAGGCAGGACAGATGCTTCCAGGCCTCAGCACCTTGCAGGTGTGACCACAGGAAAGCACATCGCCCAGGGGAGTCTCTGGCCAGCATGGAACTCTTCCTCTACTTCAGTTCATCCTGCAGAACTTCTCCTTATGCCTGCTGGTGCTGCCCTAAGACACTGATATCACTCCCAGATAATTGAGTATAAGTAACATCTTGAGAACCTGTGAGTTGCACTTTATGGCCTACTGAGTACTCCCTTTGGAAAGCAAATAACCTTCAGGTAATAGAGGTCTAATGTGTTTCCAGGTGCACCTACCCTCCTCATTGTCCCAAATTCACACAAATACACTAAGACAAGTCAGTATTGCCACTTAGATGGGACCACTGGTCTTTTGGGAATTGGTGTGGGCCTTCAAGAGGTGGGTCTTACTGGAAATACACAGCCACCCACCTTCAACAGGCAACAGAAAAGCATTGACCCTCCTGAGATTCAATGTAAGATTCAGGTTTTCCATTCATCTGATCAACTCTGTTTGTTTCTGTCTGTACCAAATTCTTAAAAAAAAACTATATATATATATATATATATTTTTAGGTGGACATGATATCTTTATTTTATTTTTTATGTGGTGCTGTGGATTGAACCCAGTGCCTCACGCATGGCAGGTGAGCACGCTACCTCTTGAGCCACATCCCCAGCCCCTGTCTGTACCAAATTCTTGTTGCATAGTCTATGTCTTTAAGTTTGCCCCTCCATGTGGGCCACAATGTAGTCTGCATTCGTTCTCCCTATAATCTCCCTCCCCTAAAAACCAAAATCCAAAAACCAAAACCAAAACCAAATAAAACAGAAAACCAAAAGCATCCAGGAACTCAAGGCTGTCACATATAGTAGGTTTATTATGTGTTGAATTGGATATCATTGTGGAATACCAAAACCATTCCAATGGCTTTTTAGGCTTGTATTACTCATTCGTGTTTTCTCTTAGATGAATAGTGGATATTTACGACTGGTTTTGCCTCCCTGTAGAGTGCCCCAGCTTTAACCACTTTCATCTTTACACCTTCAGAGGCTGTCTTCAGTACTGTCTGGGGCTTCCTGGGAAGAAAACGGTCTCTGATTCTAGCTGAGGTGGATCCTGATGGTGCTACAGGTGGAGGCTGTCTGCTCACTGCATTTGAATGAAGATCTGAGTAGCACATTT
Source organism: Spermophilus citellus (assembly GCF_964194105.1). Taxonomy (NCBI): domain Eukaryota; kingdom Metazoa; phylum Chordata; class Mammalia; order Rodentia; family Sciuridae; genus Spermophilus; species Spermophilus citellus. Next base: position 13,644,584 of record NC_138200.1, on the reverse strand, counting down.
CCACGCCTTCCACGGACACAAACACCCACATCTTTAAAGCCATGATATTCCTTCCTCAAACAGCATTTCAGAGCTACCAATGCACTTGGCAAGTTGCTATGGTTTGGATATGATTTGAATCATATTCTCCCAAAGGTATGTGTGATTACATATTTGGGACCTAATGGGGGTAGATTTGGAAGGTGGTGTGGACCTTTAAGAGGCAGGGCCTAGCGGGAAGTCCTTAGGTCATTGCTGGGAGGTGGTGGTGGGGATAAGGTCGTTTTTTGGTGACTCCATGGTAGTTTTTGCAAAAGGTGGAGACTTTATAAAAGGGTTACCACAAAAGGAATAAGCCTGGCCCCATCCAACTCTGCTCTTGGTTCAAGATGTGGCCACTCTCCTGCACGAGTGCCTGCCATCTGCCATGGAACTCCTTCAGAGCTTTGGACTGATGCCATGTAGACTTTGAACCTCCAAAACTGTGACTCAAATAAACCTCTTTTCTTTATGAAGTTAGCTGCTGCGGGGAATGGGTTGGAATGTCAAACTGACCAATACATAAAGTCGGTGCCAGGAATGAGATTTTGACTACACTCGAAGAGGCTCAAGTATCTTTGGGATTGGGTCACTGGCAGAATTTGGAGAAACAGGCTAGGGAAAGCCTCGAATGCCATAAACAGAGCATTACAGGCAATTCTGGTGAGGGTGCGGCCTTTTCTTTGTTCCAGGACTTTTTTTTAAAGGTTCAGTTTTCTCACTTGTCAATGGTCTGCTCAGGTTGTCTATTTCTTCATGGCTCAGTACTGTGGATTTGTGTCGAGGAATTTATTCATTTCTCTTACATTTTCCCATTTGTTGGCAAATGGTCACTGATAGGAATTGCCTATTATCCTTTGTATTTCAGTGAAATCAGTTATATTGTCTGCTTTTCCAGTTGTGATCTTATTGACTTGACTCTTCTTTTTTCCTTGTCTCAGAAAGAACGTGTTGACGTTGGTTTTCTTCTTTAAAAAAATCAGTGCTAAGTTTTATTGATTTTTCTACTGTTTTTCTAATCTCTATTTCATTTAAAAAGTGTTTTTATGAGTGCATTGTAGTTATGCGTAACAGTGAGGTTCATTTTGACATAAATTACACATGCATGGGGTATAATTTGCTCCACTTCAGTTCCCAGCACTTTTTTGCCTTCCTCCGCCCTCCCCCAATTTTCCTTCCTCTAATCTACTGGTCTTACTTTGATTTTAATAGATTTTTAAATTAGTGCTTGATAGATATACATAAAGGTGAATTTAATGTGGCATATTTATGTACATACATAGTATAATTTGGTTAATTTCATTCCATTGTTCTTCTCTTTTCCCATCCCTCCTCTCCCCCCATCAATCCTTTTCTTTTCTCTGCTTTACTGATCCCCCTTCTATTTTGGTGGGGGGGATTTAACTCAGGGGCAATTAACCACTGAGCCACTCCCCAGCCCTATTTAGTATTTTATTTAGAGACAGCATCTGGTTAAGTTGCTTAGCACCTTGCTTTTGGTGAGACTGGCTTTGAACTGGAGATCCTCCTGCCTCAGCCTCCTGAGCCATTGTGATTATGGGCAGGTGCCACTGTATTTTTTCTCACTTCTATTTTTTATGGGATTTTCCCCAACTCTTTTTCTCTTCTTATTTTGGTCTATGATATTTGTTATTTTCTTCCTTCTGTTAACTTTGGGCTTCAGTGTGTTCTCATTTTTTTTTCTAGTTCTTGGAGGGAACTTATTTGATAAATTTTTCCTTTTTCAATAGAGGAATATTCCAGTATAAATTTCTCTCTTAGGATTTCTTCTGCTGGAACTCATAAATTTTGATATGATGTGTTTCCATTTCCAATTGTCTTAAGGTATTATTATTTCCTTTTTATTTCTTCAGTCACCCTAGGGGTTGTTAAGAAATGTGTTTGATTTCCTCTATTTTCAAGTGCTCCAAGAGTTGTTCTGTTATTTATTCTTGTTTCATGCCATTGTGACCTAAAAAGATACATATTTTTAATTATCTTAAATAAGATTTATTTTGTGACATTCTGGACAATGTTCCGGGGACATTTGAGAAGAATGTGTATTCTGTTGTTGGGTGGAGTGTTTTTGTGTTTGTTGGAGCTGTTGGGTCTAAAGTATAACTCAATTCCAGCACTGTTTTATTGATTTTCAGGCTCTATGTTGAAAATAGGGTATTGAGTTCCCCTGATATTACACTATTGCAGATTATATCTTCCTTATAATAATTTATTAATTGCTTTATATATTTAGGTGCTCCAATGTTGAGTGCATGTATTTAAACTGTTAAATCTTCTCCTTGAATTAATCCCTTCATCATTAATGTAATGACCTTCTCTATCTCTCCATATATACATATTTTTTACTTTGAATCTATTTTATCTAAGTATAGCAATTTCTGTTTTCTTTCAGATCCCATGTCCATTGGAACATCTTGTTTGCCAAATTTTCAATCTGTGTTGTCCTTACTAGTAATGTGTCTGGTAAGTGGCATATGGTTGTCTCTTGGTTTCTAAGCCATTCTATCTTTTTATTGAAAAAGTTAACCCATTCACACCTAACATAATTATCAATAGGAAAGAACTTCCCACTGTTCTTTTATATTTTCTTTTCTGATTATTTTGTAGGTCCTTCTTTTCTTTCTTCCTAACTTGCTATTTCCCTTTGTGGTTTGATGACTTTCTCTGATGATGGTGCTTTTTAATGATTTCTTTCTATATTTGATGCAAGGTTTTTGCTTTGTGGTTACCATGAGTCTTACATAACTGTCTACTTTCAGCTGATAGCAACTTAACTTTAATTGAATACAAAAACTCTACATTTGCCCTTCCTCCCCTCTCATCTTTTTTGATTTTGATGTGAAAATTTACATTCCTAATAATTTTATTCCCTAACAGTTTATTGCAGCTACAATTGTTTTTAATAATTTTATCTCTTAACCCTTCTAGTAGGGGTGAAATTGATTTTCACACCTCCTTACAGCATTTGAGACTTCTGAATATGATTATGTGTTGCTCATACTATCGAGTTTTTTTTACTTTTATATATTTTACTTATGAATTAGCAGCCTTTTGTCTTCAAGAACTTCCTTTAGCAATTCCTGTAAGTCTAGTGCTGATAAATTCTCTTGGATTTTTTTTGGTTTAGAAAAATATTTATTTTTTCCTTTTTTCTAAAGGACAGCTTTTCCAGGCATTCTTAGTTAGCAATTTTTTTCTTTTTCTTTAGCACTCTGAATGCACCACCCTGTTCCCTCCTGGCCTGCAGGGTTTCTGCTAAGAAATTCACTGAAAGCGATATTGGGTCTCCTTCATATGTGATACGTTTCTTATTTCTTTCTGTTTTTGTTAATTTTTTTGTGCGTGTCTTTGACTTCTGATAATCTGATAAGGTTATATTTGGGTGAATGTCTCTGGGTTGAATTGGACTACTGGCAACCTCCGAGTTGCTTATACCTGATATTGTTGTCCTTTCCCAGATTTCTGAAACTGTCAGCCATTATTTCCTAAAATATGCTTTTTAGAAAGCATATCTTTTTATCCCTCTGCTCCTTGAAATTGTATTATGTAAAGGTTGGTTTTCTTGACAAGTTCCACAATTCCTGTAAGCCTTCTTCATTCTTCTTTTTGCTCCTCTAATTGGACAATTTCTAATGTGGTATCTACTGGCTCACTGTTTCTTTCTTCTGCTTGGTCAAGCCTGCTTTTGAAACTTTTTATTGATTTTTTTTTCAGTTAAGTTATTGTGCTGTTTCTCTCTAGGATTTTTATGTTTGCTATTTCTTTGTCAAACTTCTCATTTTATTCATAAATTGTTTTCCAAGCTTCATTTAATTTCCATCTGTATTTTTCTGGAGTTTCCTGAACTTTGTTTAGAGTATTATTCTAATTCTTTGCCAGTCAGTTCATGGTTATCAATTTCTTCCATGTCTGTTGGGTCTTTATTAGATTTTTTTGGTTGGTGTCTTACTTCCCTGATTTCATTGTCCTCTTGTCCTTACTTTGATGCCTGCACATTTGATGATATGCCCACATCTTCAGGCCTTTTCTGGTCTTTGGTGGTGATGGATCTTTATCATTTAGTGTAGCCTGGGATTCTGGGTGGACCACCTCGTAGTAACCCCAAAGAGACAGACCTTGGTGCCAGTTCTCTCACTGGGCTGCGTCACTTCCTGTGCTCTGATGTCAAATTATATGCTACCGTGTTCCATGAGACCGCTGGCTAGACTCTGCCAGCACTGACAGGGCATTGTAATGATCTCCGAACAGGAAAATGTTTTCTTCCCTGCTGGGTCGTGCTATGATTTGGAATCTATAGCTGGGCAGGATCATGTGCTTGTCTCTGAGGCTGATTGAGATCTCCAGGTTATTGCTCAGCCACTTGGGGTGGGAAAGATCAGAGCTTGTTCTGAACAGATATGTGTGGAGGTGCACCTGCCTCCCAGCTTAAGATAAGCACAAGAAAAGCACTGAGGCTTGGTGGAGTCACCACTGAGCAGTGGCACTGAGCAGGGCCAGATGGATAATTACCTCCATGGTAATGGCTGACGTGTGTTGCCTCTCAGCATGGAGAACACTTAATGACAGGACCAGGGCTTAATTGGATCACTTCTTGGCTGCTGGAGTTGGGTGAGGTTCAATGCTCCTTCTGTGGATAATCACTGAGCTGCAGTTGGCACCTACCTTAACCTCTGGGAAGAATGAGCCAAGCACCAGGGCTGTGTGGTGAAGCCAGCTAGGACCTTAAGCTTGGTTGTCCCGTGGACTGTGCCTTCTGCAATGTGAGGCTATTTGCTGGTCTCTTTGGAGTGGTGCCTCTGTTAGCAAGTTGCTGAGGTCAGTGTGCTGGTTGCGGTGAGCCCCACTTCTATTCTCTGTTTCTAACTGACCCAAGATGTCTAGGCCTGCCAGGACTCCTGATTTTCCAGTGGGACAAGACAGGAATCAGCCTCCTGCCAAGAGTCACAGAATGATGGGGAAACTGAGTGTCTGCCTCCAAATTTGCTTTTTCCGTTGCAGAAACCATGGGTCAAGGGGAATCTTCTGTGTATCAGTGCCAGCTTGGGGAAGAGGCAGTGCCTTCAGAGCAAACTGCTCCTCTGACTCTTTGAACATGGTGTTTCTCAGTTTTATGGTCCTAGTGGGGTATCTCAGCCTCACTCCCAAGCGCTGGAACATTCATGAAGGTACTACTACCTGCTGTAGTGGTGAGTTAGATTTCCAGGGTGAGCAGGATAGAACCTGAGAACCCCTATTCTCCCATCTGGTTGGTACCACTGCATGTTCTAGCTTTTGTCTCACTTGTCTTTGCTCCCCAGAGACCTCTCCTTAACCTCTGAAAATTCACATTGCTTCCTGTTGTATCCTCCTGTTATTACCCAGGGGCTGTATTCACAGATGGTGAGGTGCTGGGGGAGAGGGAGCATCCTGTAGTGTGTGCATATTTCTCAGTCTTTTAGTGACCTGTGCCCAGGAGCTGTGACTCTCACGAATGTTTCCCCATTTGTTTGTCTATTTCCCTGGAGGTGGGAGAAAGGGCATGGCAGCTGGACTTGTGTGTTTTCCTTTCTGCACTTTGAAGGCTGGGGTGGGGTGGAGCTGGCTGTGCCCCTTCACCCAGGCTAGTTAGTCTAATTGGTTAGTAAACTCCAGTCAGCTAGACTCTGGTACGATGGCCTCTCTTGAGGGAAGGCCTCGTAAGAATATCAGAATGACTGGGGCATTGCAGAATGCCCACTTCCTCCCTCTGCTCACCAGGAGCATTGATCTCCTATCTACAGTCTGAAAAGAGGTGGGGTTCCTGGAGGTAAAGCAAGAAAGTGTGTGTGTGTGTGTGTGTGTGTGTGTTCCAAAAACAACTCCTCTGGAGTTTTTACCTTTCACACTTGGCCACACTGAACCACCAGCAACCTGCCAACTGCAGTTTAGCTTTCCTGACTCTGAGATTTTTGCTCCTGGGATTCTGCTCTAATAAGTTGTGATTTTCTGTATCTACCTGTCTGTTTCTTCAGTTTTGGGGTCAGCAGTTTTTCTTAACACCTCAGGTCTCTGATAGATCTAAAACGAGTTGTTGATTTTCAATTTGTTCAGTTTTTTTCTTGTGTGGATACGAGTGATAATTTCTAACTCCTCCTGAACATTTACATTTATTACATTTTAAATAATTCAAACATTTGATTAAATTATTGGAAACATTGTAAGTAACATTGGAACAACTTGGAGATGTGAATCTGTCTTTTCAATTTTAAGTTTTATAAAATCTAAATACAGATCAAGTACTTCTGGTGAAAATATAGTGTTCAAATTAAGATGTGCTTACAAAGACATGACAAAATGTTTTCTCCCAAAGACTGAGAGCAAGACATGGATGTCTGATTTCACCACACCTTTTTAATATCTTACTGGAAATTCTAGCTAATAAGGTAAAAAAGAAACAATATACATACAGTTTGGGAAGAATTATTCTGAGAAAAATACTCAGATTATTGGATTGGGTCTGTGTAATATATCCAAGAAAGTATACACAAAAAGTTTCTAGAACAAGTACTTTTACCAAACACATACTTTTACCAAATCCCAGGACACAACATCAATGTACAAAATAAAATGTGTGTGTGTGTGTGTGTGTGTGTGTGTGTGTATACTATATATGTATACCTATGTACACACATACAGACAGGCAAAGGAAACTTGGAAATCAAAAATTTAAAACCTCTATAATTTGGGCCTGGAATGTCATTCAAATGCCCATGTGTTAAGGTGTGATCTTCACTTTGATCTTCACTTTGGCATGATTAGTAGATGATGGAAACCTTGGTGGCAGGACCTAAATGGAAATCTTAGGTCATCAGGGGCATGTCCTCAAAGGGGATTATGAGACCTGAGTCTTGATCTTTTTCTTTGCTTCCTGGACACCAGGAAACGAGCAGCTTATTCCACCACATACTCCCCACCATCATGTGCTGACTCGCCATAGGATCAAAGCAATCGGGCCAAATGGCAATAGGCTAAAACCTCTGAAACTATGAACCAACCAAAATAAATCTTTCTTCATTTTCAATTGATTATCTCAGGTATTTTGATAAAGTAAAGCAAAGTTGATAACTAAAGTACCACATACAACAGCCACAAAAAGTGAACACAAATTAGAGTATAAATGTTGAAAACTACAAACCACTGGTGAAAGATATTAAGAAGTTAAATAAACACAAAAACTGCATATGATTTATCATATGCAGAAATTAGAATGAATATTCAATATTGATAAAATGTAAATTCTTCTGACGTTATAGATTTGACATAATCCAAATCAAAATCCCTACAGTATATTCTGTGGATAGCAAGAAGTTAATTTCAAAATGTACATGGAAAAGCAAAGGAACTAAAACATCCAAAATAATTCTAAAAAAGAAAAACATGGAAAACACATACTTTCTGATTTTAAGATTTACTATAAAGCAATAATAACTAAATGTGATATTAGTGAAAAGCTACACACATTGATCAATAGAATAGAAGAAAGAGTACAGAAACAGGCCCACATACATGGCAAATTGAATTTTGAAAATGTGCAAAGTTAATTCAATGGAGGAAGCACAGCATTTCAAGAAACAATCCTGGAAAAACTGCACACCCATATTCAAGGTATTCTTGATCCAATATAAAACTACAAACCGGTTAGAAAAAAAATGAAGATGTGTTTAAACCATATCATTCTTTGACTCACCCCTCGAATTCATATCCTTCTTACATGTAAACAGCCTCCACAGCCTTCAGTTCATCCTAGCAACAATTCAAAATGCCAAGGTTCAGAATTTCATCTGTTGTCATCTAAATCAGATACAGGTGAGACTCCAGTTTCTAACACTTGTTCCTCATTTCTGTCTGAGACCTCATCTGAATAGTCCTCACTGTCATGTCCATTGAGGCAGTTGTTTCTCTGTATCCACAGGTTTCTCATCCTCAGATTCAACAAACTGCAGATCAAAAATAGTGAGAAAAAACAATAAAATAATATAAGAAAATTATAAATAAAAATGTAGAATTGGTTGGGCAGAATGGCACATGCCTGTAATCCCAGCAGCTCGGGAGGCTGAGGCAGGAGGATTGCAAGTTCAAGGCCAGCCTCAGCAACTTAGTGAAGCCCTAAACAACTTAGCAAGACTGTGTCTCAAAATAAAAAAATCAAAGGTCTGCGGATGTGGTTCAGTGGTTAAGCACCACTGGGTTCAATCCCCAGTACCAAAAAAAAAAAAAAAAAGGCAGTATAAGAAGAATTCACATTGATTCACCACTATGATTAGCAACTTGAGCTAATCATAGATTTTGGTATCTGCAGGGAGTTCTGAAACCAAGTTCTAAAACATCCTTAATCCTTAATCCAGTCATGTGATTACATTCTTTAATATTTATTCCAATTCCTTTGGTAACTATCTGCTTTATTTTTTCCATTCACCAGTAACTTTAGGAAGTTGGTGGAGGTATTTGCTGGATGCTTGATCCAATAGGAGTTACTCAGTCACTACCAGAAACACCCTAGTCATGCATTCTGTAGACTATGACACCTTTACTCTAAAAAAATCCATTCTCTTTTTAAAGACAATTTCTACATGATCTCATTTATAAGTGGAATCTTCAAAAGTCAAATTCACAGGAACAGAGAGAATGGTGATTCCTAGAGACTTCGGGAGGGGAGGATTGGGGAGATCACAGGATTCACATATCAATTAAACAGGAGGAATCTTCTCCAGCTGAGAAGATCTATTGTTAATTACAACCTGGTGACTATAGTTAATAACAATGTATTGTATTCTAGAAAACTGATAAGAGGGATTTTCAGTGTTCTTGCCACAAAAATAAATATATGAAGCAAGACATATGTTAATTAGCTTGATTTAACTATTCCACAGTGTATATACCTATCAAAACATTGTGTTGAATACTGTAAATATATATAATGTTTATTTGTCAATTAAAATATAAATTAAAAAAATCCTTTCTCCTTTGAGTCTGTTTTCTTCATTCCATATCACCTATTAACTTATGCCCCTCCTCTGTATTCTGTGCCCTACCATTTTCCTGGTAAAGAGGCATTCCTGTGGCCATGGCGTGAGCCACCTAAACAGACAGAAAGAACCTTGACTTCTCTTTGCACCATATTAGCCAACACTCCCATGACCTCACCCTGATCCCTGTCATCACTCTGAAATACAAAACTCAAACATTTCACAGCCTGACCACAACTTGTACTCATGCTCACCCACCACCTCACTGCCAGTGGCTTGGGTGGTAATTGGTCAATCAGGTCTTTGGTTTTGTTCCAAGGAATAAAAAAAAATGATATAATGTCAAATCTCTCTTCTAGAAAAGAGACTTCTAACATTTCAGAACCTTTTGTTTCAAGCTTACAGGGAGGTGTTTCAAGAACCACACAAGATTATAGGGAGATTTATGATGTTTCAGAAAGAAAAACAGGTGGGGGAGGGGAGATCATAGGATTCAAGGGCTGATTTTTTTCCTTTCATATGTGGAAGTTAGACCAAAGTAGGAAGAGGGGGATCTTATTTAAATAAAAGGGAAAGCAGGTGAGCAGAGAAGGAGAATTGAGGGTGAGAGAGGAGGATGGGAAAAGGGAGGAACATTGGAATGAAAATGACCAAATTATACTATGTTGCCACAGTCTGGCTGGGCAGAATAACCAGGGGGTGACAAGCAACTTGTGAAGGTTGAAACAGTGGGAGCCACTTTATTATGGGATAGCAGAGATATACATACCCAACTAATTGTGCTTAACGTAATTAACATCATCTAGATACAGCAGTCAGTCATTAAGGAATCCTCATCATCTTAATGACTCGCTGGCGTTACTTCACAAACCACTCCTCCTGGCAAAGAGCCAGGCGCCATCTTGACTTGGTTGTGGCCCTCAACACTATGTGAATATATATATATATATATCTCACAGCAAATTCTACCTTTACACACACATACACACACACACACACACACACACACACCTATAAAGCCCTAATTTTAAAAACTATAAATAAATAGAAGGAAGACCAGTATATTAGCAAAGGGGAATGAAGAAGGGAAGTATTAGTACTGGAGAATGAAATAGAACAAATTATTTTCCATACATATATGATTATGTCAAAATGAACCCCAATATTCTGTATAACTAAGAGGCACTAATAAAAATATGAAAGATCACATTCATTTAAAACTTCACATAAAAAGATGTTGGTTGACAAATGATATCATGGATTCCCTGTACTAATATTTAAAACAAGAAGGCTGTTAAATAGAAGATTCAAGATTGCAGATTAGAGGCACCTGCACTTTTCCACTTCTCCACAGAATCAAGCAACTGGGGAGGTGCTCCTCATGAAGGTTGGTGACCGTGAGAACGTGCTGAAGTTCAATGGCGGACAAAGTGGGAGAAACCCACAAACTCTGAATCATGGGACTGATCATGCAGCAATGTGGGAAGGGTTGGGAAGAGGAGAAAGAGGGAAAGCACAGAAAGCACAGAAAGCACAAGAACCAGAACCTGCAAATGGGCAATCTGAATGGAAGTGGATCTGGGGTCTGCCCAGCAAACTGATGCTGGGAAAGTTCTCTATCCTTCCTGGTGGGTACTCGTGGTGCCCTAATGGGGCATTTTGAGGTCTTCTCAGTTTGCTGCTCTGGGAGTCAAAAGTTCTTGAATTTTTCTGTCTCTGGGAACATACATTATCACACTGACTCAGAGGGCATCTGCCTTGAGACCAAGTTTGACTCTGGGGAAACGGCCATGGAGACAAATCCACTAAAATTCTATGTGATGAGAAATGGGTCCATGACACTTAAGGAAACAGTGCTCATTTCCCTTTAAGACCAGGACCTCAGGAAGCCACCTACAGGAGTTTAGATGACTGAGCAGACAATACGTGGTTTTATGCAAAAGCTAAGTCTCAGGACACCAGAGTGGGCTGTGTGGGTGTGGGCTGCCTTCCTTCCCACCAAGTGCAGAGAGTTGCCACCACATTACCAATCCCAGTCCCAGGTGGGCATCATGAAAGGCACCAGAGAAATTGATGCACTTCAGTGTCAGCCTGCCCTTGGGGTGCACAGAAAATATCCCCAGGGTAAATCTCTGCCAGGGCAGCTCTGCATTCTGTGTTAGCTGCTGCTAGACAGCAGTGTGGCTGGGAGGTATTCCAGCTGACTGGCTCCTGTCACAAACCAAACCAAACCACTGGTTCCTGAAGACAACACAAAAGCAAGAAGGGTGAATAACCTCCAGCCTTTGTTCTCTCCAAGGGAAATATAGCCTAAGAGACAGAGAAAGTTTGGATGGGCACAGGTTGCAAAAATCCACCTTCGCCCACACAATCAACCACCTTGGCTGACAGGAAACTTTTCTATTAAGACTTTTTGTTGTTGTTGTTGTTTGGTGTGTGTGTGTGTGTGTGTGTGTGTGTGTGCGTGTGTAATTCTTCTTTCTCTATTCTTTTAATATTTGATTATGAATATTCTTCTTTCTCTTACAATTTTCTTTTACTTTCTACCTTTCTCCTGCATTCTTTCTTTTGTTTTAAAAAACATTTTATTTTCTCCTTCTTTCCTTCCCCATTTTTTCTTCCTTTTTAAAAATTTATAAATTTTATCACTTATTAATGTTTTATTTCATTCTATATTATTTTTGCTCCTGTCATTTCTGATCTCATTGATGTTATGGTTGTTGTAGTTTTAAATTTGGCTTTTACCTTATTTCTGTATCCAGTTTGCTCTTGTTTCTGGTTAGTTTTGTTTTTTCCTCTTTCTGTGCTATGCTGGGGATCAAGTCTGACACTTTGAGCACACTGTGTGGCTGCTCTGCCATTGAGCTATACTCTCAGCCCAGGTAAGAAAAATTACACCTTACTCAACCCATAACCCAACCCTGGTCGATATTTCAAATTGAAGAATAAGGGAGATAAAAGCCCCCATCTGATGACCTGATCCCAAGTAGGTGTGCCTGGCAGGGGCTTGAAGACCTGCTACTCAACATTCACCCAATAACAACAGCAGAGAGAAATAACACAAAGGTTGTGGACACCACATCTATAAGGGACCTCAGCAAAGACCCTATCAGACCACACATTGCTGTTAAGACTACAGAAGTAACCACAGGTATATTCCATATACTCTGCTGCCTACAACACACCTGCCTGAACCAGCAGATAGACCCCACTCTCATGAGAAGCAAGAAGCTTCCTCAGGCTCCGACATTGCTTGTATAGTGTCAAAACACGCTAATCACAGCCATAGGGAATCCACAGTGAAACTATCAGGAGTTAAAGTCCACTAGGAGTTAAACCCAACACTACACAAACCGGTGTCTTAGGACACATCACCAAGGGAAGCCTGCCTTATAATAAGACCCTCATATTAAAGTGAAAGAAATATCCATTCCAACAGATGTGCAAAGCTCAACTTAGAAACACAAGAAATATGGGAAAAAACAGGGCAATAGATACCTCCTAAGGTTTATAATTCTGCAGTAACAGATTAGTATACGGAAATGGATTAAATGTGGAAGAATTTGAAAGAATGATTTTGAAAAAGATCAATGAAATCCAAAAAGAAACAAAAATGAATAAATTAATAAAGATAATGCAGGATATTTAAGAGAAATTGAACGAAAAGATTCTGAAAAGGAACCAAACAGAAATCTTGGAAATGAAAGCACAATAAGTCAGATAAAAACTCAGCTGGAAATCTCATCAATAAACTAGATCCAGTGGAAAAAAAAGAATACCAGGATTTGAAGACAAGGTTGATGAATTATCATATTCAGACAAAAAAAGAAAGAAAATAAGAAAGAATTAACAGACAAGTTCTATGAGACACTTTTAAAAGATTATGAATAAGCACAATAGACAGGGAGAAGAGGTCCTGGATAAAGGCATAGAAACACTTTTCAGTGAAATAATAGAAACTCCCCAAATTTGGGGAAAGATATGCATGTTCACATACAGGAGGTATTTAGAACCCGATAGACATGGCCAGAAAGAACCCCTCCATAATATATAAGTACAGAACAAAGTAAATATTAAAAACTGCAAGAGAGAAGCACTAAGTCAGATATAAATTATATCAAATGATGTACTTTATGCCCTGAAAGAAAATAAGAAATTAACTACCATCCTAGATGGCAACACCCAGAAAACTTTCCCTTAGTATCAAAGGAAAAATAAAAGCCTTCCAAGATAAGTATAAGTGAAGCGAATTTATGTCTACTAAATAAACACTTCAGAAAATGTTGAAAGAAATTCTATACCCCAAAGAGGAAGAAAAACAAGTCGAATTATAAGAGCATGGGAAAGAAGAAATTTCACTAGAAGAGTAGATAAGCAAATGAGAGTTAGGTATCAAACACTATTAACACATTTGACTATGAAACCTCTAAGATTAATAAGGGAAGAAGAAGTAAATATAGAATAATTTAAAAAACAAAAAAACAGCAAAGTTACAGGAACAAGTTCATACCTTTCAATAATAATCCTGAAGGTAAGCGGTCTTATTTCTTCAATTAAAAGACACAAACTAGAATTAAAAATAAAACGACAGACTCAAGTGTGTTTTTTTTGCCTGCAAGAAACACATCTCACCAGCAAAGACATAGTGTTATGTCTGAAAAGACGGAAAGGGTGGAAAATGATATTCCAAACAAATGGAATCCCAAAGCAAGGAGTTGCTATGCTCATATCTGACGAATCAGACATTAACCAAAAATCAGTCCTAAGAAACATAGAAGGTCTCTACATATTAAGGGAACAGCTCATTAAGAAGATACCATAATTACAAACATCTGGACCAACCATCAGAGTACTCTGTTTTATAAAACAAACACTCCTGAACACAAAGGCAGGGAGAGGCCATTATACAATTACAGTGGGTGGCTTTAACAGCTCACTCTCATCCAACAGGTAGACCATCCTGAACAGCAACAACCACAAACCAACAAAGGAACATTACACTATAGATCAAATGGACTTAACAACATCTACAGAATTTTCCATCCAACATCTGAAGAACATACAACTTTTTCATCAGTACATGGAACTTTCTTCAAAATTGTTGAAATAAATTTGCTAGAAAGCAAATCTTTTTAAAAAATATTCTATTAATTGTTGATGAACTTTATCTATCTATTTATCTATTTATTTATCTATTTATTTATTTATTTATTTATTTATTTATTTATTTATGATGCTGAGAATCAAACCCAGTGCATCACATGTGCTAGGCAGGCACTCTACCATGAGCCACAACCCCAGATGCTAAAGCAAATCTTAACAAACTCAAAATACTGAAATCATTTCATGCATCTTATCAGATCATAATGGAGTGAAACTAGAGTCAATAGCAAGAGTAACAACAGAAATGATGCTAACTCAGGAAGACTGAACAATATTTTTTATAGCTCAATTCACCACTGAATTTTACCAGACTATATTTTTATTCATTGTTTTATTTTATTTTTAAATTATGCTATTATATTTTACCAGATCTTTTCCCCACCCGTTTGGTACTGCGGATTGAATCTAGGGGTGCTTAGCCACTGAGCCACATCCCAGCCCTATTTATTTTTTATTTTTTGAGACAGGGTCTTTCTAGGTTGCCTAGGTTCTTGCAAAGTTGCTAAGGCTGACCTTGAACTTGCAATCCTCCTGCCTCAGCCTCCTGAGTCTCTGGGATTACAGGCATGTGCCACTATGCCTGGGAGGGTGGATATTGAAAGAACGAACAAGGCTCATCACCAGAGCAAATGCCCGTTTATTGAGGAACAGCTCCGAATGTTTATAGAGTCAGGGGTGGTTTGACAGTTGGCATGGGGTGCTTTTTGATTGGAGGGTAAGGATCAGGTGAGCCAGCAGGGCTAGTCTGATTTGTGGGTAAGGATTATGTGAGCCAGCAGGGCTCACCATTGGATGGCTCTTCTTGGGGGATGGGGAAGTTAGTCTTTGGAGCCTGGTCGACTCCCAATAGATATTATCAAAACATGACATATGCATGTATGGAAATTCACAGTGAAACCCAATGGTTTGTATAACTAATGTGCATTAGTAATTGTATTTTAAAAAATAAAACAAGAAGGCTCACTTAAGATCTTCACTTTGGAATGTTTTTTTTTTAATATTTTTAGTTCTCGGCGGACACAACATCTTTGTTGGTATGTGATGCTGAGGATCAAACCCGGGCCGCTCGCATGCCAGGCGAGCGCACTACCGCTTGAGCCACATCCCCAGCCCCACTTTGGAATGTTTTTGAGATTAGATTAAGGTGGTGGTTGTATAACAATGTGAATGCTACTGCTTTAAAATGATTAGTTTAATGTTATTTCATCTCAGTTTCTCGGTTTTTAAACAGGGGGGGCGAGGAGGGAGGGAGGGGGAGGGAGAATACTCTCATTTGGGATAGGATCATAGATTTTAGGCACATTTGGCCTGAGCGAGGTTTTTCCTGAGAATTCTGGATTGGGCTAGGATTGGGGTGGGGTGGGATATGGTGGGGGTGTGTATAGGAAGCTGAGGTTGAGGTTAGCAGTGAGCCGGAGTGTGTGCATATGTGTGCGCTTGCGCGTGTGTGCCTGTGCATTGGGTGTAGCTGTCAAACACCTCTGTTCTCTTGCCTCCATCCCATATACCTGCACTGGGCTTGCATGAGTTTCTCTGCCTGGACTTCTTCCCTTTCTTCCCCTACCTGGAGAATTTATCCTGCAAGACCCAGGATAAATTCACAGTTCACAAGGCATCTCCTCTAGGAAGCCTTCCCAAACCTCAAGTAGCAAATTACTAATGAATAATGACAGAAATCATGAGGACTTCCATTTTTCTGGGTCTGCTTTCCCACTACTCTAAGAAATCCCTAAGCAGAGATTGGGTCTTGTTCACCCACATACCCAAAGCCAAAGCCATTACCACCTGATTCAGATCTTCTCCTGATCTGTGTGATATTTAAATTTATCCAGTGGGAAGTAATCAGCCTTGGGAAGGCTCTAGAACACCAATTAGTTAATGACACGATCATCTTCCCCTGTTGGAGTGCCCCCCTAACCCTTAGCCCGGCACAGCTAACTGCAACCCAGTATCAGTTCTCCCAGGTCTTCTCCAGCCCACCCCCTCATCCCCACCCGCATGGCTCCTCCATCCACTCTCACTTGGATGCTGTAGCAGACACTAACTCATTTCTCAGCTGCCAGCATTAAGTGTTTTCCAAAAATGTGAAGACTCTTTTTGAAACTCAAATATGACCATTTTGTCCCCCGGATTAAAACCTTTACGTGGCTCCCCACAGCCTCAAGATGAAGTCTACACTCCTCACTGAGTTGAATTAGGCTCCATGTGTTCTGGCTCCTGCCGGTGGCCCCAGCTCTCTCCACAAACACGAGCCCAGATCTCTAATGCCTAATTCCACCCAGCCACACACCCAGGCCCTCACACACACTGGTTCTTCTGTGTGGAACACAACTCCCAACCCTCCCTATCCTTCTGCAGAAAATCCCTACTAACAGCCTATCCTATGTCCCCGAGGGCGAGTCAGGTGATGTTTCTGGATCCCTTCAGAAATGTGCTCTCTCCATCCTGTCTGGACCCCTCTGCCTGTGTCTTTCTACCCCAGCATAGTCCATTCTGAGCTGTGGATCTGTCTTCCCCTTAGGAGTGAGCCCTGAGTGAGGCAGGGCCCAGGGCTTTCTGGTCACTTGGTAACACTCAGCTCAGAGCTGACATGAATCAGGGAACACTGGGTGAATGATTCTGTTCAATGGCTTGGGAGGTGGGTGGTGATAAGTGGGAATGAGAATTTTCTGGGAGGATATTTAAATGTATCCAGTGGGAAGTAATCAGCCCTGGGAAGGCTCTGGGACACACCTGTCCCAGGGAGGCTTTTCAACCTGCTCGTGAAAACTGAGGGAGGTAAATACTTTAAAAACACAGGAATTATTTGTTTTTTCAAAACGAGAAACGAAGCCAGGCCAGGATTACATTTCAATCCAAACACAGACAAGCACAGGCAGATATCAGATGTTCACCTGTGCACAACATGTTCCACGTGCTTGCATATAGACACAAGAACACACACACAGATGCACACACATGTGCACACACACACAGACATCCATACACTTATACATAGTCACCCACTTGTGCTTTCATACAGATCAATGTAGAAGCACAGTCCTGCTCCAGATTGGACACAAAATACACTGTGGACATCCCCCAAACACGATCCCCCAAAACATGGGTACTTAAGCTACCCACACAGAGGCAGAGACTGGTGAGCATTCAGGCACACCTGTCTAGAAACACACCCCATATCAGCTGCTCACACAAATGTGCACATGCAGACATTAACTGGATACCCACTTATTACACACAAACACACAGCCCACAAAGACTGGTGCATAATAAGTTAATCAACATAAACATGAACATGCTGAAACATACATGCACACACCCAGAAAGACATACATAAAGATAATCATGACAGAGACATCTGGGAGACTCCACTGAACAACATGATACCAACATACAGCTAGCCAGAGCACACAGAAAGCCTATGGGAAGAGGGAAGTACGATATGGGAAGACAGTGAGATACAAGGGGGCAGAAACAATCCTGTGCAGGCTCTGAACAACTGATGCTCATCCGCCCTTCTCAGATACTACCTCACAGAGCACCATCCGTCTGGAAGGTCCATTTCCCATCCAGGGGGTTAAAGCTCAGCTGTATGGAGAAAAGGATGGGGAGGGAGGGTGGGAGGTGTCTATAAAATCTCTGTCTCACTTCCTCTTTCCCCAAAGGAAAATCTTTGGGAACTTTGGGCTAGAGGATGTAAAAGCCAGGATAGGACTGAGAGAAATTCTCATCCACATCTTTTAAAACTTTTATTGTATCTTTTAAAAAAATATACCTTTATTTCTTTTTATGTGGTGGTGAGGATTGAACCCAGTGCTTCACATGTACCAGGCAAGGGCTCCACCATTGAGCCACAACCCCAGCCCTCCCATCCATATCTTTTAGTCTACAGATTAATAAGGTCTAATAACAACCAGCAAATAACATAGCCAATATTTATTGAGCATTTCCTGCTTTGCACTAAATGTGCATTAACGCATATGTTCCTTAACCAAACAGTCTGAGAGGCAGGTGCTGTCCCTGACCCCACAAGGCTCCATGAAGTCACCTGTTCAAGGTCACTCAACAAAGACAGAAGTTAGGATTCCAACCCAGGCCTTCACTTTGTTCTTCATAATCCATCTGGATAGGAATTCATGTGTGCAGAAAGGGAAACTCACTGGGGCACGGGCAAGGCATTTTCCTGGGGTTCACCACTAGCTCACTCACTTGCCACTCCCACGTGACTTCAGACGTGAATCCTTTAGCCCATGGAAATCAGCAAGAGCAAACACACCGGACTGACCTCTCCCCAAATCCTGCTCCCATTCGGACACTCCCATCCCTTCCCTGGACAGCTCAGGAAAGCCTGTTTGAACATTCATAACCCTTCCCTCATCCCCCAGTCAACTTCATTGAGAAACAAATTCTGCAAACATCTCCCTTCCTTCTAAAATAAAACGGGGTGGGTAGGGGATAGGAGAGGTCCAGGCCTGGGTCCAGCCCAGGTGCAGGCTGGTAATCAGGATTAGAGGGACTGGATACTGCCGCAGTCTGGCTGGGCACAAATCACGAGCCACTCAAGCAGGAACAAACTTTATTTCCAAACTCCACCAGCACACTCCCCGGGAACTCTCTGGAACGCCACCCATGCAGCTCCTCCAGCAACACACCACACACCAACCGGAACTCCCACCACCGGAACTTCACCAACCAACTCAAACTCTTCAGGAATTCCCGAGAGAGCTCAACCGTAACTCAACGGGAACTCCGCGAGAACTCAGAAGTCTTCATCTTAATGGCAATCTGGCAACACCTCTCAACCACTACTTCTGGCAAAAATGCATGTGTCATCCCGACTCAGCTGTGGCCCTGAACAGGATACCTGACAAGCCCCTGCTAATCCTTTTCCTCACCTCTTCCCCCTCCAATATCAACAAACAACTTTTTTTTCTCTCTGCTTTGTTCCCTCCCCACAGGTTCCAGAGTCCAGCGGCCTAAAAGAGATTGAGCAAAATGTCAGTCCTGGGAGTGCCAACCTCGCCCACCTCCATTTGTCCTGTGGGAGGGCAAAACTCTGGAAGGTACAACCACCAAGGCCTGCCCAGCACTCTGCTGGCACCCGGCTCAAGGTTTAGCTGAGGCCAATCCCAAACCCAGATAGGGCCAGTCTGAGCCCCTACTTAACACAATGTCAGAATCTGCTGGGCCAAACCTCAGAGCCTCGATGGTTGGTCACCTACCCTTCCTCCCTCCTGAAGCCAACTCCATGACCACCTGGGTCTACTCTCAGAACCCTCTTGGTACCAGAAGAGGTTCTGATCTTCTTTTGTTGTCCAGTTAAATGACAACTTCTTTTCCTCAGTGAGGTGGGTGATGAGGGACCTCATGGTCAGAAAGATTTAAAGATCATGCAAACACAGACTCCATCTCCTAGGAGAACAACAAGATCATCAAGGGTGACTGTCCTTATTGTTAAGGAAAAGTGCCAATGAGGGAAGGGCAGTAGGGCCACTCGTCCCTTCTCTGCCCCCACCCTCGGCATCACAGGGCCCACACTGGACCTGACCCAAATGTCCAGTTCCTTCTGGCTGCTAACGATAGTCCCTGACAAACCAGGAATCACTCCTAAAAGAGACTGAACGCATCGTCAAATAGGATCTTCTACAGCCCAAATGTTCCCCATCCACTAAACAAAATCCAGAAGGGGAAATGGAGAAGCAGAGCAGGACAGGGGGGAGTTTAGGGCCTTGGCCTCAGGTTTCTCATGTGATTGCTCCATGTTCATCCTGCATCTGTCCTCGGTGCACCTTATGAGAAATGGGAAGCATGCATATTAGTAACAATAACCATAGAAAGGATCCAGTAAGCCCCGTGGGCTTCCCCAGGACCAAGGTAGGAACCCAGTGGGGCTGTCTGTACATGAGGACCCAGAAACTGTCGGCATGTGCCACCATGTTCTTGTTGTCATGACTTTCTCAAGGTCTGAGCAGAGTCTCTGTCCACTGTGACTGTGAGTTACTCCTCTCTGGTTCTGTGCAAAGTCCCGCTGAAATGTGACTCTGGTCTTCTACCCTGTTCCCAGCCACACATGGGCCCTGGAGGAGCTAATTCTGTTTTGCCCATCCTGGCCCCACTTGAGGTTCCCATGACGAGACTGGGTGTCAAGGGCCAGCACACAGGAAAGTTAGGTCAGATTCACGGCACTGTCTTTCCTTATCCCATCCCTTCTCCCTTCCCTGCATTCCCCTTCAGCTGTTCCACTGAGCTTTCTTCTACCTTTTTATCCCCTTGCCCCACTATACTGGATGAGCTTCAGCAGAGAAAACATCCTACCTTTGAATTTTGGAGAGTGGCTTATTTCACTTAGCATGATAGTCTCCAGTTCTATCCAGCAAGTGCCATAAAGTCATTCTTTATGGCTGAGTAATAATCCATTGTGTATATGTACCACATTTTCTTTGTGCATTCATCTATTGAAGGGCACCTAGGTTGTTTCCATAGCTTGGCCATTGTGAATTTTGCTGCTATCAACATTAATGTGGCTGAGTCATGGTAGTATGGTGATATTAAATCTTTTGGATATATACTAAGGAGTGGGATAACGTGGTCATATGGTGGTTCCATTCCTAGTTATTATGTACACATATGAATATACCACAGTGAATCTCACCATCATGTACATTCATAAGACACTAATTAAAAAATCTATAAGTAAATACAGAAAGATTAGTAGAGTAAAAGGAAGGGAACAGGTGGAGAGGGGAATGGAGGGAAAGAGGAAGGATTGGGGACAGAACTAGAGCAGATTATATTCCATGTTTGTATAACTGTGTAAAATGAATCCTAATGTTATGGATAACTAGAAAGAACCAATGAGACACGCACACACACACACACACACACACACACACACACATCCATCAGGTCAACAACTGGGCTCAAGTGCTCACTCCAGAATCCTGTGGGAATTCCCTCTCAGGAACTCCACTCCAAGCTCTGGGGCCTTCTCACTCCAAGCCACGCACATCTAGAACCCTTAAATCTATGTCCCTCCTCACCAAAATACCCCCAAATCCACAGCCACACATCTTGACGATTTCACTGGAATAAGAAGATGCTTTCCTTCTGAGACCTTGAAATTTGCACCTATAGGACCCTTGTAACTCTGCAACCCCACACCCGAAGCTCAGAAGCTCTGGTATGCAAATATCCCCACACCTCTGCAATCCTTAGTCCTGGGGTGCTTCCTCCTCAGGTGTCACAAATCCAGTCCAGAAGTCTACCTTGCTAATCTGCCCCCTCCTCCTTGCTTTCTGGCTGTGTTCCAAACTAGGTATGTACCTGGTGGAGGGTGCAGTTGGAAGGAGACAAGATACAATTATGTAACCGGGACCAAAGGCCAGACTTTGATCTCAGCAGTATAAAGATAGACCATCCCAGCCTTCACTACCTGTTTGTCCTACTCTCTGCCACCATGCTGGCCTCAGGGCTGCTGCTGGTGGCTTTGCTGGCCTGCCTGAGTGTAATGGTGTTGATGTCTGTCTGGAGACAGAGGAAGCTCAGGGGGAAGCTGCCTCCCGGGCCCACTCCACTGCCCTTCATCGGGAACTACCTGCAGCTGGACACGGAGCAGATGTACAACTGCCTCATGAAGGTGCCACCTTCCAGGGAGATGGGTGAAATGGGGTGGGCACACGGACTTCCCAGTTTCATCAGGGCTTTTTGGCAGAGGGTTGAACCTGAGGAGCTGGAGTCCTAGGACAGGAGAATTCTGAGTGTTGGGAAGCCAGGACCTAGCCAGGAAAGACAGACCTGGAGATCATCTGAGTGTCAGACACTGGGGAAAAGACATCCCAATCTCTGACATGGAGGGAACTGAACCAATTCAGGGAAGGAGCCCTCTAACCACTCCCATCGTCCCCCATCAGCTGAGCAAGCGCTATGGCCCCGTGTTCACCGTCCACCTGGGGACTCGCCGGGTCGTGGTGCTCTGTGGCTATGATGCAGTGAAGGAGGCGCTGGTGGATCAGGCTGAGGAGTTCAGCGGGCGAGGGGAGAGCGCCACCTTTGACTGGATCTTCAAAGGCTACGGTAAGTGGGACAGCACCTGGTGGCCTCAGTTTCCCCAGCCTGCCCCAAGTCAGCTGCCCTTGAGGTCGTGCAGAGCCCTGTCTGGTCTTCTCTGCGTCCCTGTTCACTGTTCCTCTCCCTGTGTTGGACTCTGGCCTGTCTTAAACCTCCCATGTCCCAGTCTCCCTGCTTCTCTCTACCTGTCGCCCTGTTCTCTTCTTTCCCTGGATGGATCCATCTCTTGGCTCCTGGATTTTGTCACCTCAGCTTCTGTGCTCCCCATGGCTCTTTCTCTCCTTCCCTCCCCCCTTCTTCTTCATCAGTCACAACCTCACAGTGACTCTTCAAAATCCCCATCTCCACCCTCTGCTGAGAGTCTCTCCTCTCTCCAGACCTCTTCTCTTCTCTCCCTGTGCTTTGTCTCTTCCAAATGAGAAGCCTTCACACTTTATATTTCCTCAATCTCACTCTGTCCCTCTGTCCCTCGTATCTCTGTATCCCCATTTTCTGCATCTGTCTTATCCACTTTTCTTTTCTCCAGATTTTTCTCCTTCCAAGTTTGGATCCGTGCCTGTCTTTTTGTGCAGCGCCCAGCTCGGCGCCTATGGTCCCCTGCTCCCTGCCTCCCTGTGCAACCCTCTACCTTTTGGGCACATTCTTAGGGGTGCTCTGTGGCCCGCTGGCCCCCTCCCTTGTTGGTGACTTCCCGCCACTGCACTCACCTCTAGGCGTAGTATTCAGCAACGGGGAGCGCGCCAAGCAGCTGAGGCGCTTCTCCATCACCACCCTGCGGGACTTCGGAGTGGGCAAGCGCGGGATCGAGGAGCGCATCCAGGAGGAGGCGGGCTTCCTCATCCAGGCGTTCCGCGACACCTGCGGTGAGCCCAGAGCCCTAGAGCAGGCCGGAAGGAAAAGGAAATCCCCCGCATTGTGTTGCGGGATGGGGTCTTAGGTGGGGAAAGGGTGTGTGTGGCCGCAGTCTGTGGCATGGAGCTGGGAGTGTCCTTGGCTCAGATTCTGGGACTGGCCTAAGACAGCCAGCCCCCTTGGCTCTATTCCAATCCCAGTCTATCACTCCCACCTTCTCCCCACCCCAGGCGCCTTCATAGATCCTACTTTCTACCTGAGCCGAACAGTCTCCAATGTCATTAGCTCCATTGTCTTTGGTGACCGCTTTGACTATGAGGACAAAGAGTTCCTGTCACTGTTGCGCATGATTCAGGGAAGCTTCCAGTTCACAGCTACCCCCACCGGGCAGGTAACTTGTTCCAGCTTGGCACCACCCCTGCCACCACAGTGGCCAACTGCCACACCCCCACCCCCACAGGGCAACAGGTGTCCCAAACTGCCATCCCCCTCCATTGATAAAAACCAGCCCCCAATATTGGATAACTGAACAGCTGCATTAAAATTCAGAACAAGTGACAAGTGTCCAATATATGGTTTCCAAGAATACCTGTATACCTCAACAGATGTCCCCAAACAGAGCCTGCAGGAATCACAAATGCCTTCAATCAGCTGAGATGTTCCCAGCCCAATTTGCCTTCATCTCTAGCAGAGGCTCCCTACCCGACCTTTCTGAATATTTTAATACCTGGACAAATGACCACTTCAGTTCCCTCCTGGGTGCCTGAATACCTGGTGCTGCAAAATCCAGGCCACCAACACCGTTTCACTTCTACCAAGGTGTCCCAAGCCAGTCCACAGGTGCTCCCTACTCTGCCCACTGAATTACCTGAACACTTGAGTCAGGCACCACAACCAAGACTCCAAATATTGGGCACTGAATGTTCCCTAAACACCCAAATAAGCATCCTCCGACACAACTCACTCACACACCTAAAGGGGTCCCTCTGTGCAGCCCATTGGATACCTAAACAGGGAACAGTCATCCCCCTCACTTTGCCACCTGAACAGCAGCATTACTTTAATGTCGGAAAACCTGGTCAGAAGCTCCCACTCCAGTAAGTATATGCACAGCTGTCTCCAGCTGAGGTTACTAAATGCCAAACACCTAATAGGTGCCCCCCATAAAAATCTCAACAAAAATGTCTCCCAACCCAACCTCACCTGAATATCTGCAACCTACATGTATGCTCCAATCATCTCCCCTAAATTCTTAGACAGTTGCCCTCCTACTTAACCCACAGGAACACTTTATGCTGCCTTCCAGCCCCACCCAAACACTGAACACCTGGATAGCTGCCCTGAACCCGTGCTTTTCTCACCTGGAGACAGGTCCTACTCCCACTGGGTGCTGCGCACTGACAGCTGTCTGGTCTTTGCTTTCTCTTTCCGCAACCGCCAGCTCTATGAGATGTTCTACTCGGTGATGAAGCACCTGCCAGGACCTCAGCAACAGGCCTTTAAGGAGCTGCAGGGCCTTGAGGACTTCGTGGCCAGGAAGGTGGAGCAGAACCAGCGCACTCTGGACCCCAACTCCCCGCGGGACTTCATCGACTCCTTTCTCATCCGCATGCAGGAGGTGCAGCCAGCAGCCAGGGTGGGGAGGTCCAAAGCCAGGAAGGGGGAAATCAGGCCAGGGAGGGCGGAAGAACAGAGGCCCAAATTAGCCTCCCTTTGCATAATCCTCATGTCCCAATCACAATAAACACCACTATTTCATTTGCCAAGCCCTTGTAAGCACAGAGTAACGTGTGCATACAACTACCTCTACAGTGCTGCAATGAGCCAGGCACTATTTTAAGTGCTTGCTTAGCATCTACAATAGCTCTTGTACAATGTTTTATTATGACACCAATTTTACAAATGAAGAGACTTCGGCCCAGAGAGTATAAGTAACTTGTCTAAGGTCACACAGCAAGGAAACAGTAGACCCTAGCTCAAAATAGTATCTCTCTGACTCTGTGGCTGGTGCTTTCAGCCACCAAACTGTCTGATGTTTTATACCCTGGTCATCAGTCACACTCATGTGGACAGGTGACCTGGCTTTACTATGTGACATTGAAAGATCTCACCTCCAACTGCATGCCATTCTCTTTTCTGTGCATCAAGGAGATAGGGATTTATGGAGTCTGATGTTCAAAGGATTAGGAAGGAGATCCTCCAAAGACTTCACGATGTTTGGGGGAACAGATGCTGTTGCTTAAAATTCTTTGTTTCAGAAAAACTATCTCTAATGCTCCTGAATCACTCCATGTTGACATCTCTGCCCATCTTTCTCAGTCTCTCTCCACCCCTGTCTTTCTGAATACCGTATAATTGAAAAAGTGACAACTGGCCTTGTCACTAAAGAATAGATAGCCATCAGGGCAAAGCACATGAGAAGAGCATTTTGGACAAAGCCGGAATTTTACTCAAAAGCCTGAAACCTGGGCAGAGCCCGGCAAATCTAGCCCCCTCCTCTCACCTTAGGTCTGGACCTAAGAAAGATGGTCCAAGGAGAAATCTCAGAAGGGCCCCAAAGGGAAGACTTTGGGACTTGGCCTGAAGGCCTCTCTCCTTTCAGGAGAAAAATAACCCCAACACAGAGTTCTTCTTGAAGAACTTGGTGCTGACCACGCTGAACCTCTTCTTTGCTGGCACCGAGACCGTGAGCACGACCCTGCGCTACGGCATCCTGATGCTCATGAAGCACCCAGAGGTGGAGGGTAAGGCTGCAGGGACAGGGGAGTGGAGGCCATAGACCCTTGGAACTCCTCTGAGCCAGCTCCACTGACTCCACCTCTCTCAGGTCCTTGGCCAGGGGTGAGGGATATTCAGTGCGTAGGCATCAGCCAAGTAGCCATGAAAATATTGGAAGTGTGTGAACCAGTTAGAAAATTGCTCCTCTGCTAAGCCCAGTACGTCCCACTGCCCACTCCCCAGGCACTCCCTGGGACCCCTGACTTGCGGCTCCCATCTGGTACAATCAAGTTAACGAGACCCTGCTGCTACAACGTGTGTGGCCATTGGCTGTTCTGAATGGTCTAAGGGGGTGTCAGACATAGATGCTTGCCATTCACCCAGGTTTACATGTTTGGATTGTCGTGCCTGTTCTTCAGCCACTAGGTACCTAAACACCTTCCTTTTGCCTCAGCCAAACTCCATGAGGAGATTGACCGGGTGATTGGCAGGAACCGGCAGCCCAAGTTTGAGGACCGCGCCAAGATGCCCTACACAGAGGCCGTGATCCACGAGATCCAAAGATTTGGAGACATAATTCCCATGGGCTTGTCTCGCAGGGTCATCAAGGACACCAAATTTCGGGGCTTTTTCCTCCCCAAGGTGCTGACCTCTGAGCCACTCCCTGGGACCCTAGCACCCCATCCCCATCAATAGATTTCCAGTCCCTATCCCACACCCTCCATCAAAGAATCATGCAACTGCTGTGTGCCTTGAGTCTTGCCATTCAGAGACTCCTGTGTCTCCAGTAGCCCCAGTCTTTCTGTCTCAGGAGAATCAACCCTATGTCTCCCAACTTCGCTGTCTCAAAAGACACAAATCTCATTTCCCTAGACCTCCTGCCTTCAGGACAGGAACCTCATGTCCCCCACACATCCTGCCTTGAGGGACACAAATCCCATATTTCCCCCAATTCCCCCAACCTCCAGCCTTGAGAAAGATGAACCCATATCCCCCAACATCCTGTCCCAGGAGACAAAGACCCTGTGTCCTTTAGCTTTGCTGCTTCAGAGGGTGAAACCCCAACTCCCCCATACTTCCTGTCTCACAGGCATTAACTTCATACCCCCCAAAGCTTCTCTCTCAGAAGAGCCCTGTTCCCACGCCTCCCATTTCTCTTCCAGTGGGGCACCCTAACTCTCTTTTCGGTGTCTGTGAACTTTCAACACTCTCTTCTTCTACCCCATCTTATCCACCCCTCCTCCCCCCTTCTTCAGGGCACAGAAGTATTCCCTATGCTGGGCTCTGTGCTGAGAGACACCAAGTTCTTCTCCAACCCTGAAGATTTCAACCCCCAGCGCTTCCTGGACGACAAGGGGCAGTTTAAGAAGAGTGACGCATTTGTGCCTTTTTCCATTGGTAAGAGACCACCGCCTGCTGCCAGGCCACGGCTCACACCACCAGGGGAAGCTCATCCCAGCTTCCCTCTCTAAGTGTAGCCTAGCATCTTTCTCCAGCTCTAAAGTCCCTCTTGAAATCTACCCTGGAGCCTACCAGCCGCAACTCCCATAACAACCAAGACCCATATATCTGCACCCAGGAAAAAGGGAAGGGATGACCAAATCTCATTTAGAGATGGGGATGATGAAGGATCAGAGTGAGTCAGAAATCCTTTTAAGGACACACAGCAATATCTTCATATTCTTAGAGGATGACAGCATACAGCCATATTTGAGAATGTATTTGGGGGGAAGGGGCACTTAAACTTCCCAGTGCTACAGGCTGGCATGGATCACCCCACCTCATGTGCCAGGGAAATGGAGGCTCAGAGAGGATTAGAGCCCTTCCTGAAGGTCTCTCGGGTCCCAGTGCTGCAGCCCCTACTCCCTGGGAGAATGCCACAGGGATCTGGGACTTGGTGTGGCTGCAGAGAGCTGGCTTCACCTCGGCCCCTCCCTCCTCTCCTCTTCAGGAAAGCGGTACTGTTTTGGAGAAGGCCTGGCTAGAATGGAGCTCTTTCTCTTCCTCACCACCATCTTGCAGAACTTCTGCTTCAAGTCCCCACAGGCGCCCCAGGACATAGACGTGTCTCCTAAACACGTGGGTTTTGCCACCATCCCGAGGACCTACACCATGAGCTTCCTGGCCCGCTGAGCTGGGGCCCAGCCAAGGGGGAGGCAGGGTTAAGGGGAAGGGAGAGTGGAAGTAAGAGGCAAATTGGATAGAAGAGGGAGAAGAGTCAGAACAGACCAGCAGACTGCCTTTGCCAGACATTGGGCCCTGAGAGCAGGGAAACCTCACACTATGCAGTGGTGGTAGTAGCAGTTGTAATAGTAATAGTAATAATAATAATAATAATAATCATAATAATAATAATAATAATAATAATAACAAAAGCTATTATTTCGAGCAAGCATTCTTTGTCAGCTCTGTGCTAAAAGCATCAAACGATCTCCCAGCTTAATACTCAAAAGCCCATGTGAAAGGGAACAGTGTTCATGCCCATTTTAAAGGTGACACGGCTGAGGCTTAGAAAGTTTAAGTCACTATGTGAACACAGAACAGAAGTGCCTAGCAAATGCTTGAACATCTGTGCCCAGTCTTTGGAGGAGATTTTAAAATATTATCACTTCCCTGAATAAAACAACATATTTGTCTACACTCCCGCCTAATTATGCAGAACTTGAAAACCAGCGGTCATCATCTGTGTGTCTATCAGAGAAGGCCATTGTGGCGGACTCAGAGTCCATCTGGGGAACTAGAATCAGGCCTCTCAATGATGTGTGTGAGGGAGATGAACTCTTTCAGGGAAGGCCAGAATTTTGGATTTGTGTACAGCCATGAGTAGGTGTGTGTTCATGCACAGATGTGTAAATGTTACAGAGCTGGGGCCTTTCAAGAAACCAAGGCCTTGTGAAGAACCCCCCTTCAAACCCAGTTCTTGTGATCAATTCAGAAAGATTTCAGATATGTGGCTCAGAATAACACGAAGGAGTTTATTGAAGGGACAGGTAAAGGGAAAGGGGACACTCTCAAGGAAGAGAGTGGCTCCTCTCAGAGAGGAGAGGGACAACTTGCCTCTTCTGCATTCCAGTATTTTGGGGGATTCCAAAGAAGTTTCTAGAGAGTTCGGCCCAGGTTCATCCCTTGACTTTTGACTGACAGCCAGATAACATCAGACTTTCAAGTCCCCACTGCCATGGCAACTCCATGTCACCTTTGCCCATGCCGATCACTTCTAACTGGAATCTTTGCCATACATTCTTACAGATTTTATGGTTAGGAGGAACTATCTTTATTCCCCAGAGTTTCAGGATCTGGTCACAAAAGTCTTCACCTTAAGGGTAACTTGGATTCCTCTTGTCAACAATATTTTGGGCCTGCATTTCTCCCACAGTTAGCAGACAGTTTGCTGAGAAATGCAACATAGCCTGTTTACTTTAGCAGGCAGGATGCAAGTAAATTTCTTTTTGGAAAAGAAAGCACATGGGGGTCAGCACAACAGGCCGATTTGGTGGAATTATTCTCTCAACCTCGGGTTCCCTTCATTCACATGTGTCCGTTCCCTAACACAAGGATATGATTACATATTCTGCCATGGGTTTCCATAGGTGATGTGCTCTGAGGAGTCAGTGATCAGCTGTAAGACCCATTTTCAGAATCACCTGCTTCCTGCTGTCAGATGAGGTAATGCAAATCTCCTAACAAGGAGGATCCTTGAGCAGTGTACATAATCTGAGCATTTGTATACATCAGGATCTCCACATTTCTTAAATGTTACACATACACACACACACACACACACACACACACACACACACACACACACACCTCCTTTTAACAAATGAAGATTCAGATCCACCAAAGAGAAATCTGTTCCCTTGGACTTTGCAAGTTTCCAAACAGGAAGTGATTCTCATGTTTCTCGATTTCTGTTATCTATGTCTTACAACCTGGGTTCTATAAATGGTCTCTTCCTGTTCACTGGAGTGGGAATGAGAATGGACCCAAAGACTCACACCCCTCTGTTGATACCAACATGCTTGTCAAAACCCCGCATCAGCATCAAGCCACATCCTCTCATTTGCATTTCTCCTTAAAGAGCTTCTAAAATCCTTGACTCAGGGAATCCTTTTTTTTTTTAATCATTTTTCTTTTTTAATATTTTTTAATTGTCAATAGACCTTTATTTATTTATTTATATGCAGTGCCGAGAATCAAACCAGGGCCTCATAATTGTTAGGCAAATGCTCTCCCACTGAGCCACAAATCCAGCCCAGGGAATCTTAGAATTGTGCAGTGACAAAACTGTCACATCCTAAAACTGTGGTGTCTAAAATTCAGAACCTTGGAATGACAACTACCCTGAACTTTCCCCTCAGAATCTTTGGATCACTGATGCTTGGAACTCTTGGTGCTCACAATTTTCATAGAAATTGCCCCACACACATTTTTGGGAAATGTATTCCAAGCACCTCAGTGGGAGCAAATGTCTGTCCTCCAAGCTGAATGTTCCTTTTGAGAAAGAGAAGAGGAATGAAAGGCTGGTGCCATTTGTGGGTTTTGCCAATGAGACACACCTCTGGTGGAAGACAGATGGCGGGTAGGTCTTTACCCTGTAAGAGGGGAGAGGAGAGAAAAAGAACAAGTACTAATTCTCATAACCCTCAAACTTATGCCTGGTAAGAAAACCAAAACCAGGAGTTCATCAAGGCATTTCCAGAGGTGCCACCAGCAGCCATTTTCACTCATTCAAACAGGATGCTCTCAGCTGTGGGGCTCTGGAACGGCCAACTCTGCAGCTGTCTGAGACTGAGATGGGAACATGACCCCTGGATCTGGGCCAGGCTTTGCTGCCAACTTCTTGAGGCACTTTCTCATCTCTCCTTCCTCACAGTAGTGATGTGAAGGTTGACAGATAGCCCAGTTCTGGAGAGCTTCAAACCCTAAATGGTTGTAGGGATAGGTGGATGAGATGGGGTGATATTTTGTGAGTACCTTTATTTCCACCAATATTTCCGTCAAACCTAGAGTTCCAAGAGTAAAGCCACACACATGCATGTGTACACACGCAGACACACATACACACACACACGGTGACAACAGCCTAGGTTGTGCCAGAGCCTGTGCTTAGCCCCTTGCATTAACTTCCCAGGGCTACCTAGGCAAAATAACACAGAATGGGTGGCTTCAAACACAGAAATGTATTGTCTCACAGTTCTGAAAGCTAGGAGGTCAAGATCAAGGTGTTGGCAGGGTCATGCCATTTGAAACACAAAAGGGAATTTTTCTGCGCCTCTTCCTAGCTTCTAGGCTTGCTGGAAACCTGGCGTTCCTGGGCTTCTAGCTGCATGACTGCCATCCCTGCCATTGTTGTCACCTAGCATTCTCCCTGTCTGGCCACCTTGGTATAAGGACACCAGTCACATGCATTAGGAATCCACCCTACTCCAGAGTGGCCTCATCTTCACCACATCTTCCATGACCCTTATGCTTAAACAAGGTCACATAGCAGGGGTCCTGAGGATTAGGACGTGAACTTCTGGGAGCACACATTTCACCCCCATAACGTCCCTATGCACGAGCACATTCAATCCTATAAACCAGCCTGTCAGGCAATTTGATGACGTCATGTTAAGGATGAGTTCAGAGGCTCATAGGAAGTTTAGGAACCTGCTTAAAGTCACACAGATAGGACATAATGAAGGACAGAAAGTGGATACAGGACAGGGAAATTCTGATGTGCCTCTCTTGAGCTTTCAGAGAAGAGTTAGAGACAACTCCAGACCCAGAGGAACCCTGGGGGAGGAGTTAGCTTTAAGGAGAACGTTTCCCAAGGAAAAGAGGTCAGAGGCTGGGATTTAGCTTCCCATCATCCCTCACTGAAACCCATGACGTTCCACTTTGGGCTGCCTGTGGACATGCATAGTATTCCCAAGAAAAAAATGCTGGAATAACTGAACATCCACCTGTGAAAAAATGAATCTAGACCCAGAGCTTACGGCTTTCACAAAAATTGACTCTAAGCATACCCTAGACCTAAATACGAGGTGAAAAACTGTGAAATGTTTAGAAAATCCAGGTGACCTGGATTTGGTGATGAAGTCTTAGAATAGCAAATGCATAATCCATGAAAGAAACAACAAATATGTTCAATTTACTTAAATTTAAAAACTTACAAGCTAAAGACTGAAATAAAATATTTGCAAAGCATACTTTCAACACTGTATTTGAATAATACAAGAGCTTCTAAAATTTGATGGTAAGGAATGAAACAACACAATTACAAATAGAAAAAAATAGGGAAAAGATGTAAATTGGCATCGCACCAGAGAGAATGCATGCATAGAAAATGAGCAGATGAAAATAAGCCCAACATCCTGAGTCATGAGGGAACCACAAACTAAAACCACAATGGGGGCTGGGGCTATAGCTTAGTTGGTAGAGAGCTTGTCTCACATGCACAAGGCCCAGGGTTCAATCCCAGCACCACAGGGGAAAAAAAAACACAATGAGACACTATGGTAGATAAGATACCACTATGTACCTATTAGAAGGGCTTCATTTGAAACCCTGACAATCTTAAATTCTGGCAAGGAGATGAAGCTCCAGGAACTCTCCTTCATCACCAGTAAGAATGCAAAAATGATACAGTCACTTTGGAAGATAGATTGGCATTTTCTTAAAAGTCAAGCATATGCCAACCATGTGATCTAGCAACATTCTCTTTATAAAATTTATTTGTAACTTTTATACAAAACATGAATATTACAAATATTATTGGTTTACCATGTAATGTCTGGGTACATTGTGCAATGTATAAATCAGGTTAAGCATTTATCTCCTCAAACATCATTTCATCAAGGTAAAAATTTTCAGAATCCTTTCTTCTAGCATTTTGAAAGGGACTGTATATATTATTGTTATCCAGTCACCCTACTGTACAATAGCATAGCAGAACTTCTTGCTCTTATCTAGCTGTAACTCAGTAACCACTGATCAAACTTTCTCCAGTTCTCACCCCAAATTGCCCCAGCCTCTGGGAACCACCATTGTATTCTGAAGTTTGATGAGATAAGATCATCCTTATATGATCTTACACATGAGTAAGATCATATAATTCTCATCTTTCTGTGTCTGGATTATTTCACTCAACAATCTCCAGTTCACCACATGTTGTCACAAATGACAGGATATCATTGATTTTTGTAGCTGACAGTTCTCTGTTATGTATATGTACCATATTTTCTTTACCTATCCATTGGTTGGTGGACATTAGGTGTGCCCCACTTTTGAATATTGTGAATAGGGCTGAATAAACACAGGAATGCAGATGTCTCTTCAACATACTGGTTTCATTTCTTTGGATAGTTACCCAGTAGTGGGATTCCTGGATCATATAATGGCTATAGTTTTATTTTTTAAGGAAACTATATACTGTTTTCCCCAATAGCTGTGCTAATTTACATTCCCACCAGTGGTGTGCCTGGGTGCACTTTTCTCCACATCCTTGATGGGACTTGTTGTGTTGTCTTTTTGATAATAGCCAATATTACTAGGGTGAACTGATATCTCACTGTAGTTCTGATTTACATTTGCCTGCTGATTAGTAATGTCAACCATTTTTTCATGTCCCTATTAGTTATTTGTGTGTGTGTGTATAAATTAGTATACAAAATATATATAATTTTAAAAATCTGTAGTATTAACTAAAGAATTGTCTATTTAGATGTATTATTCAGTTTTTAATTATGTTATTATTTTTTATTGAGTTTTTGGAGTTCCTTATTTGTTCTGAATATCAACCCTTTGTTCAATACACAGTTGGCAAATACTTTCTCGATTTCTGTAGGTTGTTTCTGTATTCTATGATTTTTTTTTTTTTGCTGTGCAGAAGCCTTTTAGTTTAATGTAATTCCATTTTTGCTTCTGTTCCTTGTGCTTTGGGGGTCTTTTCCAAAACATACTTGCCCATTCCAATGTCAAGCATTTCATCTAATATCAATTCCCCCTAAGTTATCCCCAAAAAATAGGATAGGAAGGAATTCTTCCAAACAGATTCTGTAAGGCCAGCATTACTTGTGAAGCAAACCAGATAAGGACACATCAAAAAAAGGAAACTATAGGCCAATATAAAATAGTATACAAAAATCTTGATGAAAAATAGACACAAAAATCTTCAACAATAAACTAGAAACCAAATGCAACAACACACTAAAAATATTATCCATTATGGTCAAGTGGAATTCACAACGGTTCACTGTGGTCGATTGGAATTAAGTTATGGAACCAGCTCAGGTGTTTGTCAACAGATGAATGGATAGAGATGTGGTATGTATACACAATGGAGTCTTACTCTGTCATGAAGAAGATTGAAATTATGTTATTTGCTGGTAAATGGATGACATGGAGAACATCATGCTAAAATGAAATAAGCCAGAAACAGAAAACTAAGGGTCAAATGTTGTCTAGCATATGCAGAAGTTAGAGCCAATTATGGAAAAGGGGGAATCCCAGGAAAATAGAAGGAAGTTCAGTGGAATAGAGTAGAGAGAATTGAGAAGAAGGATTCTGTAGTTTCTGCTCAATTTTTATGTGAAAGTAAAACTACTTTAAAAATAGTCTATTCATTGAAAATAATAATCCCAGACAATTCACCATGTAAACAGATGAAATGAGAAAAAGTCATATGATTGAATAAACATATGCAGGAAAATCATTTGGTGAAATTCAACCCCTATTCATAATAAAAATTCTCTGCAAATTATAAGTAGAAGACAACTTTTCCAGCTTGATAAAGACTCTATAAAAACCTACAGCTGATGTTATATTTAATTGTAAAATATTGAGTGACTTCCCTGCAAAATTAGGAACAAGCAAGTAGATCTGTTCTCAACACTTTTGTTTAATGTATTACTGTAAATTCTAGCCAACATATCAAATCAAGAGAAAAATAAAATAAAAGGCACTCATGTTAGAAGGGGAAAAATTAAACTGTCTCTACTTGCAGATGAAACAATGGTATATGCAAAAAATCTCCAAGAATCTACCCAAACATACCCTCCTAGAATTAATAAGTGAGATCTGCAAGGTTAACATACATGTGAAAATTATTTTTTATTATTTCTATATACTAGCAATAAATCTGAAGAGATAATGCTTTAAAACATAATACTACTACAGTCACTCAAATATACTTAATTATAAATGTAGCAACCTTTTCACACTACTTGTATTCTAAAAACTACAAAACACTGATGAAAAATCAATTACTATGTAAATAAATGGAGATACATACCATGTTCATGGATTGAAAGACTCAACATAATAATGAAGTCATCTCTCCTCAAATTGATCTATAACTTTAACACAATTAAATGCAAGCAAGAATTTTGGTGGATTTATATAAACTTGTTTAAAAATCTATATAGACTAGACAAAAAAATTCAAAAAAGGATAAAATGGGAGGAAACACTCTTACTGATTTGTTTAATGGGAATAAGGAAAATCTGTATTTAGACATTAATTTGTACCTTACAGTTTCATGGGAGAATAAAAGAACATACAAAAATTAATACACTAAGTGTCCATCTTTAGAAATTTGAGAAAGTCAACAAGAAAACCAAAGATAGTGCAAGAATAAAGACAGAAGTCAAAGAAAACAATTTTAAGTCACAGTGCTTAGGATGAATTAAATTTCTATGTCAACATGGTAACATTACAGATTCTTTCTCCTCTTTTTAGTGTGAAATAATCATAGATTCAACAAAAAAGATATAGAGGCCCCATGTATCATTTTTCCAGTGGTACTATAGGGGAGGAAAATTTTACCTCACAGGGTATTTCAGCTGTCCCTAAGTATAAAATTAACACTAGAAAGATTCACAGGAGAAAAGAATATGGTTTCTATCTTTGCAAGGGAATCTCTTCAGGAAAGAGAAGACCCAAAGGAGCAGTTAGAGCCAGATGCTAATATACTAAGTTCAAAAAAAGAGTAGTGAATTTTGAATATATTGCAAGACAAGGGGCTTGAGCATGGGCTAATCATGGAGGAGTACTAGAAAGATAAGGGTTATTTTAACAAGCTTTGTTTGTATAGAATTCTGTTTAATTCTCCCTAGATTCTACAGGTAAGAGCCCAGTCTGTTAACACCTTGACTGCAATGTCATTGGATCCTAACTAGAAAATGCAGTGAATGCATGCTGAACTTTCTGCCTCCAGAACTGTGAGCTAATAAGTTTGTGTTGCTTCAAGATGCTATAATTATGGTAACTTTTTGTACAGCAACAACTAATATTCAGAATCACTGTGTTCAGAGGCCATTTTGCCAGTGCTGTTGGCAAAAATTATATGCTGTAGTTATTTTGTCTACTTGGTTGTTCAATACTTCTTTATAGTGGACACTTTCTGAGACTTTTGGGGGTGTTGTTGTGTAATGCTGAAATCTTCACACTTTATGTCACTCCCATATGTCCATCCACATGCTTCCATCCCAGACCCCTTTGCCTCCAATCTTCTAGTCCTTTAATCCCATAGACCTTGGATTAACTGGCCAGATCACGGTCACCTCCCAGGAATCTTAATATAAACATCTCTTAGGTCACAACTTCTTCCACACAAATTGGATGATAGGTTCAATGCTCACAGGTTCTCTTCTCCACTTTCCTCAAAGATCATCTTTGAGTATGGTTATAAATTTAGCCACCATGGATTTTCAGCTCAGGTGCTCTCCTCCCCCTTCAACTGGTCATCCAGTATCCCATATATAGACTAGGTATAAGCTGAGAAAGGAATGCTAATGCATGCTTGGTTGTGTCATGGATCTGAACTACTCACTCATGCAGATTACGCATGCCCTCTGGTCCTGCTGTGGCTCAATTCCAGATACACCATTTCCAACTCACAGTGGAATGTTACTTGGCCCTGCTATATATGACTTAATAAATCCACAGAACCCAGTTCATAATGGGTAGGTCTGAATCCATATCCACTTTTTCCCATGGCCAAATATTTTATTATTCTTCAGCCAGGACTCCTTGTACACCAGGAGTAATTTCTCAAAAGGCACAAAGTTATCTGATGAAGATTGCAGAGAACTTGAATCCAGACGACCAGCTGGTGAATAAAGTTTCTGTATCCTGCTTTAAGATTGATTAGTGATTTACTGCAATCTCACCTAACATTTGGAGGCCCCAGCAAGATGATCACTGGAGTCAAGGCTGTGGCTCTCAGGCACATGGGAGTCCTGGATCCTCTACAGCAGAGAGAGGCACCCTCCCTCTCTAGTTGTGGGAGATCTCTGCTTTGTGGGGGTCTGGACCTCCTGCGGTGACTGATTGGAACCCACCCTGAAAGCTCTAGTGTGACTCTCATCTGTTATTCCAGAGGTTTTGAAGGAGGACAGAACTTCATATGTTGGGAGGTACCTCATCTGTTCTCTCCATTTGACTTGATTGTACAGCCTTAGAGGTTCAAATTACCTGATTGTAGATCTTCCAAAGTGTATCACAGAGTCTCTCCTCTGGGGGTGTATCCAGTGCTTGATTGTAAATCTTTCAAAGTGTTTCAAGTGCTTGATTGTAAAGCCCAAAGTTGTATTAAGGCCCAGAAAATCTCCTGTAAATGGACAGTGACAGTGGTCTGGAGGCTGGGATTATGTGCATGAGAGAGTGTCTATTTTGTTTTTTTGTCTTGTCTTGTTTGTTGTTTGTTATTGTTTGTCCCCTTTTGTTTGTGTTAATCTCTACCTTGGTTTGCTACTAATGTTTTTTTTTCCAACTGTTTGCCCTAGCAACATTCCCCGAAATTCTTGTGTCTCACCTTCCTTTTATTTCTGCCTATTGTTTTGTTAGCCTTCTCATGGGAAACCTAATCTAGCCAACCTGGGAAAAAAAAGGTTAAAAGAGATTTTTTTAAAACTGTACTCACTAAAGCTTGCATTGAAATCCAAATGGCTGCCAATAGGAAAAAAAATCCAAAAGTAAAAGCTAAAGGTTAAAAAAAAATTTTTAGAGGTTCCCTTCATTAGAATCTGGGCCAGGTGGCCAGCAGAATAGACAATATCAGTTCCTATAGAGGGCAGATTAGAACTAGAGAGTTTTATAGCATCATTTCTAAGATATATAAAAGCATCATTTTGTCTAGGAAATTTGGCTTTTGTCTCTCAGTATTTTCAAGCATAAATAACTTCCAAATATTAAAAATGGTTCAAAAGATTTTTCAAATTGCCAGGCTAAAATTTAGTGGCTGGCTACAATACAAGAGACCAGAAAACTGTTTTAGAACAGGATCCCAACCTAAAGGAGAGCAAAGGAAACAGGCTCCCTTGCTGCCTTTCTGGGTGATTCCTTTAGGGAGGGATAGGCCCCGACCATTGACTATATCCCCTTATCTCTTCACTTCTGATGAGTGGGACCACCTCAGGAGAGAGGCCAGAAAGGCTTTTAAATTCTGTACTTTTTTGAGTTCTTGATTTTAATCCATCATGCCTAGGTTATTGTGTTTTTCTGATCAGACATCTTTTATGAGACAATAATGAATTTAAATTAGAAATCAAAAGGAAAGTTATAGGCACCCTATACCACATGGAGATGGTATAATACTCTTTTAAATTATAAATGGATCATAGAATAGATGAGAGGAAAAATTTTTAGAAAATTCCTAGAATCAAAAGAGAAGAGTTGTTTGAGAAGATGGCAGAATACAAAGGTCACTTCCCTGGCTGCTCGATGACATGAAACCAAGAAAAGCAGCAGCAGCATCTGGAGACACAAGCCAGAATAGTCCCTCCATGAATGCAGGAAAGTGATAAGGGAATTAAAAGAACCCACATTTCAGGAAGACTGAGGCATGTCTGGGTCTGGAGGGTTCAGAGGTCAAAGATACTGCCCAATTAAATGGTCAGGTTCGCTGCACAATATCCTTGTGTGGGAAAGAAACCACATTTCTCCTGATGGCATGTGGAGGACAGAGGAAGTGTTATAGTTAAAGCTTCATCCAGGGGTTTCTTAAACTGACTTCCAGACCACTCACATATAATCAAATCAAGCCTTTATCAAAGCACACCGGTGGCAACTGAACAGAACATAAAGCTGTTCCCCTGATCAGCCATGAACAATTGCAAGGGCGCTCCTTATAAGCCTGAAAACTGCAAAAGGAGTGTTTAGGGGTCCAGACAATGCAAGCCAGCCAGGTTACAGAAGTGGGAGAGTGAAGTCAGGAGGAGGGAAGCCTAACTAATCACAGTTAGCCCAGTCACTCCAGTTACAGAAACAGAGCCCTGTTACCGTAGTTACAGAAAAAAATGCCCCATTAGGTAGTTCCATGTTCTTAAAGGTTTCTATAGCGAAAGGAAAAGAACATCTTGCCCTGGTCATGATCCTGTACTTGGCATGGTTGTTTTACAAAATGAGTCACAAAACAAAATGGAGTCACTTTTACTATCACATTCCCCACTGGTTTTAGTAGGTTTGGTGTCAATCTTGCACATCATTAGGCCTCAGTTTCTTTTCATTTTTCTAAGGGACCATATTGGGCTTGCAAGACCATAAGTCATACCTCACTTACACTTTTGTGTATATGGCTTAGAAGGTTTTATAAGAGGCAGGGTCCTAGAGTAATGCCAATCAGGGGGAGGACTAGGGGTCCAGCTATGGCTGAGATGATGGTCTCCTTTTTCTTTAACCTGTTTTCTTACTAGTGTCAAATTTTGTCTTTTGTTATCCCAGAATGGTTTGCATAGAAACAACAAGTTTCTTCTAGGGCCATACAAAGTCCTCCTTGTTTTAGAAACAGAAGATCCCATCTGTTTTGTAAGACTATTTTCTGCCAGAGAATCTAGTGAGACCTCTAGTTTGGAGATGACCATTTTAGTTCTCTTCAATCTATATCTATTTGATGGCTGAGGGACTTAAAATTTTCAGAGCCTGTGATAAGAGCTGCAGTTCCTAAAGCAGTAGATCCAGCTATTCCCAAACCAGCCAGGAGGGAAACTAAAATGGGGGCAGCCAGTCTGTGTCAGCAAGACAGTGGGCCCTGGCCTTCTAATAAGTCCAGGTGTTCTCTTCCTTTTACTCCATCAAAACAGTAGATTTGAGGAAATAGATGGGTTGTGATACATAGTTGAAGTGGGACCCAGGAAACACAATTTTTGGCAAATGGGGAGTTGTCCCACTTATAAGTTGGGTTGTGGAAGCAAGTGTTTCTTTCTTGGAGATAACCCAGGGTGATCTTGGGAGTAGTTCCCCAGGTACCCCCAGGTACATCTTCCTGAAATAGACATATTGGCAAACATCTATACTGACCATAATTTCCCCTCTAATGTTAGGGACCTCCTACTGCTGTAAGGAAAAAGGACGATGACCGTTCTTGCTGCTTCAATCTGAGAGGGGACAATGTGCAGTGGGCAAGCAGTTTGGAATCCCTTTTCAGAAATTGAGTGGGTCAAGGAGTCCATGGTAAAAATCTGGTTCAGGAAGAACGGTTATAAATTCACCTGGGGGTGGGAACTTCTATGAGAGAAACAAAAATACATGAGTACTAAAATAAGATTAATACAAACAGCAGTTGTAGAATCTGAAACCTGTCCATGAATATCATGATATTGATAGAAATTAATAATTGTTTACCAGAAGGTGAAAGACATGAGAAATTGTCCCCATAACAAGGCCTAACAAAGCCTAGTAAGTCTTCTTTTTAGGGAACATAAATATTTAACATTGTCAGAGTTATCAGGAATGTAAACACAACATTTAATTAAGTTAGTTAATATCATCTGATTTTTGTAAAATATCTTTTTTGGCATGACCTCTGTGTTCAGTAAAGATCCCTTTGTTACTTAGGGCTAGATAATTATATTAATAAATATTGATTACATCTACCAGTGTAGGAGGTTAGGAAGATCTGTAGGCCTTAAACTTATCATTTTATAAAGTTTACATATATTGTTTCCTGACTATGAATGTTAGCTAACACAATATGACATACATCTGAAACATGAATCAAGGAAATGTTGAAAGCTCGTAATTTTCCTTTTGTGTGGTAAAAATGTTTTATAATATTAACCTTTAAATAGATCAGGCTCTCATTGCTTTTTAAAAATACCTGCTGCAGTCCAGCTGGGCAAAGTAACCAAGAGGTGACAAGCAACTGTTAAGGTTGAAGCAGGAACTGCTTTATTACGGAATAGCAGAGGTATATATATCTAACTGATTTACATAAAGCATGACTCAATCAGCATCATCCAATCATAGCATTGCTCCCCTACAGATACAGCAATCAGCCAATAAGGAGTCCCCACCATCTTGATGGCTCAGTGGTGTTGCCTCACAAGCCACTCCTCCTGGCAAACTGCCAGGCACCATCTTGACTTGGTCGTGGCCTCCAACATCTCCCCCTTTTTGTTTTATTAAACAAGTATGTGGTTTAGGGATGGTGTCTGTCTTAGGTTGTCAAATACTACAAATGGTCCTTAACCCGTCATTGGATGGTCTGACCTCAAATCATCAGCCTCCTGGCTTAGGTTGGTACCATTGTAATTGGATCTTACCTGTCTTTGACTACTGGCCCAACATATTTAGCCATACTTGTGGATCTTGCCCTGTTTCTGGGGCCATCATGGCCTGTTTAATGACCATAGTGGTTTCTTTTTGTTGTCTGTGTAATCTACACAAACACCATAAACAACCTACCACAAACAAAAGGAGGAGAATACAAAATGCCACAATTCCAAGCCATTGACAGCTCCAAGTGAGAAGCCCTTGGAAAAACTGTACCGCTGATGAAACCATTGGCAAAGACACTCTGGTACTATTAAGAGTTACAATTTGTTGTCTCAATAGATTAGTTAAATTTTGAAACTTTACATTCCATGTGCCATTAAGCATGGCTCCTAGTTGTCTGGAAAGATTTGCTGCTCTAGAAATATTATCATGATGCATAGAAGTGATACATAGTCCAGGTAAGTTCTGTAAGCAGCTTAAAGCAGAGGAATCCATTAATATGTCTATTCCTTCTTGAAGTAAATTGACTCTTTGGTTGAGCATCAGAATTCCATTTCTAAGATGATCATTAATAATGTTTTGTGTTTGTAAAGCTTGTGCTACTTGTTGAGTTACATTATTTATTGATGCAGCAGTTTGTACAGTTTGTGTGATAGCTATCACAGAAGCTGTAGCAGCAGCAGCAGAAACAGCAACAGCTGTGATGATGGCAGTTGTAATTCCGAAGTCTCGTTTGGTTCTCAGTAATACTGGAAATTCTTCTATTTTTGTCTTCACTGGCACTGGGATGAAGGTAGGAATTCTGGCAATGATGGCTAAAGAAAATTGTGTAGCATTCCAGCAGGCACTAAGAAAACAGTTTTCTGAACAATTCAGTACATTATCCTGAACAGAATTATTAGATATAATGAAAAGGAAAGGTGAAAGTAAGCAAACAGGAGTAGGTTTGAAATCTATATATTTAGTCTTATTTATTTGTATATTGGTCTCAAACGTAGTACTAGTATTATAGTTGTAAGACCCATTAAACATTGATCCTCCTTTTATAAATCCTACAGGTGAAATATCCATACAAGCCCTTTGTCCACAAAATGACCAAATATTAAATGGATCTGGTGTAATAGCTTGACTAGGATTTTGATAAGTAAAATTGTTTCCTTTAAATGTTTCATTTGAAAAGGTGTTAAATCTAGGAGTAAATGTAAATCCAGGAGTTAAGTAACAGGTGGAATCTCATTCCAAGCAACCTGACCATGTTGGTGGCCAGGTTTGTTCGGGGCTCCAACATTGCGGAGCCCAAGATTTTTGTACTGGCTCAGTGCAATTATTCTTGCTACTAAACCTAGGAGTAACTCCCGTAATACCAGTTACATTACCAAATTCAGCATAGGTATTATTTATGGGCCAGAACATTCCTACAGTTTGATTCCCTAATCTAATGCAAGGCTGGGTAGTATTATTAACATCAGTAGTATCAAAGCATAAAACATCAAGAAGATTAAAACTAGGTAAAATAGTATTCTGAACATTTGTATCCACAGGAATAGCAGGGAGTCCTGTGGTAGTATTTGTAGTAAATATTATAGGGAAAACTGATGATTCATTAGTTGTTGGCATTGGACATGGTCAAGCTTTTATTATACTCCATACTTCTACTTGTTTATTCATTACCACCTTCGGTAGCAATGACCCCAGAGCCAGAAGCCAAATCATCTTCTTTTTGGTCTGTAGAAATTGCTTTAGTAGTCTCTCTGGAATCCAAATCAGCTGCTATTATCCCTGTGGAAACACACAAACAGACCCCCAGCTCCAGACAATCACTGGGTCAGGACCTTTCTATTGTCCAGTAAGAATGTCCTTACAAAGTACCTTGGGCTTATGTACATTTTTTGGACACATGTGCCTTTCTGCAGCACTGAGCCCTGATGAATCCAAATTTTAAAAATTTAAAGTAAAAAGGGTTATGTTAAGTTTATCTTTGGGGGAGGTATATACCCCTTCCTATTTCCCCTTTTTTGTTTTAGTAAGTACATTTTAATAGTTTGATGAGCTCTTTCAAATATAACTTGTCCCTGTGGATTATAAGGAATTCCTGTTATATGAGTAATGCCAAATGATGATCAAAATTGCTTGAAAGAAGTAGAAGTATACCCAGGGCCATTATCTGTTTTTAACTGTTTTGGAATGCCCACAATGGCAAAGTTTTGTAAACAATGAGCTAAAATATCTTTAGTTTTTTCTCCAGCATGAAGGGAGCCCATCAAATATCCGGAAGAAGTATCAACTGTAACATGCAAATATTTTAATTTTCCAAATTCTGGCAAATGTGTGACATCCATTTGCCATCTATGATTAGGTATCAATCCTCTAGGATTGACTCCAAGATTAACTTGTGGTAAAAAGGTCACACAATTTTGACATTGTTTTACTATATGTCTAGCTTGTTCCTTAGTTATTTTAAAACACTTTTGTAAAGTACTAGCATTGACATGGAAGGATTTGTGAAAATTTGTAGCTTCTTCTAGTATTGAAAAAATATGTATGTCATGTGTAGTTTTATCTGCTAAATCTTTGCCCAAACTAAGGGCTCCAGGCAATCCTGTATGTGCCCTGATATTTCCTATGAAAAATGGATCTTTTCTGTCCCAGATTAGACTTTGTATAGTGGAAAAACAAAGAGAAAACAGTAGAGGAAGGGGAAATCCTACCAGCATCTTCAAGGGATATTATAGCATTGATTACACATTGACTGTCAGAAAATAAATTAAATACAGAACGTTTAAACATCACAAAATCTTGTAATACTGCATGAAGCTCTATCTTTGAGCTGATTGTTTGGGTACTAAAAATGTAAAAGCTTGAGCAGGGGTAACTACTGCTGCTGTACCATTATTTGACCCATCAGTAAATATTATTGGAGCATTCATGATAGGTGTTTTTCTTGTCATTTTTGGAAAAATTACAGGATGCGAGGACCAAAAAGACAAAAAAGGATTAGATAGTAAGTGGTTATCAAATGAACAAATAGATTTGCACATGATTATTGCCCAAGTATTTAACTCATTAGCTAACTCATCAATATGATCCATAGTATATGGAGTAATAATTTCATTAGGAGAAATTCCAAACACTCCCTTTGCTGCTTAATTGTCCCACAGCCTCAGGATACCTAGTAAGAATAGTGTCAGGAGAATAAGATAAATGTATCCATAATAACGGACCTTCCTGCCAAAATACTCCTATAGGAATATTTTTAGTTGGTAATATAATAAATAACAGAGGCAAACTTATATCAATTCTATCCAGATGCATATTTTCCATATATGTTTCAATGAGTTTTAATGTTTTTCTCGCTTCAGGCATTAACATGCGGGGTGAATTTGGATCTGATGGACCTTTTAGGATATCAAATAAAGGTCCCAACTCTCCTGTTGGTATGCCTAGATAAGGCCTTATCCAATTTATGTCTCCTAACAGTTTTTGAAAGTCATTAAGTGTTTTAAGTTGATCTACTCGTATTTGAATTTTTGGTGGGCGGAGCATGGTCGAGAATAATAGAACTCCTAAATAATTAATTGGAAAATTTAATTGTACTTTATCTATTGCTATCTCTAGATTATAATTTTTTAATAAGTTTGTAAGTGTAGCAT
Source organism: Spermophilus citellus (assembly GCF_964194105.1). Taxonomy (NCBI): domain Eukaryota; kingdom Metazoa; phylum Chordata; class Mammalia; order Rodentia; family Sciuridae; genus Spermophilus; species Spermophilus citellus. The sequence goes on along the minus strand of NC_138200.1, from coordinate 13,599,634 downwards.
AGCATTCTAGCAAAGTATTTTTATTTTTGTGTACTAATAATACATCGTCCATATAATGAAATACTTGTAATTCAGGATTTTGATTTCTAAGTGGCTGAATTGCTTTGTCAACATAAACTTGACACATAGTAGGACTATTAGCCATCCCTTGAGGGAGTATTTTCCATTCATATCTCTGATCGGGACCTTCATGATTCAGTGCAGGGATAGTAAATGCAAAACGTGGACTATCCTCAGGATGAATTGGAATGGAGATAAAAACAATCTTTAATATCTATAGCTAAAACATATCAGGTTTGGGGCAAAGCAGACAATTGAGGAATCCCTGATTGAGCAGGTCCCATGATAACCATTTCAGTATTAATAGCTCTTAAATCTTGTAATAGTCTCCATTTGCCAGATTTCTTTTTAATAACAAAAATGGGAGTATTATGGGGAGATACAGAAGGTTGTATATGTCCCTCTGCTAATTTTTGATTGACCAGGTCATGGGCTGCTTGCATCTTTTCTTTAGTCAGGGGCCACTGAGGAACCCATACTGGCCTTTCTGATTTCCAAGTAATTGTTATTGTCTCAGTGACCCCTCCCGAAAACTCAATCCATGTCTATCATTTTTTTGATCTATTTGTATTGGTGCCACTATACCTTGTCCTTGTTTTCCTAATCCTTTTCCTTTCCTAAAACCTTGTCCAGCCATAATACTGGGTGCATTTGGATTGATATGTGGAATGTTATTTGTTAATGTTAATTCCAATTGACCTAGAACATCTAATCCCCATAAATTTATAGGAAGATGATCCAATACATATGGTTGTATAGTTCCTCAACATCCTTCAGGATCCTTCCATTTTAATACCATTGCATTTCTATGGGGATTAGTTGCCACTCCTAGGCCTTGAAGCATTTGAGTGGCTTGTGGTAAGGGCCAATCTTTTGGCCATTCTTGATGAGAGATGATGCTAAGATCTGCTCCTGTGTCTAGCAGTCCACTGAAATCATGTCCTTGAATGGTTAACTTTAACATAGGGTGAGAATCTAAATTTAAAGAAAGCATAGCCCAATCTATACCTGTGGAGCCAGATCCTTTGGAACCTCTTTCTACAGTATGACTATAAAATTTGTCATGTAAACTGGGTAGTATTAATAACTGTGCAATCCTAGCTCCTGGTGAAATTACTGAGATAACCCTTGGAGAACTAGCTATAATTTTTATCTCACCTTCATAATCGGGATCAATTACCCCAGGACTTATCATAAGTCCTTTTAGAGTAGAAGAACTGTGTCCTAATAATGAGCCTACTGTTCCTTGGGGAAGAGGTCCTTTTACCCCTGTGGGAATGATTTGAACTCCCATCTCTGGAGTTAGTACTGCTCTGGTGGAGGCGCAGATGGCCAGTCCTGCGCTCCCTCTGGTTTGTCTGGTAAGGGAGTTAATGGATAACGTGTCCTGGGCACTACTCTGATGGTGTTGCTGGGTTCCTTCAATGTCCCATATATTTGTAGTTGTGGGCCCCGGGGCATTGGGACCCCCTGTCCATTTTTTGGAAATGGAGTACCCTCTGCAGTAGTCTGAGAACAGCATTCACTAGCCCAATGTTTTCCTCTACGACATCATGGGCAAACACCTGGTATTTTTCTTTTTTGATCATCCCCAGTTTTGTTACCTGTTTTAAACCCTCCTCCTATGGGGCAACTCCTTTTAAAATGTCCTGCTTGACCATAATTATAACATGTTTTTGGCCTGGCACCTAAAAGCCTGCTGTGCTCCTTGCGTTACTGCAGCTACCAAGACTTGCCCCTGATTCATTAATATATCTGCACAATTTAATGTATGCATTTAAGTCTTTATGTTTCCAAGGTCGAATAGCCTCCCTAAACCATCTATTGGCTTGTTCATAAGCTAGTTGTTTTATTAATGGAATCACTTGTTCTACATCCCCAAAGACTCTGCTTGCTGTTTGCATAAGCCTATCCACAAACTCAGCATAAGGCTCATTGGCTCCTTGTATCACCTTAGATAGCTGACATTGTAAATCCCTTTGTCCTTGTAGGGTTTTCCATGCCTTAACTGCAGCTGAAGCAATCTGTAAATATATAGCAGGATCATATCCAGCTTGTTGTTGTTGACCCTCATAAGATCCTGGATACCTGGCTGCTGCATTTCGCTTGGCAGTCTCCACACACAATTCCTGATTAGCAACTTTCCATTACAGATATTGTCCTCCATTTAGCACAGCTTTGCACATGCTAGCCCAATCTGCTGGTGTCAAGTTTAAACTTGCAATGGATTCAACCATGCTTACAGTAAAAGGGGCTTGAGGACCATAGGCTGCTACAGCTTCTTTTAACTGCTTTACAGTTTTAAAATCCAAAGCCTGGTGATATTGCTGCCCTCCCACATTCTTAAGTACCGGGCATGCTAATCTTCGAGGTCCTGTCTCAGGATCCCATCTATCAACTATGGGGGGTGGGGACCACCCAGCATATGTTGTCCCCATCTGCATAGGTGGAGCTGTTGGTTGAATACTTATGCCCCCTGGTGATAGAAAGGGATTAGTAGCAGCCTTTTGTTGTAACTCCTCCCCTGATAGTCCTTCCTCTTCTGAACTTTCTTCCCCTTTCTGACTAGCTCGAGAAACTTCCTCTTTTACTTGATCTAAGATATCTTCTCCTTCCTCTATTATAGTCTGAACTGAAGGCTTTGGACTAAGCAAACAAGATTGTACAACATCCGTAATGGTAATGTGCCAACTGGCAGAGTTCCTGGGCTTTTCTTTTTTATCTTTTTAAAATCTTCACCATGATGGTCCCTTTGTGGTATATTTAACAACCCCTCCTCTAAGAACCATGGGCTACATTTTTGTATCGTATCAACGTTTGCCCTAACTGTTCTTGGTTTTACTGGGGTGCCTCCTTCCTTTAGCAATTTACTTAGCACCCTTTGGGTTTGATTTTTACTAACTATTGATCCCAAATTTCCATAACAAAGACAACACAACACACTAAGATAAAACGAAACAAAACAAAACAAAAACACACTGCATCAATTTTTCTATTTTCTTGAAATGGCCATCCGTCCTCTCGCCCTATCTGCTCCTCAAGGGTGAGCAGCTTTACTCTCATCTTATCTATTTCTAGGGACAGGCAGCTTACCTTGTCACTCACCCCCAAGCATCCCAGAGTTCCCCGTATGGGCCACCACTTGCCGCAGTCCAGCTGGGCAAAGTAACTGAGAGGTGACAAGCAACTGTGAAGGTTGAAGCAGGAACTGCTTTATTGTGGAACAGCAGAGGTATATATATCTAACTGATTTACATAAAGCATGATTCAATCAGCATCATCCAATCATAGCATTGCTCCCCTACAGATACAGTAATCAGCCAATAAGGGGTCCCCACCATCTTGATGGCTCGGTGGCATTGTCTCACAATCCACTCCTCCTGGCAAACTGCCAGGTGCCATCTTGACTTGGTTGAGGCCTCCAACAAATACCTTTAAATTTTTATATCTCAATGTAAACAGTAATATAAGGTTTGGTTACAAAACATCAAATAATATAAATAAATCCCCAATAAAATCCATTATCCTTATAAGTTTAAAATTACCATTACACACAACTTTAGTTTGGAGAACACCAGCTTGATAAAATGTTTCTTTAAACCTTTTATCTTAAAGACTTATATACCTGATGAGCACATTTAATCTATAAAGAAGAGTAATGTACCACACTTTTATTGATGTTTTTATATTAACCAAGATTAGCTTTTAAAGAAAAATATAGACTCTGTAATGTAGGACAATACTTTAAAATAACATTTGCTGTTTAACCACAGATGTACAAACCTTAATTTCTCAAAGATTAGTTGCTCTAGAGAATAAAACTTAACAGACATAATGTAATTAATATTTAGAAGTTTTTGTCATTTTAACATATAAATATATCAGTACATTAATATTTTTCCTTAGGGAATGAACTTTAATAGTTTTAACTATTTGTGTTTTATATATATAACCAATGTAGTTACATATAAACCTTTTAATATTTATCTTTTATTTATAGACCTTTATATTACTTAATTAGACCCTTTTGTTGTTTACTTAGATGTATTGTAATTATACTTTACCATATAAAGACTTTTTAACCTGGAAACATATTTTTGCTAAATATATTTTTATATTTAGAACCTTTTAATAATTTTAATCCATTGATCCCTTTTCTCTATTTATACCTTTAAATCACTCTTATAAATTTCTGAATTTAGATAAATTAATCCATTTTAATGAGATGAAATATTTTGTTATTTACAGTACTTTAATTGAAATGGAGTTGAAACCTCTTTACTCCTTGTATGTAGAATCATATGTGTTGGGACTTTTAATTTATAGTAACCTTGTTTTTATGATAACAGAAAATAATTTTCATAGAGAACATCTTTTTCTTATCTTTTTTTCTCTCACATTTCGACAATTTTTGAAATCAATTATTTTCCATGCATCACTTACTGAGGACTAGAACGTCTAATTAAAATATTTCCATTTTATTTAGTTTCCTTTAGTTTTTTACTTTTTTTCTTTCTAGTTTTAATTTTTAAAGTTTAAACACACCCTCACACACATCTCACTTCTCCATTTCCCTTGATTCTCTTTCTCTCTTTTCATCCTTTGATTTTTACTTCCATTTTCTCTCATCCTTCCTCATAATCATCACATCTACACCACTTCTTGTCTCTCCTTGTCCACTATTTAAAATTGTAAACCCTTTTACAATCTTACTGGTTTTTATTTTAGGCAATAACTGAACATATAACTTCTGTTTATTGCAAAAAAAAAAAAAAAAAAACCCAAACCCTCTAGATGTCTTATCAGGAGCTATTTGGTTTAAGGCTATATATTGTTTGCATTGTTGCTGTTATTATTTGTATCCCTCTTAAGTGCAAGGTGCTGTAAACCCTCAGGGGTGTTATAAGTCTACAGGTACAAGCTGTACTGCTTCAGATCTATTCTGCTAGATGGGTAGACACACAAACAACATGAAAAAAAACATGGGAACAAATCACCTTGAACAAATCAAGGTGCTCCAATAATAGAATCCATTGACATCACCATGGAAGAAATATCAAAGAAGGAGTTTAAAATACACATAGTTAAACTGATTAAGTAAAGAATGATGTATGGAGTAAAATAAGAGAAAATACAGGAGGTGAAAGATCATTTCAATAAAGAGAAATAGATTCTGAAAAGAAACCTAGCAGAAATCCAAAATGCAGTCATCAACAAACTAAATTAAAAATTCAGTGGAAAGCATGAACAACAGACTAGATCACTTGGAAGGCAGAGTTTCGGCCAATGAAGAAAAATGTATAATCTTGAAATAAATTTGACCATGGAATAAAGAGGTTAAGAGACCATGAACAGAACTTGCAAGAAATATGGGATAACATGAAAAAGACCAAATTTAAGATTTATTGGTATTGATGAAGGCACAGAGATAACAACCACAGGAATGCACAATGTTTTCAATGAATTAATATCAGAAAATTTCTCAAACCTTGTGATACCAAAACCGAGACCCTCAAATAACTCTCAGACCACACATTGCCATTCCAATTAATCCTTTGTTGCTGTCCAGCAGCAGACACTCTGCTCTCTAAAAGTGAGATAGTCAGAGTGACACACCCCCCTTCAGTTTGGCCACATATTTAAGCCTAAAAACCACAAAAGGGACATTTGGGGGTTTAGCCAATGCAAGCAAGCCAAGTTACATAAGCAGGAGAGTGCAGCCAGGTGGAAGGAGGCTTAGCCAATCAAAATAAGCCCAGTTACCCCAGTTACAGAAACAGGAGATTGTGGTTAGATAGTTCCATGTTCTTGAGGGTTTCCACAACAAAAGGTAAAACAACTTGCCCCAATCATGACCTTTTTAGTTAGCATGGCTGTTTCACACAATGGAGTTACTAAACAAAATGGAATCACTATAGTCAAGACTTCTGTCTCATCACAGCCTAAAGAGTGAAATGGAAAATTAAATACAGGAAGCATATAGGACCCCAAATATACAAAATTGCAACAGCCCAACACCAATGCACATCATTATAAAAATGCCTCCATACAAAATTAGGATAGAACTTTAAAGGCTACCAGAGGAAAAATGACACATTATGTTTAGAGCTGATTTCTCAGTTCTTTCAGAACCTCAAAGCTAAGAGGTCTTGGATTAATATGTACCAAGCTCTGAAAGAAAATGGATGCCACCATGTACCCAGAAAAGTTAAGCTTCAGAATTGAAGATGAAATAAAAAACTTCCATGATAAACAAAAGTTAAAATAATTCACAGCTAGAAAGCCTGCACTAGAGAACATTCTTGGCAAAATATTTCACAAGGAAGAAATGAAAAATAAAAGTGAAAACCAGCAAAGGGAGGAGCTACACTAAACAGTCAACCAAAGGAGAAATTAATTCAAATTTAAAACCAGAAATAAACAAAAATGACTGGGAATACAAATAATATCTCAATAATAACACTGAATGTAAATGGCCTAAGCTCATCAATCAAAAACATAGTCTGGCAGATTGGATTAAACAACAAGACCCAACAATATGAACATGAACCAAGAGACTCACCTCTCACCCATGTCCCATGTGGGCAGTGGAATTTGGGTTTCTTCTGCATGATTTGGCCTAGCTGCTAAATAAATCTGAGAAAAGAAAATGGTGAAAAAAACCATAACACAGAAAATAATTTTAGAAAGTGAGGACAGGACAGCCCTCTACCTTAGGGGTCAAGCTTCCATACTGGAAAGAGAGAGAAAGAGAGCAAGACCTCACGTTTGCTTTATTATATGGGGAAAACTTCAAAGGTTTTCCATAGAATGTTCTTTTGTCAAATAAGGTAGGAGGTGGGCTGTCCAGTCCCAATGGGATATGCCCAATTCTGGAGCTGCCAGATTGGTCTCCTTAGCTGTGTGAAGACAGATGTCAGTGAATTGTACAATCCATTAAGTGGGAGGAGCCACAAAATAGCTTGCAATGCTAAACCAAAATCTTCTTGGCTCAAGGTCAAGTGAAGATGTTCAAATAGCTCAGAGGTGGCTCCCCACATTCACCTCATAGTTAAAGATATTCATACCCTGAAGGTGAAAGGATGGAAAAAACATTACTCACAAGGATTGCATAAACAAGCAGGGGTTTCTATCCTCATATCAGATTATTGAACTCCAAGCCAAAGATAGTCAGAAGGGACAAAGAATGATGTTTCATATGGCTTAAAGGAATTATATATCAGGAAGACATAACAATCATAAATATCTATCTCCCAAACAATAGAGCATCTACATACATCAAATAAAACCCTTCTCAATTTCAAGAATTAAATAGATCACAATGCAATAATACTGGGTGACCTTAACACACCCCTTTCACTACTGGATAGATCCTCCAAACAAAAAATAAACAAAGAAACTGTAGAACTAAATAACACAATAATTGAGTGATAAATGGATAGCAGAAGAAATCAAGGATGAAATAGAAAAATACTTAGAGATAAATGAGAACACCAGTACAGCATATCAAAATCTCTGGAACACTATAAAGGCAGTGCTAAGAGGAAAGTTCATTGCATTGAGCTCATTCATTAAAAGGATAGAAAGTCTTAACATTACATCTGAAAGCCCTAGGAAAAAAAGATGAAGTCAACATCAAAAGCAGTATAATATAGGAAATAACTAAAATCAAGCTGAAATAAATGAAATTAAAACAAAATGAACAATTAAAAAATTGACAAAACAGAAAGTTGGTTCTTTGAAAAAATAAATAAAGTTGATAAAGCCTTCAACCCACTAATAAACAGAAAGAGAGAGAGAGAATTCAAATTCCTAAAATTTGTAATGAAAAAGGAAATATCATGATGGACACTACTGAAATACAGAAGATAATCAGAAACTATTTTGAAAATTTATAGCCCAATAAAATAGAAAATCTTGAGGACATTGACAAATTTCTAGAGACATATAATCTACCCAAAATGAATAAGGAAGAAATGCACAATTTAAACAGACCAATTTCATGCAATGAAATAGAAGATACCGTAAAAAAACTAACAATTAAGAAAAGCCTAAGATCAGATGGTTGCTTGGCCAAGTTCTACGAGACCTTCAAATAAGAATTACCACCAATCCTCCTCAATTTATTCCATGAAAGAGAAAAGGAGGGAACCATTCAAACTCATTCTATGAAGCTAGTATCACCCTGATACCAAAATCAGACAAAGACACATCAAGAAAAGAAAACTTCAGACATCCATGATGAACATAGATGAAAAAATTCTCAGTAAAATTCCAGCAAATCACGTGGAAAAATATATTCAAAAGATAGTGCACCACAATCAACTGGGGTTCATCCCAGGCATGCAAGGTTCATTCAATGTACAGAAATCAATAAATGTAATTCATCATAATAATAGTCTTAAAGAAAAGAATCATATGATCATCTCAATAGATGGAGAAAAAGCATTTGACAAAATACAGACCCCTTCATGTTCAAACACTAGAAGATCTAAAGATAGTAGGAACGTACCTCAACATTGTAAAAGCCAATATTATTCTAAATGGAGAAAAATTGAAAGCATTCCCTCTAAAAACTGGAATAAGACAGGATGCCCTCTTTCACCACTTCTGTTTAACATAATTCTTGAAAATCTAGTCAGAGCAGTTAGACAGACAAAAGAAATTAAATGGATATGAAAGGAAAAAGAAGAACTCAAACTATCACTATTTGCCAATGACATAATTCTAAATTTAGAGGATCCAAAAAATTCCACAGAAAACTTCTAGAACTAATAAATGAATTCAGCAAAGTAGCAGGATATAAAACCAACACACATAAATCAATGGCATTTCTGTACATCAGTGAAAAAAAATCCTCTGAAAGAGAAATTAGAAAACCTACCCCATTTACAATAGCCTCAAAAAATTACTTGGGAATTAATCTGATGAAAGAGGTGGAAGACCTGCACAATGAAAACTACAGAACACTGAAGAAAGTAATTGAAGAAGACCTTAGGAGATGGAAAGATCTCCCCTGTTCTTGGATAGGCAGAATTAACATGGTCAAAATGGCAATACTGTCAAGAGCACTATACATGTAATGCAGTTCCTATTAAAATCCCAATGATGTTATTCACATACCTAGAAAAAGCAGTCATGAAATTCATTTGGAAAAGTAAGATACCCAAAATAGCCAATGCAATCCTTAGCAAGAAAAGTGAAACAGGAGGCATCACAATACTAGAACTTAAATTATATTACAGAGCTATAGTAACAAAAATGGCATGGTATTGACACAAAAACCAGACATGAAACCCAATGGAACAGAATAAAAGACACATAGCAAACCCACATAAACATTGTTATCTCATATTAGACAAGGGTACCATAAACCTACATCAAAGATAGCTTTTTCAACAAGTGGTGCTAGGAAAACTGGAAATCCATATATAGCAAAATGAAGTTAAATCCCTCTCTCTCACCCTGCATGAAACTCAACCCAAAGTGGATCAAAGACTTAAGCATTAGAACAGAGATCCTGCACCTACTAGAAGAAAATGGAGCCTCAACTCTTCATCATGTCAGCTTAGGAACCAACTTACTTTAAAAATCCACTAAAGCACAAGAAGTAAAAGCAAGAATCAACAAATGGGATGGAATCCAACTAAAAAGCTTCTTTACAGAAAGGGAAACAATCAATAATGTGAAGAGAGAGCCTACAGAGTGGGACAAACTCTTTGTGACCTGCACATCTAGTTAGAGCATTAATCTCCAGGATATACAAACCTCACAAAACTTAATGCCAAAACAAACAAACAAACCCAATCGAACAAACAACAACAACAACAAAACCCCCAATGCCCAATCAATAAATGGTCAAAGAATTTAGCAAACACTTCACAGAAGAATAAATATGATCCATCAACAAATATATGAAAAAATGTTCAGCATCCCTAGCAATAGAGAAATGCAAATTAAAACCACACTGAAATTTCAGATACAAATTGAACTTTCTCTAAAATAAACCATATTTTTCATGCACAAAGCAAGTCTTAGCAAGTATAAAACAATAGAGATAATTTCTTGCATCTTACCACAACACAATAGAATAAAATTAGAAATCAACAACATAAAATACAGAAATCATTTTAACATCTGGGGAGAAAAAAAATAAATTCTTAGTGCTGCTACTCATGCAGTGTCAACAAAATAGTTTCTCAAGTAGATACAATGGGAGATTAAGAAAAATACGAGTTGGAAGATGGTGGCGAAGGGAGTGCATCACCCCAGTGCGTCGCGTCACTGTGTGGGAGAAAGACGAGGTGAAACAGCTGAAGGCTATCTTGTTGGGAATTTCCAGTGAAATTGAGGTGCTCCAGAATCTAGTGGACGGATTTCCATCGCGCAAGGTTGGGCTGCGGGGGCTCGGTCGCAGGCGATTTCTCTGCACGGAGGGTAGCAGAGCCTGATCGGCGGACTGCCCCACAGCTGGAGTCTGCGGCGCGCGCTGGGTAGCGGCGAGGTACTGGAGCCGGAGTACAGCGATGCGGATTCTGGGGGCTCCTGCCAGTGGTGCAATGGTCATGCTTAGTGCTGAGTTCCGGCTTTGAGACAGAGGAGAGAAGCGGTCCAGTTCGATTCTCGACACCGGTCGGACCATGGAGGAGGACAGCAGCCGCCATCTTGGAGAGCTGATGTAATCATTCCTGTTTTCTACTGATCTCAGCTCATTAACTACGGAACAGGTGATTTCAGGCTGGTATTTGCCTGCGTCTCGCAGACAGATCGCTCAGGCTCGGGGCTGGAGAACCTGAGGAGAATACTGCTCGGGGCTCGCTCCTGGCAAGGCATGCGCTGGGCTTTGAGCGGCCGGATTCTGGTACCCCGGGCTGCTTTGGCCCAGGGCTGGGGAACCTGCGGGGACTGCGTGTTGAGGCCAGCTCCAAGTGGAATGTGCGCTGAGGGGCAGCTGGGCTCTGACTCCCGGAACAGTTTTGGCCCGGGGCTGGGGAGCCCGTGGGGACTGCGTCTTTGAGCCTGCTCCCAGCGGAGCATGCACCGAGCTGGGAGAGCTTGGAGCAGCCAGGCTCCGGCTCCCGGGGCTGCATTGGCCTGGGGCTGGGGAACCCGCAGGGGTCAATCTGTGGAGCCTGCTCCTAGTGGAGCGTGGATGGGATCGGAGAGGCCGGGTTCTGGCTCCCAAAGCTGCTTTAGCCCAGGGCTGGGGAACCTGCGGGGACTGCTTCTCGGTCCGGGTCCTGCTGGGTGCTGTGGGGGCCTGGGGGGCAGAGTGGAGTTGCCGCCTGCGCCCAGAGCCGGCCAAGTGACCCGCCGGCGTGGCATCACGACACCCCAACTGCAGCTGGAGCCAAAGAGAGTAGCCACCCACACCTAGAACAGGACCAGCGACCCGACGGCGCGGTAGCCAAGTCACCCCATTTGGAGTAGGGGCTGTGCAGAGCCGCCGTCTGAGCCTGCAAGGTAGGCAGACCTGCGACCCACTGGCAGGACAGGCCCGGTAGCCTGCCACTGTGGTGGACATGTAGCACCGAGGCAGTCACGTCACAATGGTTGGAGTGGGGGTGGAGCAGAGCCACCGCCCATGTCCGGAAAAGGCCCAGCGACCCGTTGGAGAGGCAGTCAGGTACCCCCAGTGGGAGTGGGGGCTGAGCAGAACTGCTGCCCGAGCCCGCAAGGTAGGCAGAACTGCGACCCACCGGCGGAACAGGCTTTAAGGCCGACCAGCATGGTAGACACGTCACACCAATTGGAGTAGGGGCGGAGCAGAGCCGCCGCCCACATCCAGATCAGGACCAACGACCCGAGGGCGTGGTAGTTACGTCACCACAATTGGAGTGGGGGCAGAGCAGAGCCGCCACCCGCACCCGCAGGGTGGGCAGACCTGCGACCAACCAGCGTGGTAGATAGATCACCCTAATTAGAGGAGGAGCACAGCCACTACCCGCCCTGCAAGGGAGATTTCCCAGCTATACAAGAGCAATATAAATAAATAGGGGGAAAATTTCAAAAACACAACAGTTTCACCAAGCAGAAAGAAACGTGAGCAGTATGAAAAGACAAGGAAAGAAAGGACCACAAGCAATGCAGGTCAACTCAACTTTAGAAGAGGTAATAGCTGCAACAGATGGAATGTCAGATAAAGAGTTCAGGATATACATGCTTCAGATGATCTGGAGTCTCAAGGAAGACATGAGACAGCAAAATCAGACAATGAAAGATCACTTTGACAAGGAACTACATAAACAAATCCAGGAAGTAAAAGATCAATTTCACAGGGAGATAGAGGTAATAAAAAACAAACAAATAGAAATCCTAGAAATGCAGGAAGCAATAAAGCAACTTAAAACCTCAATTGACAATACTACCAGCAGAGTAGATCACTTAGAAGATAGAACATCAGACAATGAAGACAAAGTATTTCAACTTGAAAAGAACATAGACAGCTCAGCAAGTCTGCTAAGAAACCATGAGCAGAACACCCAAGAAATATGGGATAACATTAAAAGACCAAACTTAAGAGTCATTGGGATACAGGAAGGCACAGAGCTCCAAACCAAAGGAATAAACAATCTATTCAATGAAATAATACGAGAAAACTTCCCAGACTTGAAGAATGAAACAGAATCCCAAATCCTAGAAGCCTACAGGACGCCGAATGTGCAAAATCATAAGAGATCCACACCTAGACACATTATAATGAAGATGCCCAACATACAGAATAAGGAGAGAATTTTAAAAGCTACAAGAGAAAGGAAGCAGATTACATTTAGGGGTAAACCAATCAGGATAACAGCTGATCTCTCAACACAGACTCTGAAAGCTAGAAGATCCTGGAATAACATATTTCAAACACTGAGAGAAAACGGGTTCCAACCAAGAATCTTGTATCCGGCGAAATTAAGCTTCAGGATAGAAGATGAAATTAAAACCTTCCATGATAAACAAAAGTTAAAAGAATTCGCAGCTAGAAAACCATCTCTTCAAAAAATCCTTGGCAAAACATTACAGGAAGAGGAAATGGAAAATAACATTGAAAACCAACAGTGGGAGGTAGGACAGTAAAGGGGGGAAAGTAATAAAAGAGGAAAACAAATCAGGTTTAGTAACATTAATAAACAAATATGGCTGGAGGAACAAACCATATCTCAATAATAATCCTAAATGTTAATGGCTTAAACTCACCAATTAAGAGACACAGGCTAGTCGAATGGATCACAAAACAAGACCCAACAATATGCTGCCTACAGGAGACGCATTTGATAGGAAAAGATATACATAGACTGAAGGTGAAAGGCTGGGAAAAATCATTCCACTCATATGGACTGCCGAAACAAGCAGGAGTGTCCATACTCATATCAAACAAAAGAGATTTCAAGCCAAAGTTAATCAAAAGGGATAAAGAGGGACACTGCATACTGCTCAAGGGAACCATACACCAACAAGACATAACAATCATAAATATATATGCCCCAAACAATGGTGCAGCTATGTTCATCAAGCAAACTCTTCTCAAGTTCAAGAGTCTAATAGACCACCATACAATAATCATGGGAGACTTCAACACACCTCTCTCACCACTGGACAGATCTTCCAAACAAAAGTTAAATAAGGAAACTATAGAACTCAACAACACAATTAACAACCTAGACTTAATTGACATATATAGAATATACCACCCAATATCAAGTAGTTACACTTTTTTCTCAGCAGCACATGGATCCTTCACAAAAATAGATCATATATTATGTCACAGGGCAACTCTTAGACAATATAAAGGAGTAGAGATAATACCATGCATCTTATCTGATCATAATGGAATGAAACTGAAAATCAACAATAAAAGAAGGAAGGAAAAATCATGCATCACTTGGAGAATGAACAATAGGTTACTGAATGATCAATGGGTTTTAGAAGACATTAAGGAGGAAATTAAAAACTTCTTAGAGTTAAATGAAAACACAGAAACAACATATCGGAATCTATGAGACACATTGAAAGCAGTTCTAAGAGGAAAATTCATTGCTTGGAGCTCATTCCTTAAAAAAAGAAAAAACCAACAAATAAATGATCTCATACTTCATCTCAAAATCCTAGAAAAAGAAGAGCAAAACAACAGCAAAAGAAGTAGAAGGCAAGAAATAATTAAAATCAGAGCTGAAATTAATGAAATCGAGACAAAAGAAACAATTGAAAAAATTGACAAAACTAAAAGTTGGTTCTTTGAAAAAAATAAATAAGATCGACAGACCCTTAGCCATGCTAACGAAGAGAAGAAGAGAGAGAACCCAAATTACTAGCATACGGGATGAAAAAGGCAATATCACAATAGACACTTCAGAAATACAGAAGATAATCAGAAAGTATTTTGAATCCTTATACTCCAATAAAATAGAAGATAGTGAAGGCATAGATAAATTTCTTAAGTCATATGATCTGCCCAGATTGATTCAGGAAGATATAGACAACCTAAACAGACCAATAACAATAGAGGAAATAGAAGAAATCATCAAAAGACTACCAACTAAAAAAGCCCAGGACCAGATGGGTACACAGCAGAGTTTTACAAAACCTTTAAAGAGGAACTAACACCAATACTTTTCAAGCTATTTCAGGAAATAGAAAAAGAGGGAGAACTTCCAAATACATTCTACGAGGACAACATCACCCTGATGCCTAAACCAGACAGAGACACTTCAAAGAAAGAAAACTACAGACCAATATCTCTAATGAACCTAGATGCAAAAATCCTCAATAAAATTCTGGCGAATCGGATTCAAAAACATATCAAAAAAATTATACACCATGATCAAGCAGGATTCATCGCTGGGATGCAAGGCTGGTTCAATATACAGAAATCAATAAATGTTATTCATCACATCAATAGACTTAAAAATAAGAACCGTATGATCATCTCGATAGATGCAGAAAAAGCATTCGACAAAGTACAGCATCCCTTTATGTTCAAAACTCTAGAAAAATTAGGGATAACAGGATCATACCTCAACATTGTAAAAGCAATCTATGATAAGCCACAGGCCAGCATCATTCTGAATGGAGAAAAATTGAAGGCATTCCCTCTAAGATCTGGCACAAGACAGGGATGCCCTCTCTCACCACTTATGTTTAACATAGTCCTCGAAACACTGGCCAGAGCAATTAGATAGATGAAAGAAATTAAAGGCATAAAAATAGGAAAAGAAGAACTTAAATTATCACTATTTGCAGATGATATGATTCTATACCTAACAGACCCAAAAGGGTCTACAAAGAAACTATTAGAGCTAATAAATGAATTCAGCAAAGTGGCAGGATATAAAATCAACACGCATAAATCAAATGCATTCCTGTATATCAGCGACAAATCCTCTGAAATGGAAATGAGGACAACTACTCCATTCACAATATCCCCCCCAAAAAATAAAATACTTGGGAATCAACCTAATAAAAGAGGTGAAAGACTTATACAATGAAAACTACAGAACCCTAAAGAGAGATATAGAAGAAGACCTCAGAAGATGGAAAAATATACCCTGTTCATGGATAGGCAGAACTAACATCATCAAAATGGCGATATTACCAAAAGTTCTCTATAAGTTCAATGCTATGCCAATCAAAATCCCAACAGCATTTCTTTTAGAAATAGATAAAACAATCATGAAATTCATATGGAATAATAAAAGACCCAGAATAGCAAAAACAATGCTAAGCAGGAAGTGTGAATCAGGCGGTATAGTGATAACAGACTTCAAACTATACTACAGAGCAATAGTAACAAAAACAGCATGGTACTGGTACCAAAACAGGCGGGTGGACCAATGGTACAGAATAGAGGACACAGAGAACAATCCACAAAACTACAACTATCTTATATTTGATAAAGGGGCTAAAAGCATGCAATGGAAGAAGGATAGCATCTTCAACAAATGGTGCTGGGAAAACTGGAAATCCATTTGTGTCAAAATGAACTGAGGGCTGGGGATGTGGCTCAAGCGGTAGCGCGCTCGCCTGGCATGCGTGCGGCCCGGGTTCAATCCTCAGCACCACATACCAACAAAGATGTTGTGTCCGCCGAGAACTAAAATAATAAATATTAAAAATTCTCTCTCTCCTCTCTCACTCTCTCTTTAAAAAAAAATGAATGTATGTGATGTGTAACCGATGAGATTCTGCAATCTGTATTTGGGGTAAAAATGGGAGTTCATAACCCACTTCATTCTAATGTATGAAATATGATTTGTCAAAAGCTTTGTAATGTTGTGAACATCCAATAAAAAAAAAAATGAAACTGAATCCCTTTCTCTCGCCATGCACAAAAGTTAACTCAACATGGATCAAGAAGCTTGATATTAAATCAGAGATACGGCGTCTGATAGAAGAAAAAGTTGGCTATGATCTACATACTGTGGGGTCGGGCTCCAAATTCCTCAGTAGGACACCCATAGCGCAAGAGTTAACAACTAGAATCAACAAATGGGACTTACTCAAACTAAAAAGTTTTTTCTCAGCAAAAGAAACAATAAGAGAGATAAACAGGGAGCCTACATCCTGGGAACAAATCTTTACTCCACACACTTCGGATAGAGCCCTAATATCCAGAGTATACAAAGAACTCAAAAAATTAGACAATAAGATAACAAATAACCCAATCAACAAATGGGCCAAGGACCTGAACAGACACTTCTCAGAGGAGGATATACAATCAATCAATAAGTACATGAAAAAATGCTCACCATCGCTAGCAGTCAGAGAAATGCAAATCAAAACCACCCTAAGATACTATCTCACTCCAGTAAGATTGGCAGCCATTATGAATTCCAACAACAAGTGCTGGAGAGGATGCAGGGAAAAGGGTACACTTGTTCATTGTTGGTGGCACTGCAAATTGGTGCAGCTAATTTGGAAAGCAGTATGGAGATTTCTTGGAAAGCTGGGAATGGAACCACCATTTGACCCAGCTATTCCCCTTCTCGGTCTATTCCCTAAAGACCTAATAAGAGCATGCTACAGGGACACTGCTACATCAATGTTCATAGCATCACAATTCACGATAGCAAGATTGTGGAACCAACCTAGATGCCCTTCAATAGATGAATTGATAAAAAAAATGTGGCATTTATACACAATGGAGTATTACTCTGCTTTAAAAAATGACAAAATTCATAGAATTTGGAGGGAAATGGATGGCATTAGAGCAGAAATTATGCTAAGTGAAGCTAGCCAATCCTTAAAAAACAAATTCCAAATGACTTCTTTGATATAAGGGGAGTAACCAAGGACAGGGTAGGGACGAAGAGCTTGAGAAGAAGATTAACATTAAACAGGGATGAGAGGTGGGAGGGAAAGGGAGTGAGAAGGGAAATCGCATGGAAATGGAAGGTGATCCTCAGGGTTATACAAAATTACATATAAGAAGAAAGGAGGGGTAAGAGAAAAATAATACAAGTGGAAGAAATGATTTACAGTAGAGGGGGTAGAGAGAGAAAAGGGGAGGAGAGGGGAGGGGAGGGGAAGGGGGATAGTAGAGAATAGGATAGGCAGCAGAATACATCAGTCACTAGAATGGCAATATGTAAATCAATGGAAGTGTAACTGATGTGATACAGCAATCTGCATACAGGGTAAAAATGGGAGTTCATAACCCACTTGAATCAAACTGTGAAATATGATATATGAAGAACTATGTAATGTTTTGAACGACCAACAATAAAAAAAAAAAAGAAAAATAGAGACTTTTTAAGAAAAGCTGGGGCCAGGTGTGACACTGCCCTCTGATGGAGAAACTAAGAACCCAAACTAGCTCTGCAAGTTTATTACCTAGGTTCTCATAATCAGAAAGTTAAACTACAGAAGCTTTGAAAATTGTTCAAGGCTTGTGAATTATCAAGAGGCTTCTTTGTGCACAAAAAGTTACAGAGCTAGAAACATTTTTGTAACTCTCCTGCTATTACAGTGTTAGGAACATCCTGTGATTGTCTTGCTGTACCCAGAAAATCCATTTGACTGAAACATGTGATAACTATTAGCATCAGAGCTGTGGATCAAGGCTGCACTTCTGATAGAGCATTAATCTGCAGGATATACAAACAACTCACAAAACTTAATGCCAAAAACAAAACAAAAATAAACCCCAATTGAACAAACAACAACGACAGGATGTTTACATCCTGGCCTTTTGGCAAGGAATGTTTCCTAGACTTGGCTTTTGCCTACACCACAGGATCAACTGATAACTGAGGCTCATCCACTCAACACATCTTGGAAACAAATGAGGAAAATTATACAACATGTCAAAACCTCTGAGACAGTGATAAGGCAGTTCTAAGAGGAACTAGCATTACATTTAGCATTACATTTCTACATTAAAAAATAGAAAGATACCAAATAAATTATCTAATATTACACACCAAGGCCCAAGAAAAAGAAGAACAAAATGAATGTCAAAATCAGTAGAAAAAAGAAAATAATATCAGAGATGAAATCGATTTTAAAAAACCCCCACAAAGGATCAATGTAACAACAAGTTTGTTCTTGGAAAATATAAATAAGATTGATAACCCCTTAGCTAAATTAACCCAAATCAAGAGAGAGAAGACATAAATAAATAATACCAGACATGAAAAAAGACTCATCACCACAAAAAGGGCTGAAATTCTGAGGATCATTAGAAACTATGGTGAAAATTTTTACTTCAATAAACTGAAAAATCTAGAAGACACTGACAAATTTCTAGACAGAACAGATATGACCTACTCAAATTAAACCAAGAGGATATAGTAAACTTAAATTGGTAATATCAAAAAATGAAATTCAAGCAGCAATTAAAAGCCTTCCAACAAAGAGAAGCTAGGACCAAATGGATTCTCAGCCAAGATCTACAAGTACTTTAAAGAACTAATGCTGCTCTATGAAATAAAAGTGGATGGAACTCTACCCAATTTTTTCATTCTATAATGCCAGGATAACTATGATATCAAACTAGACAAAGAAACATTAAGGAAAGAAAATTTCAGACCATTGTCCCCCAGGAATATACATGCAAAAATCCTTAGTGAAAATATTTCAGGGGGCAAACCATATTCAAAAACACTTTAAGAAGATAATATACCACTATCAAGTGGGTTTCGTCCCAGGAATGGTTCAATATATGCAAATCAATAAATGTAGTTCACCAGACAAATAGAATTAAGGACAAGAATGACATGATCATGTCAATATTTATAGGAAATGCCTTCGACAAAATCCACCCCCCATTCCTGTTAACAATGCTAGAGAAAGAAGGCATAGAAGGAACGTACTTAACATCATAAAAGCTATGTGACAAACCAAAAGCCAACATCATACTGAATGGAGAAAAACTGAACACATTTCTTCTAAAATCATGAACAAGGCAAGAATGTCCCTTCTCAACACTTTTGTTCAATATAGTTCTCAAAACTATAGCTAGAGCAATCAGACTAGAGAAGAAAATTAAAGGGACACAAATAGGAAAAGAAGTCAAACTATCTCTGATTGCTGATAACAGGATCCTATGTGTCCAGTACCCCACCAAGAATCCACCAGAAGACTTCTAGAACTGGTGAACAAATTAAGAATATTAATAGGATACAAAATCAACATAACCAATACCTTTGCAATTCTCCAAGAATGAATCTACTGAGCAAGAAATTGGAAAAGTGTTACCATTCATAAGAACCTCAGAAAATGTAAAGGAATAAATTTAGAATGAATGAGAAAGCCCTCTAAAATGAAGACCATAGAACACTGAAGAAAGAAATTTAAGAATACCTTGGAAAATTGAATTATCTTCCATGTTCTAAGATTGGCAGAATTAATATTGTCAAAATAGCCATATTAAAACATTCTATAGATTTAATGTCATTCCATCAAAATATAAATGACATTCATCACAGAAGTTTAAAAAATGTCCTAAAATTCATATGGAAGAATAAAGCATATAAAACATCAAAAACAATTGAAAGCAAGAATGACACTGGAGTTTCATCAAGTGGGTTTGATGAAACTGACCTCAAATTATACTACAGAGCTAGAGTAACAAAAGGAGCATAGCCAACAGAAAACTTCTAGAACTCATAAAATAATTTAGCCAAGTAGCAGGATATAAAATCAACACCCATAAATCAGTTGTGTTCCTATACACCAATGATGAATCAGCTGAAAGAGAAATTAGGAAAACTATGCCATTCACAATAGCCTTATACAAATTACTTGGGAATCAATTTAACAGAAGAGGTGAAAGACCTCTACAATGAAAGCTACAGAACACTAAGGAAAGAAATTGAAGAAGACTTTAGAAAATGGAAGGATCTCATATGTTCTTGGAGAGGCTGAATAAATATTGTCAAAATGGCCATAATACCAAAAATGCTATACAGATTTAATGCAATTCCTATTAAAATTCTGATAATGCTCTTTATAGAATAAAAAAAGCAGTCGTGAAATTTGTTTGGAAAATTAAGTGGCCCAGAATAGCCAAAGCAATCTGTAGCAAGAAAAGTGAAGCAGGAGGCATCAAAATACCAGAACTTAAATTATAATATAGAGCTATAGTAACAAAAATGCCATGGTATTGGCACCAAAACAGACATAAAGGCCAATGGTACAGAATAGAAGACACAGAGAAAA
Organism: Spermophilus citellus; assembly: GCF_964194105.1. Lineage (NCBI taxonomy): Eukaryota > Metazoa > Chordata > Mammalia > Rodentia > Sciuridae > Spermophilus > Spermophilus citellus. The sequence continues at coordinate 13,578,928 of NC_138200.1, read as the reverse complement.
ACCCACATGAATACAGTTATATCATATTAACAAAAACACCATAAATATATATTGGAGAAAAGACAGTCTCTTCAACAAATGGTTCTGGGAATACTGGAAATCCATATGTAGCAAAATGAAATTAAATCCCTATCTCTCACCCTGCACAAAACTCAACTCATAGTGGATCAAAGACCTAGGCACTAGAACTGAGATCTTGCACCTACTAGTAGAAAATGTAGGCCCAACTCTACATCATGTCAGTTTAAGAATTGACTGCCTTAACAATACTCCAAAAGTGCAAAAAATAAAATCAAGAATCAATTAATGGGATGGCAGCAAACTAAAGGGTTCTTCACAACAAAGGAAACAATCAAGAATGTGAAGAGAGAGCCTACAGAATGGGACAGAATCTTTGTGACCTGCACTTCAGATAGAACATTAGTCTCCAGGATATACAAACAACTCAAAAAACTTAATACAAAATCCAAATAGGCCAATCAACAAATGGTCAAAGGAACTGAACAGGCACTTCACAGAAGAAGAAATACAATTGGTCATCAAATATATGAAAAAATGTTCAACATCTCTAGCAATTAGAGAAATGCAAATCAAAACTATTCTAAGATTTCATCTCACTCACTTTTAGTTTTGTCCTGTTCCTTGAACTACCTTTAGATTTTCTGTGTTGTTGTTCTTATATCTTCTAAAGCTGGATGGACAGTCAGGGTGTGAATTTTCAGATCTTTCTGTTTTCTCATATGAAAACGGAAGGCTACAAATCAATCTGTAAGCTTTTCCTGAATCCCCGGAGGAAAAAAAAATCAGAATGCATAATTCACTTGATCCTTTTTCAAGATTGTTTCATCTCTTGCAGTCCTTTTGCCTTGGTATGTAAATTTTTAAGTTGTGTCTAAATCCATAACACGTACCTATTGAGTTCAACTATGTTAAACCCATAGATCAGTTTGGGTGAAGTGGCATCTTCATTCCATTGAAACTTCAGATTCGTGAATGTGGCATTTCTCTCCACTAACTTACAAATGAATTTTACCATTATTTTAGAGGTTCAGCATACTCACTTTCTGCAAGTATTGTTAGATTTGAACTGATATATATTTGAATTTGGTGGTTAATGGTACTCTTTCAAAATGGTTTTTCTTTGCTATTATGTGAAAATAAAAATTGTATGTTTCATATTCTTAATAATCCCACATTACTTGTGTGGTATTTAATGGGGAAAATTACTTGTATTTTTTACATAGAATATCATGTAATCTCAAAGTCAGGGCAGTTTATGTAATTTCCTACTAATACAAATGACCTTTGTATCTTGTTCTTGATTAAGTACTGGCTAAAATTTCTAGGGCTTAATTGAACAAAATTTTTGAGAATAGACACTCTTGCTTTTTTCCTTATCTTAATGGAAAGCATTTATTCTGTTAATATTAAGTATAAGATTGGATGCAGATTTTTTAGAAAATTTATTTATTCTAATTTGTTATACATGGCAGAGGAATGCATTTCAAATTCATAGTACACATATAGAACACAATTTTTCATTTCTCTGGTTATCCATGAAGTAGAGTCACACCATTTGTATCTTCATACATATACCTAGGGTAATGATGTCCATCTCATTCCACTGTCTTTCCTACCTTATGTCCCTCGCCTTCCTCCCCTTTGCCCCATCTAAAGTTTCTCCATTCCTCCCATGCTCCCTCATCCCCATTATGTATCACCATCCACATATCAAGAAAACATTCATCCTTTGGTTTTTGGGGATTGGCTTACTTCACTTAGCATGATATTCTCCAACTCCATCCATTTACCTGCAAATGCCATGCTTTTATATTCTTTTAATGATGAGTAATATACCATTGTGTATATACCACAGGTTTTTTTTAATCCATTCATCTATTGAAGGGCATCTAGGTTGGTTTCACAATTTAGCTATTGTGAATTATGCTTCTATAAACATTGATGTGGCTGCGTCCCTGTAATATGCTGTTTTTAAGTCCTTCAAGTATAAAGAGTGGAATAGCTGGGTCAAAGGGTAGTTCCATTCCAAGTTTTCTAAAAAACATGCATACTGCCTTCCAGATTGACTGCACTAATTTGCAGTCCCCATGGCAATGTATGAGTGTGCCCTTTTCCCCATATCCTCACCAATACTTACTGTTGTTTGTATTCTTTTTTATTGGTTGTTCACAACATTACAAAGCTCTTGACATATCATATTTCATACATTAGATTGAAGTGGGTTATGAACTCCCAATTTTTACCCCAAATGCAGATTGCAGAATCACGTTGGTTACACATCCACAATTTTACATAATGCCCAATTAGTAACTGTTGTATTCTGCTACCTTTCCTATCCCCTACTATCCCCCCTCCTCTTCCCTCACATCTTCTCTCTCTACCCCATCTACTGTAATTCATTTCTCTCCTTGTTTATTTTCCCATTCCCCTCACAACCTCTTATATGTAATTTTGTATAGCAATGAGGGTCTCCCTTCATTTCCATGCAATTTCACTTTTCTCTCCCTTTCCCTCCCATCTCATGTCTCTGTTTAATTTTAATCTTTTCTTCCTGCTCTTCCTCCCTGCTCTGTTCATAGTTGCTCTCATTATATCAAAGAAGACATTTGGTATTTGTTTTTTAGGGATTGGCTAGCTTCACTAAGCATAATCTACTCTAGTGCCATCCATTTCCCTGCAAATTCCATGATTTTGTCATTTTTAGTGCTGCGTAATACTCCGTGGTGTATAAATGCCACATTTTTTTATCCATTCATCTATTGAAGGGCATCTGGGTTGGTTCCACAGTCTAGCTATTGTGAATTGTGCTGCTATGAACATCGATGTGGCAGTATCCCTGTAGTATGCTCTTTTAAGGTCTTCAGGGAATAGTCCGAGAAGGGCAATAACAGGGTCAAATGGTGGCTCCATTCCCAGCTTTCCCAGGAATCTCCATACTGCTTTCCAAATTGGCCGCACCAATTTCCAGTCCCACCAGCAATGTACAAGTGTACCCTTTTCTCCATATCCTCGCCAGCACTTGTTGTTGTTTGACTTCATAGTGGCTGCCAATCTTACTGGAGTGAGATGGTATCTTAGGGTGGTTTTGATTTGCATTTCTCTGACTGCTAGAGATGGTGAGCATTTTTTCATGTACTTGTTGATTGATTGTATATCCTCCTCTGAGAAGTGTCTGTTCAGGTCCTTGGCCCATTTGTTGATTGGGTTATTTGTTATCATATTGTCTAATTTTTTGAGTTCTTTGTATACTCTGGATATTAGGGCTCTATCTGAAGTGTGAGGAGTAAAAATTTGTTCCCAGGATGTAGGCTCCCTATTTACCTCTCTTATTGTTTCTCTTGCTGAGAAAAAACTTTTTAGTTTGAGTAAGTCCCATTTGTTGATTCTTGTTATTAACTCTTGTGCTATGGGTGTCCTATTAAGGAATTTGGAGCCTGACCCCACAATATGTAGATCGGAGCCAACTTTTTCTTCTATCAGATGCAGAGTCTCTGATTTGATATCAAGCTCCTTGATCCATTTTGAGTTAACTTTTGTGCATGGCGAGAGAAAGGGATTCAGATTCATTTTGTTGCATATGGATTTCCAGTTTTCCCAACACCATTTGTTGAAGATGCTATCTCCATTGCATGCTTTTAGCCCCTTTATCAAATATAAGATAGTTGTAACTTTGTGGATTAGTCTCTGTGTCCTCTATTCTATACCATTGGTCCACCCGCCTGTTTTGGTACCAGTACCATGCTGTTTTTGTTACTATTGCTCTGTAATATAGTTTGAAATCTGGTATCGCTATACCGCCTGATTCACACTTCCTGCTTAGAATTGCTTTTGCTATTCTGGGTCTTTTATTTTTCCATATGAATTTCATGATTTCTTTATCTATTTCTACAAGAAATGCCGTTGGGATTTTGATTGGCATTGCATTAAACCTATAGAGAACTTTTGGTAATATTGCCATTTTGATGATGTTAGTTCTGCCTATCCATGAACAGGGTATATTTTTCCATCTTCTAAGATCTTCTTCTACTTCTCTCTTTAGGGTTCTGTAGTTTTCATTGTATAAATCTTTCACCTCTTTTGTTAGGTTGATTCCCAAGTATTTTTTTTTGAGGATATTGTGAATGGAGTGTTTTTCCTCATTTCCGTTTCAGAAGTTTTGTCGCTGATATACAGAAATGCCTTTGATTTATGCGTGTTGATTTTATATCCTGCCACGTTGCTGAATTCATTTATTAGTTCTAGTAGTTTCTTTGTAGATCCTTTTGGGTCTTCTAGGTATAGAATCATGTCGTCCACAAATAGTGATAATTTAAGTTCTTCTTTTCCTATTTTTATGCCTTTAATTTCTTTCGTCTGTCTAATTGCTCTGGCCAGTGTTTCGAGAACTATATTGAATAGAAGTGGTGATAGAGGGCATCCCTGTCTTGTTCCAGATTTTAGAGGGAATGCCTTTAACTTTTGTCCATTCAGAATGATGCTAGCCTGAGGCTTAGCATAGATAGCTTTTACAATGTCAAGGTAAGTTCCTGTTATCCCTAGTTTTTCTAATGTTTTGAACATAAAGGGATGCTGTACTTTGTCGAATGCTTTTTCTGCATCTATCGAGATGATCATATGGTTCTCATCTTTAAGTCTATTGATGTGGTGAATAACATTTATTGATTTCCGTATATTGAACCATCCTTGCATCCCAGGGATGAATCCTACTTGATCACGGTGCACAATTTTTTGATGTGTTTTTGTATTCGATTCGCCAGAATTTTATTGAGGATTTTTGCATCTAGGTTCATTAGAGACATTGGTCTGTAGTTTTCTTTCTTTGAGGTGTCTGTCTGGTTTCGGAATCAGAGTGCTGTTGGCCTCATAGAATGAATTTGGAAGAACTCCCTCTTTTTCTATTTCCTGAAATAACTTGAAAAGTATTGGTATTAATTCTTCTTTAAAGGTTTTGTAAAACTCCACTGTATACCCATCCGGTCCTGGGCTTTTCTTGGTTGGTAGTCTTTTGATTGCTTTTTCAATTTCATCCATTGATATTGGTCTGTTCAAATTGTGTGTATCCTCCTGACTCAGTCTGGGCAAATCATATGACTTAAGGAATTTATCAATGTCTTCACTATCTTCTATTTTATTGGAATATAGGTTTTCAAAATAATTTCTAATTGTCTTCTGTATTTCTGTAGCATCTGTTGTGATATTGCCTTTTTCATCCCGTATGTTAGTAATTTGAGTTCTCTCTCTTCTTCTCTTCATTAGCATGGCTAAAGGTCTGTCGATCTTATTTATTTTTTCGAAGAACCAACTTTTAGTTTTGTTAATTTTTTCAATAGTTTCTTTTGTTTCAATTTCATTGATTTCTACTCTGATTTTAATTATTTCTTGTCTTCTGCTACATTTGCTGTTGTTTTGCTCTTCCTTTTCTAGGGCTTTGAGATGAAGTGTGAGCTCATTTATTTGTTGGTTTTTTCTTTTTTTGAGGAATGACCTCCAGGCAATGAATTTCCCTCCTAAAACTGCTTTCATTGTGTCCCATAGATTCTGATATGTTGTGTCTGTATTTTCATTTATCTCTAAGAATTTTTTTATTTTCTCCTTTATGTCTTCTGTAACCCATTGATCATTAAGTAACATATTGTTCATTTTCCATGTGATGTAGCATTTTTCCTTCCTTCTTTTATCATTGATTTCCAGTTTCATTCCATTATGATCAGATAAAATGCATGGTATTATCTCCACCCCTTTATATTTACTGAGGGTTACCCTATGGCATAATATATGGTCTATTTTTGAGAAGGATCCATGTGCTGCTGAGAAAAAAGTATATCCATTTGATGATGGTTGATATATTCTATATATGTCAGTTAAGTCTAGGTTATTGATTGTGGTATTGAGTTCTATAGTTTCTTTATTCAACTTTTGTTTGGAGGATCTGTCCAATGGTGAGAGAGGTGTGTTGAAGTCACCCATAATTATTTTGTTGTGGTCTATTTGATTCTTGAACTTGAGGAGAATTTGTTTTATGAATGTCGCAGCACCATTGTTTGGTGCGTAAATATTGATAATTGTTATCTCTTGTTGGTGAATGGTTCCTTTTAACAGTAAATAATGTCCTTCCTTATCCATTTTGATTAACTTAGTCTTGAAGTCGATTTTATTCGATATGAGGATGGCCACCCCTGCCTGCTTACGAGGACCGTGTGCGTGGTATATTTTTTCCCATCCTTTCACCTTCAGCCTGTGTATGTCTTTTCCAATCAGATGTGTCTCCTGGAGGCAGCATATTGTTGGATTTGTTTTTTAATCCATGATACCAGCCTATGTCGCTTTATTGGAGAGTTTAAGCCATTAACATTTAGAGTTACTATTGATATATGGTTTGTACTTCCAGCCATGTTTGATTATTTATCCTTTTTTTAAAATTTAGTTTGTTTCTCCATGATTATCTTTCCCCCAACCCTATGTCTTTACCGAGGCACTTCCCACTGGTGGTTTTGGTTATTGTTTTTCATTTCTTCCTCGTGTAGTGTTTTGCTCAAGATGCTTTGCAATGCTGGTTTTCTGGCTGCAAATTCCTTTAACTTTTGTTTATCATGAAAGATTTTTATTTCGTTGTCATACCTGAAGCTTAATTTTGCTGGATACAGAATTCTTGGTTGGCATCCATTGTCTTTCAGTGTTTGAAATACATTGTTCCATGACCTTCTTGCTTTCAGTGTCTGTGATGAAAAATCCGTTGTTAACCTTATTGGTTTACCCCTGAATGTAATCTGTCTCCTTTCTCTTGTAGCTTTTATTATTTTCTCTTTGTTCTGTATATTGGATATCTTCATAACAATGTGTCTTGGCGTTGGTCTACTGTGATTTTGTATGCTCGGTGTCCTGTATGCATCTACAATTTGTATATCCGTTTCCTTTTTTATTTCTGGAAAGTTTTCTGTAATTATTTCATTCAGCATGTTACTCATTCCCTTGGTTTGAATCTCTATACCTTCCTCTATCCCGATGACTCTTAAGTTTGTTTTTTTATGTTATCCCATATCTCTTGGATGTTTTTCTCATGATTTTTTACCTGCCTTTCTGAGTTGGCTAGACTCTTTTCAAGATGATATATTTTGTCTTCATTATCTGACGTTCTGGCTTCTACTTGCTCCACTCTGTTAGTGATACTCTCATTTGAGTTTTTAATTTGGTTTATAGTTTCCTTCATTTCTAGAATTATTGTTTGATTTTTTAATAATCTCTATCTCCTGATAAAGATGCTTAACTTCTTCTTTTATCTGTTTATGTAATTAGTTTTCAATGTGTTCTTTCACTGTTTGAATTTGCTGTCTCATATCCTCTTTAAGGTTCCATTCCATTTGTCTAAGGTGTTCCTTGAGTTCTTTATATGACCATTTTTCTGATGACTCTAGGTCCTCCTGAATATTTAGGCTGTCCTGCATTGTTTGTAATCCTTTTCTTCCTTGCTTTTTCATGCTGTTCATGTTACTTCTTGTTCTGTTTGACTGCTGAGATACTGTTTACTCCTATAAATTTATTTGATGCTTGGGAGGAAAGGTATTAGAAGGGAAGGGAAGAAGTCACTAAAGAGAATGAGAGTAAGCAGGTAGAATTCATGGAAGGGGAATAAAAAAATTGAAAAGAAATGAAAAGACAAAAGAAGAAAAAATAGGAAATAAAAAAAGAAAAAAAATTTAAAAAAAAATAATAATAAAAAATTAAAATTAAAATTAGAAGAAAAAAAATTTTAAAAAAATTTAAAAAACAACAAGAAAGAAAAATGAAAATGAAAAAAAACAAATCGAAAAAAAAAAGAAAAAAAAACTAATAAATGCAGTCTTAGAGTTTGATTAACTTCTCTTCCAGTAGGTGGAGCTGTGCCCACCAGGCCAAGCTTCTCCTGTCAATACATGGGAACCAATCATTGTGCAGCAGTTACTCCTCCCAGACTGGGCGAGTCTCCAATCCTGAGTGCCTAGGGCCTCCTCTTGTGTCTAGTCACTTCCCCACTTTTCCTCTAGCCAGGCCCCTCTCACCAGTGACGCTCACCACAATACTGGCTACACACCAGGTCTGCTGCTCCCGGGAGCCCTGTTTTCATGAACGACTGGGCACACTCTCCCTGTTTGCCATTCCCTCAGACCCTAAGTTTGTAGAGCTTGGGGCTGAGAATCCTCAGCGAATTTTACTTGCCCTCCAGTAGCCACGCCCCCAGTAGCTGGTGCAAGAAACCTCAGTTGTCAGCACTTGTGGGAGCGGTAGCCGGGAGTTCCGCGCTGTGTGTCCCGCGCCACTTCTGATTCCCTCAGTCTGGCTATCACGCTCACGGGAGAGCTGGGAGGGGCCCTTAAGGTTTCCCCAATGTGTGGAGAGGGAAGGCTAAGGGATTACACACCTGTAGCCGCAGGTTTCAATGAAGTTATCTCCTCCACCACAGTCTGGTGACGTCAGTTCTCTGCCATGGTGGTATCTCTTGCAAATGGCAACAGTTCGTTTCCCTTTGCCGGGTGACCAATGCAACGAGTGGGTCCTTACTGTCTCTCCCAAGCCCCATTTCAAACCTGTGGCCACTACCTATGAAGGCTCGGTTGGCATTTACCTCCATAGGATCAGAAGGGCTGACCAGTTGTTTCAGCCGGATGGATTAGTGCTGAGTCACAGCTGTTTGGCTGCAGGAAGCAGGCGAACAGGAGCTTGAATTCAGCCGATCCAGGCTCAGTTTGTGTTCTGAGAGGCCCAGACTGTTCGCCCCAGATCCACGTCAGCTCATCATTGCCTAGTGATCCTGAGCAAACAGAATTTAGACTGTTTACGACTCCCTATGCCCGCACAGCTGAAGAGGTCAGAGACTTGATCTCTCCGCGCCCCCGGCCATGTTGGATCTCCTCTGTTTGTATTCTTAATAGCTGCCATTATGAGTGGAATGAGAAGGCTGATGAAGAATTAATTTTCCTTTCCCTGCATTATATCTGGTGATACAATTAGTTAAATTATATTTATTACATGCTACAAGATATCTATTATCTTTCACATCTCCAGTAATTAAAATGAAGGAGATTGAACACAGGCCCACAGGCCATAACAGGAACTTTCCTTACAGTTTCTGCCTACAAAGTTAGGTAAATGCTTGTCAGTAAAATGTAAAAATTATGAGGCAGCAATCTTTCTGGATGCCACCTTTGCTGAAGGTCAAGATGTTACTAATAAATCCTCCAGGGGTCATGGCAGCACCCTTGCATAATTACTTTTTGTCAATTCTAGGAGACAAGTCTAAAATGTACCCACTATTCCTAGACACCTTATGCTGTACTTGGAAAGTATTTATATAATCCATCCCCTTAGAAAAGGTGCCAATTTCTATTGCAAAATGGTTAAGACAGTGAGATATTAGTGGATGTTCTGCTGAAATGACTGGCTTGTTATGAGAAAGTCCCATTTTAAAAACTGTTCCACTATAAGGCTTTGAGTCCCTGGGGACAGTAGAGTTAGCTGGTCTAGGTCTCCCAAGACCTGCGGTCTTTTGCTCAAAGGACACTTTTAGGCAGCCAACATGTTTATTGCAGGACCAACGAATAGGTTATTGAGCACTATAGCCAGAATAATTAAATCCAGTCACATGGATGGGAGTAATATGGGAGACTGTAAATCCTCCCATTACATGAGTCATTAGTAAATACTTAGATGGATTTTCCAGTCCACACACTGGGTGTTCTAAAGGTGGAACTGTAAAATATGTCCAATAAGTTTCCCCGTGCTCCATTTGTATTACAGCTCAATACAGCTAGCATTGCCACAAGCATCATAGTTGGAGATTTAGCTTCTCCTGTTGCTGAGTCTTTTGCTCAGCCTGCAGCATCAATTTCTTCAGCCACTTCCATGAGGGTAGCTTCAACATTGGGTCTCTCTGGGCCATTTTCTTTTCCCTCTTCCTTCAAAAGTTCCTCTTTCCAGTGGGAGTCAGGTCTGACATCTCTGGATCGATCATCAGTCATTTGAATATTGGTTATATATCTCCATGTCTGATGGTGCATTCAGGTTCCCAAAGAGGATGAAATGCACCTTCTGGGAAAATACAAGGGTGACCTCTGCCCCACATAATCACTGGATCTAGCCCTTTTCCATTGACTAGTTTGTAAATCTTTCCACAAAACTCAGCCTAAAGGGCCTGTTGCTGTGGAAGACATGTGTTGCTCAGCTGTAGTGTGACCTTCCGAGTTATGGTTTAGAAAATTTAAAATGAACATGGCATGATCAAGGTTATTTTGAGGGGTCCTAGTCCTACCTCCCCCTTAGTGTTTTTTCAACTGTTGCTTGATAGATAAGTGAGCTCATTATACAATAGCTTGTAAGGCATACCTGTTTTATGGTCAATACAAAACTCTTGGCAAAATTGTTTTAAAAAAGAGCTAACATAAGCTGGTGCCTTATCAGTTTTAATCTGCAAAGAATCCTAATACTGTGAAAGCAGCTAGGCAATGAGAAATAACATATTGAGTATTTTCTTTTGCATGAGATGAGGCAAAGATAAATCCAGAATAAGAATCTACAATTATACGTACATAATATTGTTTACCAAACTGAGGAATGTGAGTTACATCCATCTGCCCTAATTGATTTGATCATAACCCATGGGGATTTGCCCATGATGGTAAAGATGGATGTAAAACACACTGGGGGCAGTGACATACAATTTGATGAGCTTGTTTTCTAGTAATATTAATTTTAATGTAAACTAGAAGCATTTTGATGATGTAAAGAATGTGAAGCTTGTGCACAGTCATACAAAGACATTTGCTGACAAACAGCAACCAATTAATCAATCTTATCATTACCTGATGTAAAAGGCCCTGGGAAATTAGTGTGGGCCCATATATGGTCTATAAAACATGGATGCTGAGGCATTTGTATTGTCTTTTGCAAAGTATGAAACAAATTGAATACCTCTTGTAATGGTATATACCTAATGGTTGAAGTTTCAGTATTTTTTGAAACTCCAACTGCATATAAGCTGTCAGAATAAGTATTAATGGGCTCATATACAAAATGATTTAAAGAACAAATGAGAGCTTGAAGTTCTGCTCATTGCGCAGAAGTATATGAGTTTTGTATTACCTCTGTATGAGTGTGACTATAAAAACCTGCTTTACCTGAGCTTGTGCCATCAGTGAATACTGGTAATGTCCTTCTATTGGTTGTGTATGTACAATTTTTGGAAAATAAATGCAGTTACTAAAGGCAAATTGAATAATTTTATCATGAGGATAATGACTTTCTATCTGACCAGGAAAATTAGCAAGAGCCACTTGCCAAGTATTAGAAATTTGCAAAACCAATCATTCCATTGAGCAGAAAATGGGATGATTATAATATTAGATTATGATCCAATCAGCTGTAAAAGTCATGTTCTGCCCTTCATAACCAACTGAGTAACAAAATCATGAAAAGGAGGTAATGACTTTTGAGAAGAGTGAGCTAAATGATACCATTCAATCCCAATGATTGCCATATTGCTCCTATAGGAGCATGAGCAATTGGGAATATCAATACACACATAGGCTCTTGTAGGTTGATTCTAGTAAGTTGAGCATTTTTAATAGCAAGTTCAACCTTCCTTAAGGCTGTTCTGACTTCTGCTGTGAGCTGATGAGAAGAAGTTAGAGAAGGATCTCCCTGTAAGATCTGAAACAAGGACTCAAATCTGCAGTAGTTGGTTTTAAAGATGGCCTCAGCTAATTATTATCACCTAGTAATTTTTGAAAATCATTAAGAGTGTGTAGTCCCTTTACTCTTATTTGGAAGTTTTGAGGATGGATTGTGCACCCTTCTATTATATGACCTAGATATCAAAAAGGGGATGTCTTTTGCACCTTTTCAGGTGTGATGCACAAAACCATTGCAGTAAGTGAATTTTCTAATTGAGCAAAGACTTTCAAAAATACATTTGGGTTAGCATGAGCTAAAAGTATATCATCCATAAAATGAACAATATATGTATCAGGGAATTTCTCCCTCACAGGTGTGATAGCCTGTGCCACAAAATTTGACAAAGAGTTGGGCTATTACACGTTCCCTCAGGCAACACCTTCCAGCAATATCCCCTTACTAGTTCTTTTAAATTTATTGTTTGGACATTGAAGGCAACTTTTTTTTATAGTCATCTGGATGCAAAGGTATAGTGAAGTGTTGAGAGCCACAGCCAAAGAGGCCCCAGCAAACTTCCAGCTGCCAGCTGATGATTGGCTTACAGTGGCCCCAGCAAACTTCTAGCTGCCAACTGATTGGCTCCTCTGCGGTGATGCTCATTGGGCTGTTTCCCCACCCTTTCAGACCATGGAGCTGCTCATTAGGGGACTTTTTCAGCTCCGCCCACACAACCCAGCCAATCAGCCTCAAGAGCAGGAGGAGTGGGGGAGGTTAAGAGGCTTGTGGGAAGCCAGTGATGGTAGTTGGGCTCTGAAGGTTTTCCTGAAGAGCTGTGTGGTTTGGGGTGTGTGTTCTAAAAATAAAGTTAGTTTCTTTTGACAAGTGGCTCCTGAATTGTGCGTAGCCAGACTGAGGCATTTGGTGGGCCGCACAGGGAATGACTGAGGGTAAGTGATAAGGTAAACTGCTCGGACCTGAGGGCAGGGCGAGAGGATGGGTAGCCATTTTAAGATTCTTCTTTTGTTTTGTTTCGCTTTTGTTTTAAGTTGCCTGTCCCTGGAGATGAGTGAGACGGAAGAAAAACTGCTCACATCTGAGGAAAAACTATTTGCATATGAGGAACAGATAGGGAGAAAGGACGGATGGACATTTCAGGAGGATAGAAAGGCTGATATAATGATTTTGTGTTGTTCCATTTTTGTTTCATTCTGTCTCGGTTTTGTTTGGCGTCATCTTGTTGGGTTGTATTATAGTAGAAATATAAGATCAGAAATTAGTAAAAAACAAACTGAAAGAGTGTTAAGTAAATTGTTAGAGGAAAGAGGCATCCCAGTAAAATCAAGAGCAGTAAGGGCATACGTTGATACAATACAAAAATGTAGCCCATGGCTTTTAAAGGAGGAGTTGTTAAATATATCACAATGGAAACATCATGGTGAAGATTTAAAAAGAATAGAAAAGAAAAGCCCAGGGACTCTGCCAGTTGGCACATTGCCATTGTGGACATTCATATCTTGTTTGCTTAGTCCAAAGCTTCAGTTCAGACAATGATAGAGGAAGGAGAAGACATATTGATTCAAGTAAAAGAGAAGGTCTCTCAAGTTAGTCAGATAGAGGAAAAGATTCAAGTAAAAGAGAAGGTCTCTCGAGCTAGTCAGACAGAGGAAGAAAGTTTAGAACAGAAAAAGCCATCAGGGGAAAAGTTACCACAGGAGACTGCTACTAACACCTTTCTATCACCAGAGGGTGTAAGTGTCCAACCAACAGCGCCACCTCCATATGCTGGGAGGCTCCCAACCCCTGCAGTTGATAGTTGGGATCCTGAGACAGGATCTCAAATATTAACATGCCCTGTATTTGAGCAGGCAGGAGGGCAGTGAATTCACCATACTTTAAATTTCAAAAAAGTGAAGCAGCTAAAAGAGGATGTAACAACCTATGGCCCTCAAGCACCCTTCACTGTAAGCATGGTCGAATCCATTACCAACTTGAACATGACGCCAGCAGATTGGGCTAATATGTGTAAAGCTGTGCTAAATGGAGGACAATACCTGTTATGGAAGGTTTCCAGTGAGGAATTTTGCAAGGAGTTGGCTAGGCAAAATGCAGCAGCACATTATCCTCAGAGAAATCTAGATATGTTGTTAGGAAAGGGACCTTATGAGGATCAGCAGCAACAAATTGCATATGATCCTGGCATATACATACAAATTGCTGTAGATGCCATTAGGGCATGGAAGACTTTACAAGGACATAGAGGTTTACAAGGTCAATTATCTAAGGTAATACAAGGAGCTAATGAACCTTACGTTGAATTTGTAGATAGGCTTATTCAAACAGCTACCAGAGTTTGGGGGAATACAGAACAAGCAATGCCATTAATAAAACAACTGGCTTATGAGCAAGTGAATCATTGGTGCAGAGAAGTCATTAGACCATGGAAACATGAAGATTTAAACACATATATTAAATTATGTAGAGACATTAATGAACAAGGGCAAGTTGTGGCAGCTGCAGTACAACAGGTTTTAGATGCCAGGCCAAAAACATGCTACAATTGTGAACAAACAGGACATTTTAAAAGGAATTGCCTCATAGGAGGAGGGTTTAACAAAACTAGGTATCAAAGGAGTAGAATACTGGGTATTTGCCCACGATGCCATAGAGGGAGACATTGGGCTAATGAATGCCATTCTCAAACCACCATAGAGAGTACTCCATTATCCAAAAACAAACAAAAACCAGGTGTCTATCCACGACATTGTGGAGAAAGGCATTGGGCTCCATTGCCAAAAAATGGACAGCGGGGCCCAGTGCTCTGGGGCCCAAGACCACAAATATACAGAGCACTGGATGAACCCAGTAACACCATCAGGGTAGTGCCCAGGACACATTGTCCATTAAATCCCTCACTAGACAAACCAGAGGAAGCACAGGATTGGACATCTGTGCCTCCACCAGAACAGTACTAACTCCAGAGATAAGAGTTTAAATCATTCCCACGGGGTAAAAGGACCTCTTCCCAAAGGAACACTAGGCTTATTATTGGGACACAGTTCTTCTACTCTAAAAGGACTTATGATAAGTCCTGGGGTAATTGATCCCGATTATGAAGGTGAAATAAAAATTATAGCCAGTTCTCCAAAGGGTATATCAGTAATTTCACCAGGAGATAGAATAGCACAGTTACTAATAATACCCAGACTACATGATAAATTTTCCAGTCGTACTGTAGAAAGAGGTTCCAAGGGATTAGGCTCCACAGGTGTAGATGGGGCTATGCTTTCTTTAAATTTAGATTCTTGCCCCATGCTAAAACTAAATATTCAAGGACATGAATTTAATGGGCTACTGGATACAGGTGCAGACCTTAGCATCATCTCTCATCAAGAATGGCCAAAACATTGGCCATTATAACAAGCCACTCAAACGCTTTGAGGCCTAGGAGTGGCAACTAATCCCCATAGAAGTGCAATGGTATTAGATTGGAAGGATCCTGAAGGATGTGAAGGAACTACAGCCATATGTATTGGATCATCTTCCCGTAAGTTTATGGGGACGAGATGTCCTATATCAATTAGGTTTGACATTAACAAATAACATCAATCAAAATGCACCCACTATTATGGCTAGACAAGGTTTTAGGAAAGGAAAAAGATTAGAAAAACAAGAACAAGGTATAGCAGCACCAATACAAATAGATCAAGGAACAGACAGTCATGGGTTGGATTTTCAGAAGGGGCCACTGAGACAATAAAAATTACTTGGAAATCAGAAAGACCAGTATGGGTTCCTCAGTGGCCCCTGACTAAAGAAAAGATACAAGCAGCCCATGACCTGGTCAAACAACAATTAGTGGAAGGACATATACAACCTTCTGTATCTCCCCATAATACTCCCATTTTTGTCATCAAAAAGAAATCTGGTAAATAGAGATTATTGCAAGATTTAAGAGCCATTAATAATGAGATGGTTATTATGGGACCTGCTGAATCGGGGATTCCTCAATTGTCTGTTTTGCCAAAAACCTGGTATGTTTTAGTTATAGATATTAAAGATTTTTTTTTCAATTCCAATTCATCCTGAGGATAGTCCACGTTTTGCATTTACTATCCCTGCACTGAATCATGAAGGTCCCGATCAGAGATATGAATGGAAAGTACTCCCTCAAGGGATGGCTAACAGCCCAACTATGTGTCACATTTATGTTAACAAAGTAATCCAGCCACTTAGAAATCAAAATCCTGAACTACAAATATTTCACTATATGGATGATGTATTATTAGCACGCAAAGATAAAAACACATTGCTAGAATGTTATGCCACACTTACAAACTTATTAAAAATTATAATCTAGAGATAGCAATAGATAAAGTACAATTAAATTTTCCAATTAATTATTTAGGAGTTCTATTATCCTCAACCATGGTCCGTCCACCAAAAATTCAACTACGAGTAGATCAACTCAAATCACTTAATGACTTTCAAAAGTTATTAGGAGACATAAATTGGATAAGGCCTTATCTAGGTATACCAACAGGAGAGTTGGGACCTTTATTTGATATTCTAAAAGGTCCATCAGATCCAAATTCACCCCGAATGTTAACGCCTGAAGCAAGAAAGGCATTAAAAATCATTGAAACATATATGGAAAATATGCATTTGGATAGAATTGATATAAGTTTGCCTTTATTATTTATTGTACTACCAACAAAAAAATATTCCTACAGGAGTATTTTGGCAAGAAGGTCCATTATTATGGATACATTTATCTTATTCTCCTAATACTATTCTTACTAGGTATCCTGAGGCTATAGGACAATTAATACTCAAAGGAATAAAAGCAGCAAAGGGAGTGTTTGGAATTTCTCCCAATAAAATTATTACACCATATACTATGGATCAAATTAATGAGTTACCTAATGAGTTAAATACTTGGGCAATAATCATGTGCAAATCTAATGTTTCGTTTGATAACCACTTACCATCTAATCCTTTATTGTCTTTTTGGTCATTGCATCCTGTAATTTTTCCAAAAATGACAAGAAAAACACCTATCATGAATGCTCCAAATATATTCACTGATGGGTCAAATAATGGTACAGCAGCAATAGTTACTCCTGATCAAACGTTTACATTTTTAGTACCAAACAATCAGCTCAAAAGGTAGAGCTTAATGCAGTATTACAAGCTTTTGTAATGTTTAAAGATTCTGTATTTAATTTATTTTCCGATAGTCAGTATATAGTTAATGCTATAGTATCCCTTGAAGATGCTGGTAGGATTTCCCCTTCCTCTACTCTTTTCTCTTTGCTTTCCACTATACAAAGTATAATCTGGGACAGAAAAAAATACATTCTTTATAGGACATATCAGGGCACATACAGGATTCCCTGGAGCCCTTAGTTTGGACAATGATTTAGCAGATAAAACTACACATGACATACATATTTTCTCTACACTAGAAGAAGCTACAAATTTTCCTAAAAAGTTCCATGTCAATGCTAGTACTTTACAAAAGCGTTTTAAAATAACTAAGGAACAAGCTAGACAAATAATAAAACAATGTCAAAATTGTGTAACCTTTTTACCACAAGTTAATCTTGGAGTCTATCCTAGAGGACTGATACCTAACCATATTTGGTAGATGGACATCACACACTTGCCACAGTTTGGAAAATTAAAATATTTGCATGTTACAGTTGATACTTCTTCCAGATTTTTGATGGGCTCCCTTCATGCCAGAGAAAAAACTAAAGATATTATAGCTCATTGCTTACAAAATTTTGCCACTGTGGGTGTTCCAAAACAGTTAAAAACAGATAATGCCTCTGGTTATACTTCTACCTCTTTTAAACAATTTTGCTCATCATTTGGCATTACTCATATAACAGGAATCCCATACAATCCACAGGGACAAGGCATAGTTTAAAGAGCTCATCAAACTATTAAAATGTACTTATTAAAGCAAAAAGAGGGAATTGGGAAGGGGCATATATTCCCCAAAGATAAACTTAAAATAACACTCTTTACTCTAAACTTTTTAAATTTGGATTCATCAGGGCTTAGTGCTGAGGAAAGGCATATGTGTCCAAAAAATGTACATAAGCCCAAGGTACTTTAAAAGGATATTCTAACAGGACAATGGAAATGTGCTGACCCAGTAATTGTCTGGAGTCGGGGGTCTGTTGGTGTGTTTCCACAGGGAGAACAGCAGCCAATTTGGATTCCAGAGAGATTAACTAAGGTCCTGACCCAGTGATTGTCTGGAGTCGGGGGTCTGTTGGTGTGTTTCCACAGGGAGAACAGCAGCCGATTTGGATTCCAGAAAGATTAACTAAAGCGATTTCTACAGACCAAAAAGAAGATGATTTGGCTCAAATCCATAACAACTGATATCTAAAACTCCAGTTTGGCTATTCTTACATCTGCGACAGAACCAGGATGCTTTTTTCAATATCTATTTTATTATTACCCTTTCCCACATCATGAAGTTCTATTTTGTTTTTTGAGCTTATACAGACCTAGGTTAATGTTTTGCTGATCAGTTCTATTTTTTGGCCATAGAGTTTTTAAACATTGCAATGGATATTTCACCTGTAAAAAGTTATAAGGCCTTTACTATTATGTTATGGGTTGTATGTATTATGTGAGCACACTTGTGTTTTGTGTTGTATGTTTATACGTATGTCCATATATCATATATGATGAGCACTCATGAAAAAATGGATCCAAATATTTTTTTTATTCATGTGATTTAAATGGTTTAATTTAAATTGGGTAAACAGCTGTTGAGGATTGTTTTATTATGTGAACAAAAAAGGAGGTTAACAGATCTATTTGTTTACTTTCACCTTTCCTTTTCATTATATTTAATAATTCTGTTCAAGATAATGTAAATTGTTAAGAAAGTTATTTTCTTTTAGTGCCTTCTGGAATGTTACATAATTTTTTCTTTATCCATTATTGCTAGAATTCCTATCTTCATCCCAGTGCTGGTGAAGACAAAGATAAAACCAATCTACAGCTTCGCAACAGCCATCACTGAACTGCTTGCAGAACTTGCCTGGACTATGAATCACTTGTATGCATTGTGAACTCACTTGTATGCATTGTGAACTATCTGTTGGTGCAGCGACTTGTGGTAGTGTTGGGGTATTTTTGCTGATGGTGTCATCGGTGGTACAATTTTTCCAAAAGGAGCCATCAATTGGCTTGGTGTATCTTCCTCCCTTCTGCTTGTGATGGTCGTTCAGCTAAAATTTGGGGGCCAACAGAGGTGAGGCAAAGAACCTCACCCCTCTGCTGGTGCAAAGGCCTATATACAGGTATGGCTGTATGCTGGACTGGTAGTCAATGACGGGTAAGATCGAATTGCAATGGTACCAACCTACGACAGGAGGCTGACGCCTTGAGGTCAGCTCATCGGATGACGGGTAAGGACCATATGTAGTATTGGACAACCTAAGGCGGGCACGGTCCCTAAGCCACATGTTTGTTGTTTAAACATAGAGGGGGAGATGTTGAGAGCCACAGTCGAAGGGGCCCCAGCAAACTTCCAGCTGCCAGCTGATGATTGGCTTACAGCAGCCCCAGCAAACTTCTAGCTGCCAATTGATTGGCTCCTCTGCGGTGATGCTCATTGGGTTGTTTCCCCACCCTTTCAGACCATGGAGCTGCTCATTGGGGGACTTTTTTGGCTCTGCCCACGTGACCCAACCAATCGGCCTCAAGAGCAGGAGGAGTGGGGGAGGTTGAGAGGCTTGTGGGAAGCCAGTGGTGGCAGTTGGGCTCTGAAAGTTTTCCTGAAGAGCTGTGTGGTTTGGGGTGTGTGTTCTAAAAATAAAGTTAGTTTCTTTTGACAAATGGCTCCTGAATTGTGCCCAGCAAGACTGCGGCAGTGAAGAAACAATCCTTTAAATCTATCACCATTAGATAATAATCCAAAGGAATGGCTATAGGAGAAGGAAGCTCTGGTTGTGAAGCTCCCATGGGCTCCATAACATGATTAATTGCCCTGAGATCTTGTAACAACCTCCATTTACCACACTTTTTCTTAATTACAAAAATGGGCATATTCCAAGGACTAAGAGAAGGTTCTAAATGTCCAGTCTGAAGTTGTTCACAAATGAGCATATGGGCTATTTAAGTTTCTCCCCCATTAAGGGCCACTGACAAACCCAGATTTGTTCCTCTGTGAGCCAGTTAATTTTTTCTGCTGTTTTCTGGGCCAGGGATAATGTCAGGGCCCCCTGCCAAAAGTTGTGGCTGGGTGATTTAACTAGCCTTTGCTGGGAAGACTGGCTTATAGATAAATACCCTTCTTGTAAATTCCCTTCAATTTCTCTAGGAGAAATAAATTTTTGATTATGTCCCTGAGATGATATATTGGAGTTTGGAGTTATTAATAATAGACCTAGGCTGCTTAGACAATCTCGGCCCCACTAATTCACTGGCAAGGTGTCTAGGACATAAGGCTTAAAAATTCCAGAGTTACCATCTTTATCTTCCCAGTGAAGATATTGAGAGCTTTGTGCAGGTTGAGAAATATGACCAATCCCCTCTAAGTGGGCAGGTGTAATGTGTAAAGGCCAGTCCCTGGGCCAGTACCTGCTAGATAGAACAGATCTATCGACCCTGGTTTCCATCACACCTTGCAAATTTTTATGATTGATCCAATAGGGGGTGCTCCTGCCTAACTAATTGAGCCCAATATTCTTGGTCCAGGAACCATGAAGTTGAGCTTTTACCCAGGCTGCTCACAGAGTGAAGAGGCAAAAATATTAAGTGCACTAATAATTCTCTTGAAGAGAGTTGAATAACGTGATCTGTTTGAACTGTAATTTTAATTTCTCCTTTAAAATTTGGATCAATCACTCCTGGCAGCACCTGAATTTAGTTCCTTTTTTGTTAAATTGTTTTGTCTCAAAACTAGGCCTATGGTATTTAGTAGCAGCAGCTCTTGAACCCCAGCAGGGATCTGTTGTGGGCCCATTTCAGGAGTTAAAGTTATTGCCAGGGCTGGTAGAGGTCCCAAGTAGAGCAGAAAGCCTTCCTGACCTGTAATAATGATGAGTCAGCAGGGCTGGGCCTAGTGACATCTAAGCCTGGGACTCCTTTTCTGGTGTAAACTGCAACACCCCTACTGTTTGGCGGGGCCAGGGCAGGCCCTGCTCCCTGGTTCCCAGCATCGAAGAAGGCAGAGGTAAAGCTGTAAATGGCACACAACTACAACTACTTCTGCCATGCCTGCTGGGGCTCCCCCAGGCCACATGGTCATCTCTTCAATGGTGGCAGTGTTGCAAACCGGGTGATCACACATCTGCCTGATTACACATCGACCCCAGTCCTGAGACATATGCCCAGTTTTACTACAGTTAAAACACTGCCTCTGAGAATGACATCTCCTAGATGGTAACACTTTCTTTAAAGAAGCAGCAAGTGTTAAACCTTGTATTTGCATGGGACCCACATCTAAGCAAAGCTGAATAAATTCAGGAAAGTTCCTTTTATCCGATGAGGTGAGATGACCTCCTGACAATCTTTATTGGCATTTTCAAAAGCTAATTGTTTGACCAAAACCTCTGAGGCAATCGAATCCCTAATGGTTCAATTTGTTGCCTGGTAAAGATGTGCCACAAAACTCTGAGAATCTTTCCTCTGGTCCCTGACAAATATGGCTACAGTCCAAAATTTTTTCACCTTTATTTGGTAGTTCCTTCTAAGCCTTTTGGGCACACATAGTAATCTGGTCATAAATTGGCAAATCATAATTTAGTTGCTGTTCTAAATCAGTGAATGATCCAGTTTCAGTTAGCATCTCTAGAGGAGATTCAAAACCTTGCCTTCAGTTTCTCTTAGCTTGTCCAGCTTGACATTCATAAGAAAAAATGGCCTCCTGAAAGGCATGCTTTAGTCAACGTACCCAAATCATGTGGAGGCAGAGGCTCACTACATAGAGACTCAAACAGAGTTTGAACAAATGGTGAATTTGGACCATAAGTACAATGAGCATTTTTCAGCTTCTTCTGAGTTTTAAAAGGAACCACAGCATGCAAGTCTCTGACACCAAACATTGATTTTTCTCATTAACCTGCTCAAAAACTGAGAATAGCTGAAAGCCTGTAATGTCCTCCCCTGCCTCCAGCATGGTCCTGAGGGGGCATTTGAGTGGTGAAAGTGTGGCCACAGCCTATTCAGGTAAGCCAGATTTGAATGGCAGATGCAGAGCCACCCAGATGTAAGCTACCAAAGCCTTCCTCCAACTCATTCTCACCCTCTGACTGGGAATCCTTAGACTCTGGCAGCTCAGTCTCCTCAGGATCTTCCTGAACATTCTCCCATCCATCTTGGATCGCCCTCACTGTAACTCAATCAGGGCTGGTTTCCTCTCTAGCACAGCCCCTGAGAACGAGTTTCGCTGGCCCACTATTGAATCACTGTCTCTGTCTCCATCAGTTGAGACTGAACTTTTGGGTTTTGGCCTTGCCCCAAGGCTCTCTGTCTGAGGTATAGGAGGTACAGACTGGGCGTGAATTGACTCTGCCCTTAGTCTGGCTACAGGTAGAGAAAACTGCCTGGGGACCCCACTGGCTGTGTTTCTTGCTCCAGGCTTCTAATGGTCTATTGTAGTCCCTAACAAATCTGGAGACCAGGGGTCCTCGTCTTGCATATCAAAAAGACACAATTCTAAGGCACTCCGGACTTTTTGAATATTTTTTATTGTGCCCCTAGATAGCTTAGTAGAGAGGCAGCCTTCAAACAGCCTCCTACATAGCCTCCCCCAAGTACACAAAATCTCCCAAGTACATGAATCTTCCTCACAAAACCACAGGCAGACATTATTAACTGTTTTCAGACATTGAGCCAGCTGGGCTCTTTTGACCTGTTTTCTGCTATGGTTAATTAATTCTCCAGGTTCATTAGAAAATATCTTTTCTGAAGATGTGGAATTGCCCATGTTATTATTATTATTTTTAACATCCCTTGCTTTCCCGGTCAGCTGTTTCCTTTCTTTGACAACTCAAACACACGTTCTCTGAAATTCTAAAGTGCACTCAACCCAAGCCAAACTGCCAAATTCACACTGAGCATCCCAGTTCCGGGCACCACCTGCTACCCCCATCCAGCACAGGCAGCTGAACTAAGGTCGCTCATGTGAATTTTGGGTGATGCAAAATAAAACACAAACACAATTTACCTTTACACAAGCTTCAGGATGGTGTCTCCGGCCCTTGGCTGGAGAAAGGGAGAGCAAAGAAAAAGGGAGAACAAGAAAAAGCCATGAGAGGCTGATGAAAGAAAGAGGGAAGCACATTTGAAAGTGAGCTTTTATTTGGGGGGACCCTGTTCTTAGAAAGCTCTATCCATAAAAGGGCAGAAGGGGGTAGGATTACAAGGGAGCAGGTGAGTGTGACTCAACCCCAGTGGGTACGCCTGCACTTGAAGTCATACCTTGATATCCGAGCTGGGACAATGCCCAAGTCACTGTGAAATATAGTGATTGGTCAGAGTTCTGTGCTTCAGGACTGGAAGGCATGGTCATTCAGAGCAACTTTGTACAAAGTTCCACTGATATGTGACTCTGGTCTTCTATGCCTGTCCCAGCTACACATGACTACTGCAGGACTTCAATTCTGCTAAGCTCACCTGACCTCATCCTGAAGCTCCCATGAAGAGTCTGGACGTCAAGAGACAGCACAGGGCCAAAGCCAAGGAGGTACACACCTGGCCTCCCGTGCTCACTACAGGATCCTACTGGTCTTTCCACACCCTTCCCCTCTCAGGCACTTCACATCCTCAGTATGAAAAGCTTCTGATCCTAAGACCCTCCAGTGCATCACCCAGAATTCTCCCTTCCTGTTTTCTGCTATGGTTAATTAATTCTCCAGGTTCTCCCTTCCTGAGTCCCCCATATCCAGTCTCACATCCTTTATAATCTCTATAAAATATGGGACTTGAATTCTATCATAGACTGCAAAATGCACACCAGTGAGATCTCTTCTCAATCTGGTACCACAAATCCAAAGCTTGGGTAATCAGACATGCAAATACCCTAATGTCCTCTGTTCTGCCTTGGTTTCCTACCTCCATATAGCACATCCCGAGACACCTCCTATTCTAGTGATGTGAATTCTTACATGTTAATTTTTTTTCTTGGCTTCAACTTTTGTAACCTAGTCTACCAAGATCCACACAGCATCAGCAAAGGATTCTCAAGTAGGGGTGACAGGAGATGGAGAAAAACACAGAGGCATTATCAAGCAAAGCTGGGGCCAGGTGGAACAATACACTCTGATGGAGGAACAGTGACCCACAACTAGCTCTGCAAGTTTATTATACAGGGTCTCATAGTCAGGAAGTTTAACTACAGAAGCTTTGCAAATTGTTCACAGCTTTTGAGTAACCAAGAGATTTCTTTGTTCCCAAAAAGTTACAGAGCTAGAAACATTTTTTGCAGCTATCCTACTTCTCCAGTACTAGGAACATTCTGCTTCACCCAGGATTCCCATTGTCCCAGTACATCTGATAACTGTTAGTGTCAAAGTCAAGAGTCGAGGCTAATAACATCCTTGACTTTAGTAAGGAATATTTACCAGGCTTGGCCAACACCACAGGATCAGCTGCTGACCTGGAGTTCATTCACTCTCCAAACTAGTCAAGGTTCATGTTGGAGGGAGTGGCTCAGATAGGAAAGAAGCAACTGCATAAATAGAACCAAAGGCCACAGTTATATCCCACAGTATATAAATGCAAACTACCCAGCCATCACCACCTACCTGTAACACTAGCACCATGCTGGACTTTGAGCTGATTCTGGTGGCCTTGCTGGCCTTCCTGAGTGCAATGGTGTTGAAGTCTGTCTGGAAGCACAGAAGTCTCCAGGGGAAGCTGCCTCCAGGTCCCACTCCACTGCCCTTTCTTGGAAACTACCTGCAGCTGGAAAAAAATGAGATATACAACAGCCTTGTGAAGGTCAAACCAGGCAGGGAGGTGGGTGGAACTGGGTGGGCTTGGGGGCTTCCCAGATTCACTGTGGCTTTGTGGCAGAGGATTGACCAGGATGCATCTGACACAGGGATTTTTCAGGTTCAGCAGCCAGTTCCTGGCCAGAAAATTCCAGATCTTGGGTTTTAGCTCCTTGAGTACCAGAGCCTGGGAAAAATGCATCCTGGACCCTGACATGAGGAAGCTGGACAGGAAATCAGCCCTCTAACCATTCCCACCCACCCCCTACAGATGAGCAAGCACTATGGCCCTGTGTTCACCATCTACTTGGGGACTCGCCGGGTTGTAGTGTTGTATGGATATAATGCAGTGAAGGAGGCACTGGTGGATCAGGCTAAGGAGTTCAGTGGGAGAGGCCAGCAGGCCACCTTTGACCACCTCTTCAAAGGCTATGGTGAGGGGGACACAGTGGGGGGATGTGGGCAGGCAAACATGGTGTCTTGAATTTCCCCAGCTTTTCCCTTTTACTCACCTGTCCCTCAAGGTTGTGGGAACGGTGTCTGGTCTTCTCTCCACAGTCTTATCAATGGTTGCTCCTTTCTGTGTTTCCTCTAGACTGTCTTAAGCTTTTTGTGTCCCATTTCTCCCGGACTCTCTCTTCCCATCTCCCTGTTCCTCTCATGAGATGTCTCTTCAGCTCTTTGACTGACCAATTTCCTAGAACCTGTCAACCTTTGCCTATTGGCATCCCGCCCCTTAAACATTATATGCAGCTTTTATCTTTTTATCTTCCTCACCTTCTGTGACTCCCTGTGACTCTTTCTCTCATTTCCTCTATTCCTTTCTTTTTGCTCTGTCAGGATCTCACATGTCTACTTTCTCTATCTTCTTGTGCCACCGTCTCCTCTCCCAGACACTTAGTTTCTCTCTCCTGAATTTTCCATCTTCCCCAGCTCAGTTTATATCCATGTCAGAGAGGGGCACCAATCCCAGAAAAGAGATTTGGGATCCCTGCAGAGGGGAGAAGATGCAAGACACAGTTGGGATGATAGACATACTTTATACCGAGGCAGCAGCAATATTTAGCTGGTCCCCGCCTCAATCTTCAGCCCCAGCCAGCCCCCTAGTCAGCACCCCAAGCCATTTCCATAGACTTTTTAATTTATATGCAAGCCAGACAAGAAGGCACCATGTCAACAGGTTGCTTCAGTGGTCACATGTTCTCAAGCAGATGTTTATGACCTTCAGTACATACACTGAATCAAAGTGTTTATGACCTTGACTACATACAAACTGAAAACCCACCCAGCAGAAGTCTTAGTGAGGGAGCCTAACTACAGCCATTTTGGGCCTGCCCTATAATCCTTCACAGTTTTTGGATCTTCCTCCAGTTCTTACAGTCTCCCTTCATTTCATTGAGCCCTTTCTCCTTCCCCTTTTCCTTCCTTCCCTGCCTGGAGTCTCTGGATCTATTTTTCTCCCCACCTATCTATTTTGCCCATGTCTCTCTTCTGATCATCTCTTCCTAGACGCTCTCCTCTTTCTTGGTGTGTCTCACATGGACTCTGAGGTTGTAATCATGGGTCTCTCTCACACTCATTCTGGATCCATCTCTGTCCCACTGCCTTCATCTCAGGAGGCTCCTCCAGGTGGATGAAGGGTCACGAGCCTGTCTGTGACATCTGCCTCCCATATTCTCACCTCCCCAGGTGTAGCTTTCAGCAATGGGGAGTGCAACAAGCAACTCAAGCATTTCTGCCTCTCCACACTGCGGGAATTTGAGGTGGGGAAGCGGAGCATTGAGGAGCGCATCCAGGAGGAGGCGAGATTCCTCATCGGGGGCCTGCGGAGCACACATGGTGAGTGGGAAACCCTAGAATGCTCTGGAAAGAGAAGAACACACCCAATCCTAGTGACCTGTGGGTTGTGGCCTGGATTTGTGACAAAGCTGGGGAAAGGCACCTGTGCTCCCAGCTCTCAGGTCTGATGCTGGGAATTGGGTGCATCACTACAGAACCCTCCTTGAATTCCACACCATCCACTTGACTCTCTCTCCCAATTCCCTTCCCTCCCTTCCCCTGCTACACCTCACAGGTGCCTTCATTGATCCTACCATCTATCTGAACAAAACAGTCAGCAACATCATCAGTTCAATTCTCTTTGGCGACCGCTTCGACTATGAGGACAAAGAGTTTTCATCAGTACTGCGGATGACTGGGGAGATCTTGAATTTTGCATCTTCTCCCACAGGGCAGGTATTCCTATTCCAGTTTTTTCCCCTACCTGGCCACTATCACAACCCCCAAAATGTACCCCCACTACTCAATAGGTTCCCCAGACTCCCATACTTCTCCAGGCAATTTCCCTCTAACCCAGCCTGAAAGAAGTACCTAAATAATTATCAATGCTCTCTATCTAGTGTTTCTAAATGTCTTTGCACATGGAGAAAGGACCGCCTCATCCACCTTCCAATACCTGAATACCCCGTGTGGCAAAACTCAGGACAGTAAAATCATTTGACCTCTGCACAATTGGATTATCTATACCAGTATCCCCTACTCAAGTGACCTAAATACATTAATTAATACAAACAACCCCACTGTATTATCTATACCAGTATCCCCTACTCAAGTGACTTAAATACATTAACCTATTCTGGTGGCCTAACCAAGATACTTCAGGTAAATATCTGGACATGTCATTCCAAAAAAAAAAAATCCAGTAAGTGTTCTCCAATCCAGTCTACTCACACAAATGACAGAGGTGTGCACCCTATGCCGTCCCCTTGAATACCTAGATACCTGAACCTAAATTCATACCGCACTTTAACACCAGAGTGGCAGCCCCACATTAATGACTGAATGCCTGTAAGGCAACCACCACATGAAATCCAATAACTATCTAGACAACTGACTACAAGAGAGCCCACCTAAATACCTAGCCTCCTCAATGTGGGATCCTCTGTTACAGCCTCCTTTGACTACCTCAAAGCCTGGAATTTACCCATTCCAAAATCACTTGAACACATGAATGACCAATCCATCTTACCTGCATGTGTGAAACCTGCACATGTACCCCATCCATCTCACTTTAGACGATGGCCCTCACAATTCATCAATAAGAAGACTTGCCATTCATTCCCATGAAACACCTCAGCCACCAGAGAGGTGCCCTGAATCCAGTACCATTCTCGCTGTGGAACAGAGACCACTGGGTGCTCTCTTCTCACAACTCTCTTTGCTTTGCTTCCTCTCGGCACAACCCCCAGCTCTTTGAAATATTCCACTCAGTGATGAAGTACCTGCCAGGACCTCAGCAACAGGCCTTTAAGAACATGCAGGGGCTGGAGCATTTCATAGCCAAGAAGGTGGAGCAGAACCAACGCACTCTGGACCCCAGCTCCCCGCAGAACTTCATTCACTACTTTCTCATCCGGATGCAGGAGGTGCAGCCAGCTGCCAGGGTGGGGAGGTCCAAACCAGTGCAGGGGAATCAGGATGGGGAGGAGGGTGAACCCAAGAACATTCAAACTGGACCATCATAAAAATCCTCTCAGTCCAAACCATAATCAAACATCACTCTTCCAGCTACCGACCCCTTCCTTACTCCAGGCAAGACATGAGCAAATAGAAAATGCTCGTACCCACCTGCTCAACACTGTATATGTCATGGAATACCAGAAGTTCTTGATTGTAGTCACCTAGTTTGCACTCAGGGCCTCTTAACCATGCTGTATTTTGACCCTGATATTATAAATGTGGAAAGTGCAGCCCAGAGAGCATAAGTGACTTACCTGTGGTTGCATGGCAGGCAGCAGTGGACCCAAGCTCAAACTGGTATCTCTGTGACTCTAAGGTCAGTGCTGGTAGTCACTCCATCTCTACCTTTTGCTACCCCAGTCATCAGAAACACCTGTGTGGCTAGGACCTGGCTTTACTGCGTCACACTGGAGGGCTTCCACCCACATTTGGATGTCAGACTCCTATGAATGCAGAAAGCAATGGGACTTTATAGAGTCAGATGTTCAAAAAATCAAGGGAGGGTATTTCGCTATAGGAAGCTTTGAGACTTCTATAGAAGGGAGAGGATATGTCACTTAAAATTCTCTGTGGGAATTTCCAAACCTCTCTCTCCCTCTGACTCACTCCATCTTCACATCTCTGCCTCTCTTTCTCACAATCTCTCTCTATTCCTCCTTCTAAATATCCCTACCCTAGAAAAAAGTGGCAAATAAGCTGATTATTAAATGACAGACACTCAGTAAGTCAAAGAAAGTGAGAAGAGTATCTTGGGCAGAGCCAGCAGCCTGGACAAAGGCCTAAAAACTATAGAGAATGTGGCAGACCCGGGTTCTTTCACCACCCTAGGTCTGACCCTAGGAGAGATAGGTCCAAGGAAAACACCTGGGTCATCCTGGGAAGCAGTAACACAACTCTGACTGAAGACCACTACCCCTGCAGGAGAAGACTAACCCCAACACAGAGTTCTACATGAAGAACCTGGTGATGACCACTCTGGACCTCTTCTTTTCGGGTTCAAAGACCATCAGTCTGACCCTGTGCTTTGGATTTCTGCTGATCATAAGGCACCCGGATGTGGAAGGTAAGACTGCTGGGGACATGGAAGTGAGGATTGATGGATCCTACAGTTCCTCTGAGCTTAACACAATGACCCTGTGTCTGCCAAGTCCCTGGACCCTCAGACCTGCCCTGGTATGCAAGGACAGAAGAAGATGGCAAGTCCAAAAATTCTGAACATTTCCTTAGAAATTGGCATATCACTTCTCTGCTGAGCCAATGAATGCCAAATTCCCATATCCTGGGGTCATCAACTAAGATTCCTCCACTGTGCCTCCCCTGTGATTATAGCATGAAGAGGTTAATGAGACACTGGCCAAAAAGATGTATTACTGACTTTCGTTTTGAATGGTGCACATGCATGTGATGCATAGATGGTGGCCATGCATTCATGTTGTGAGTTCCCTGGATACCTAAACACATTTTGCCTTTACTACAGCCAAGGTCCATGAGGAGATTGACCGAGTGATTGGCAGGCACCGGCAGCCCAAGTTTGAGGACCGAACCAAGATGCCGTACACAGAGGCAGTGATCCGTGAAATACAAAGATACTCTAACCTAGGCCCTATGGGCCTAGCTCACAGGGTCACCAAGGACACCATGTTTCGGGACTTCTTCCTACCCAAGGTGCTGCCCTGCCTCACCTAGCAGGACTCCAACTCACTTCCTGGGTCCCCAACACTCCCTTTCAATTAGAGGCTTTCCAGGCTGGGGAATCAAAAATTCCTCAACTACCATGTTCCTCCAGGCCTCCTGCCCAAAGTTTCCTGCTTCCCATGTCTCCCCCACACTGAATACCTTGGAGATTCACCCAAGTCCCCAAATCTTTTGTTTTTGGGCCCGCGAACTGCCAAGTGCTCCCAACTTCCTTCATTGAGACATGAGCAGTATATGCCCCAACCTCCTGCCCCAAGACACACACCCCGTCTTCTCTGAACTTCCTGACAGAGTGAAAGGAGTTCCATGTCCCATGAAGCTCTCCCAGAGAGGACCCCAAATACCTCACTTCCCATTTCTCTTTACCCCAAGCACAAAATTCCCTCTAACCCCAAGACTCGCTGCCTTCAGTACATACACCCTGGATCCATCATGTCAAATCCCCCTTCCTCTTCCCTGCTAGGGCACTGATGTGATCTGTATGCTGGGCTCCCTGCTGAATGACCCCAAGTTCTTCTCTGCACCTGAAGATTTCAACCCCCAGCACTTTCTGGATGACCAGGGACAGCTGAAGAGGATTGATGCTTATGTGCCCTTTTCCATGGGTAAGAGACCAGGGGCCTCATACCCACATGGGCCTCCCTCATCCCAGATCTCCTTTTTCAGTGCAGCCTGGGGTCCTTCTCCAGCTGTTGCCATGTACACTTGAGCAACTACTTGCAATCCCCATGACTCCTGAGCACAAAGTTTTCTGTAGCCAGGCCAAGGGGAAATAAAAATCCCCTTTTCCCCATGGAGGAAATCAAGGCTCAAAATACATAAGAGTTCTCTCCAAGGAAACACACACACACACACACACACACACACACACACACACACACAACCGTCAGACCCTTAGAAAGGAGAAGACAGCACAGAGGCCATATGTGAGAATGTATTTGGGGGAAGGTGTGTGGCCCAAAGCTTCCCATTGCTGCAGCTCTCCATGGACCCCCTTGTCTCATGTACAAGGGAAACTGAGGCTCAGAGAGAGAGAGATTCTCTCAGGTCACAGTATTGCAGCCTCTCCTCCCTGGGAAAAGATGGTAGGAATGTGGTACTGGGGACAAGGCTGCGGTACAGTTGGCTTCACCTCTGCCCCTCCCTTCCCTCCTCTTCAGGAAAGCGGAGCTGCCTGGGAAAAGGCCTGGCTACAATGGAACTCTTTCTCTTATTCACCACCATCATGCAGAATTTCCATTTCAAGTGTCCTCTGGAAACCCAGGATATAAAGATG
Source organism: Spermophilus citellus (assembly GCF_964194105.1). Taxonomy (NCBI): domain Eukaryota; kingdom Metazoa; phylum Chordata; class Mammalia; order Rodentia; family Sciuridae; genus Spermophilus; species Spermophilus citellus. The sequence goes on along the minus strand of NC_138200.1, from coordinate 13,547,806 downwards.
TCTTCAAAACCCCAGGGTTTCGCAAGGGTCACACCAAACTTCACCATGGGCTTCCTGCCACGCTGAAACAGGGCCAGGCCAGGGCAGTATGAGGAGGCCTGGTGAGGGGTGGGAAGGAGGCAGGGGTGTCGCCAGTGGGGGGGCACTAAGGGAACTGGTGACAAGGAGCAGCAAAGAAGGGAACAGATGGATGGGAAAAGAAACAGAACAGACTACTCATCTTGCTAGAGACATATCCTTTAATGCTGGGATGAGGGGAAGGGGAAGCCTACACTGCCGTGACCAACAAATAATAACAGCTATTATTCATTGACTAATTATTCTGTACCCTTCAACAGGTGAATTGATAAAGAAAATATGGCATATATACACAGTTAAGTTTTTCTTCATCCATAAAGAAAAATAAAATTATGGCATTTGCAGGAACATGGATGGACCTGGAGACCATCATGTTAAATAAAATAAGTCAAACTCAGTTAGGGTTGTATGTTTTCTCTCATATGCAGACACTACAGGGAAAAAAATAAAAACAAAGTTGTGGGTGTGTCTCCTAACAATTAAAGGGAGATCAGTAGAGAGGAAAGGGACCAAGAGGTGGGAGGCAGAGAGGAAGGGGGAAAGGCTGTGGAGTGATATTGGCAAAATTATATTGTTATATTGTGTGCATCTATGAATTTGTACAAATAGATCCCATCTCTATGGACAACTATAATGCATCTATTAAAAAACAGCATGGTATTGCCGTGAAAATAGACATGCAGATGAATGAGATAAAAGATACACAAACCCATATTCTTACAATCATCTGATACAAAATGCCAAAATATATACTGGAGAAAAGATAGCCTTTTTAAAACAAATGGGAAAACTGAATAGCAATACACAGAAGAATGAAACTAGACTCCTATATATCAAACTGCACAAAATTCAAATAAAAATGGATCAAAGACCTAAGAATTAGACCAGAAGCATTGGAACAGCTAAAAGAAAACATATACTCAATATTTCAACATATTGGTTCAGGCACTGACTTCCTTAATGAGACCTCTAAAGCTCAATATATAAAACAAAAATCAGTAAGTGCAATGCCCTCAGATTAAAAAGCGCCTGCAAGGCAAAGTAGGAAATTAAGAACACAGTGCACAGTAGGAGAAATTCTTTGCCATCTGCTCATCTGACAGGGGATTGATATCTAGAATACATAAAGAACTCAAAAAGCTTTTCATCAAAAAATAAATAACAATCAATAAATGGACAAAAGGACTAAACAAACATTTTTCAAAAAGGAATCACAAATGACCAAAGAGTGTATGAAAAAATGTTCTACATCTCTAGCAATCAGGGAAATGCAAATCAAAACAACATTAAAATTTTGCCTCACTCCAGTCACAATGGCAATTATCAATAATACAAATAATAATAAATGCTGTTCAGGATGTGAGGGAAATAATAATAAATGATGATCAGGATGTGCATTGTTGGTGAAACTGCAAATTAGCACAACTAATCTGGAAAGCAGTATTAATAGACATTTCTCAAACACTAGGAATGGAACCACCTATGGACCAGCCATCTCACTCCTCAATATTCATCCAAAACCACAAAATCAGTATACTGTGGTGGTACAGGCAAATCAATGTTTATAGCAACATAATTTCCAATAGCCACGTTGTGTAGCCAACACAGATGGCCATGGATAGAAGAATGGATTGAGAAAATGTGGCAAATATACCCAATAGAGTTTTACTCAGCCATAAAAAAGATAAAAATTATGGCATATTCTAATCTATGGACAGAAATAGAGAACATCATACTATGTAAAATACACCAGACTCAGCAAAGAACTGGTTGAATATTTTTTCTCATATATGGAAGCTAGAACCAAATAAGGGCAAAAGAGGGGATAAGCAATCATAAAGATACACAGACAACCTGTGTGTGATGGTTTAGATGTGGTGTCCTCCAAAACATCACGGGTGAAACAACGTAAGAGGGTTCAGAGGGGTGTGATTAGGTTCATCCATAAACTAATCAGTGAATTAATTCCTGATAGGATTAACTGAGTGGTAAGTGAAGGCAGGTGGAGTGGGGCTAGAGGAAGTGGGGCACTGGGGGCATGGCTTGAGGGTATTTATTTTGTATCTGTAGAATGAAATTTCTCTCTCCTTCTGATCAACATGTGAGCAGATTCCCTCTGCCACATTCTTCCACCATGATGTTCTGCCTCACTTTGAACCTAAGGGATGGAACCAGCCTTCTATGGACTAAGACCTCTGAAACTGTGAGTCCTTCAGTAAATTTTTCCTCCTCTACAAATGATCTGATCAGGTCCTTTAGTCACCACAGAGAAAAAGCTGACTAAAACATAGTGCATAGAAAAAGAGATTAAAGGGAGAAGTGATGGGAGGAAAGGCAGAATGAGTTTGACAAAAATTACATAATCTATGCATATAAATATACTAGACTGAATTCCGCCTTTGGGTATATCAACAAAGCACTAATCAAAAATAAATAAATACATGGAGAAAAGTAGATCAGGAGAATACTGGGAAGGAAGAACAAAGAGAAGAAGGTAGACCAGGGACTGAAATGGGGTAAACTAACTTGCATGCGTGAATGATTTTGTCAAGAGGAACCCAACTGTTTGTGTAATTATAATAAAATGGAATTTACAAAGAGGAAACAAGCAAGTATGGTGCTTAGAGAATCTCCCATTCATCTCCTTTATGCTCTTGGTTATTAAGATCTAATAAGTTAAAAACATGGTTAATATTTATTGAATATTTTCTGCTATGTGTAATAAACATGCATTAACTCATAGTCTCTTCATCAAAACAGCCAAGGAGGTAGATTTTGTACTTGGCCCCAAAAGGCTCAGACAATAAGTCTACTGAAGGTCATACAACAATGAGGAACCAATATGTGCCCTGACACTGCTATTACTAACCCATCTGGATAGGGACCCATCCATATAGAAAGAGAAAATGGAGGCCCATGAAGGGGAAGTGATTTTTCCAGGCTTAGCCCAAGTTGACATTAGAAATCTGTCCCTGCTGATTGGTAGGAGTCCCTCTTTGCTACTTTAGGCACTGGTCCCTCATACCATGTTCCAGGTAAATCAGGAAGGAGAAACACACTTGACTTCTCTTCCGGCTACTTCTCCTCTTTCATCACCTCTCCTGGATGGCTCCTGGGAGCATGTGTGAAATCTCAGGATCCTTCGTTTTGCCAGCTTCACTGAGAAGAAATGCTCCAAATTTCCACCACCTTCCAATTCAAGAAGGAAATGGGAAGAAAAGGGGCCCAGAGCTGGGGCCAACTGGTGATTGTCACAGAGTTACTGAGAACTGCCAACCATGTTCTAGTCCTCCTCCTCACCTCTTCCCTCTCCAAAACCAACCAATTTCATCTCTATGCTTCCTTCTGTACTTTGTTCTGTCCCCACATGACTTAGAGTCCAGCAGAGTAAAATAGTCAAGTTGAGCAAGATTCCAGTTATCGAGTGTAAAGCTCATCCACTGCCTGAGTCAAAGGTCAGGGACCCTGAGGCCAAGTACAATCCTGGATGGTCCAACCTTCAGGGCCTGCCCAGTGTCCACATTGGGGCCCTTCCAAGGTCAAGCTGAAGTCAATATCAGTACCTGTGTAATAATCATGTCAGAACCCACTGGGACCATCTTCAGAGACCACATGGGGCTGCTCTTAAACCAGTTGGAAGGCAACCTCAATGGCTACTTAGGACCACTTTCAGAGCCTTCTTGGCAACAGAGATGCAGCTGACAATATTTTGAGTATAAATTCAGTGCCAACTTCTTTCCCATTCTACTGCATACTTCTCCTATTTTAATTGGAAGGAGGAAGAAACTTGGAGCATTTCTTTCTCAATGAAATTGGCAATAAGAAAGGTACTCAGTGTCACATAGGCTGCTAGTACATGCAATGATGCTATGCTTGGTCCTCACCCGGCCCCCAGAATGGGCTGGGGCAGACAATGAAGGGAGAAGGAGCAAGAGTTCAAATCCCAACTCCCTCTCTTTCCACGTTATGACCTCAGAGAAGTTGATGATAAACAAGCCCCAATGTAATCAAGATTTGAAAGATCGTGCACACAGACTCCATCTTCCTGGACCACAACAAGCTCACCAAATAGGAACTCTTCTCATTACTACAGAATAATTTAATGAGTGAAGGACAGTAGTGCCACTCATCCTGTCTCTGCTGCCACCTGTGATGCCCCAGGTTTCACCTCTGGAGTTCACCCAGTCTCTCTGGCTACAGTCCACTCTGCCTCCTAATACAGCCCCTGACAAAACCGAATCATCCCTAAAGGTCTCAGACTTCCCAAATACTCCCTGTCCCTTGCGAGGACTTCAAAGCCCAGAAAAGGGACATAGAATGCAGAAGAGGACAGAAGTGAGTTCAGGACCTTTGGCCTAAGGGTTTCTCATGCCTGTTCTCCCTGCCCACTCTCTGTGTTCAGTCCTCAGTGCACTCATTTGTCCATAGAAACATGAGTACTAACACAAACAAGGGTAATGAGCCAATGAACCTACCGAGCTTCCCAAAGGAGGTGGGTAGGAAGCCAGGGGGGCTCTATGTAGAACACCTAGGACAGGTGGATTTATCTACGATATTTTCTGGTGGTTATTACTTTTTCCCAACCTCTGACCAGTCCCTGTGAACAACTGATCTGCCAATTGTTCTAACCTAGAACAATCCCTTGAAGTATGACTCACCTTCTAACAACTTCTTGGCCACACATGTGCAGTGCATGGTCTATATTTCATGGCGCCCATCCTGGCCTCACTTTGAGGTGATCATGATGACACTGGGCTCCAGGATCCTGCTGGGATTTTCATACAATTCTCCTCCTAGGAACTCCACATCCAAAGCTCTGGATCCTTCTCACACCAAGACCCTCAAATGCATAATCTTGGAATCCCTGCTCCTGAGTCATTTAAATCTAAGTCCCTTGATGCCGAATGACCCCCTAATCCACAGCCACATACCCTGTATCATTCCAATAAAATCTAGGTCTTAGGATTCCACTATAGATCCCACATCCATATTGGTGAGTCTCCTTTTCTATCTGGGATTCCACACAACCTCAGGTCCTTGGGCATGCAGATGTTCACAAATCAGGAGTTAAGTTCTTGCCTCATATAGCCACACATCTCAGGTACCTCCACTTTAAGTGCTATGAATTAAGCATGGAATTGCAATACATATGACCCTTATCAGAGGCCCTCCTCCTTCTGTCTCCTCCTCCTCCTCTTCCTCCTCCTCCTCCTCTTCCTCCTCCCCCCGTCTATGGGTGTTGAAATCTTGGTGAGGTACATGTTCGAGGATGTGGTTGGAAGGTGAGGTGAACAATTATACAAACAAGACCAAAGTTCATCCTTCCAGCCCCAGGAGTAAAGCCAAAGCACCCCAGCCATCAGCACCTCCTGGTTCCCCCAACTGCCACCATGCTGGAATCAGGGTTACTTCTGGTGGCTTTGCTGGCCTTACAGAGTACAATGATGTTGAAGTCTGCCTGGCAGCAGAGGAGCCTCTGGAGAAAGATGCCTCCAGAACTCACCCAACTGCCCTTCATCGGGAATTACCTGCAGCTGGGCACAAACCAGACGTATGACAGCCTCATGAAGGTGCCACCAGCCAGGGAGATGGGGGGAAAGGGGTGGGCATGGGGGCTTCCCATTTTCACTTGGGCTCTGTGGCACAGGATTGACCATGATGAGTCAGAATCTTAGACCAGGGGACATTTAAGGTACAGATGCCAGTCCTAGTCAGGAAAGACCAGACTTTGAGATTTCAGCCATCTGACTGTCAGAGCTTGGGAAAATGAATCCCTACCTCTGATATGAGGGAACCAGACCAATTCAGCTCGTGACTCTTCTAACCATTGACACCCACCCTCATTAGATGAGCAAGCACTATGGCCCCGTGTTCACCATCCACTTGGGGACTCGCCGGGTCGTGGTGTTGTGTGGATACAATGCAGTAAAGGAGGTGCTGGTGGATCAGGCTGAGGAGTTCAATGGGTAAGGCCAGCAGGCCACCTTTGACCACGTCTTCAAAGGCTATGGTAAGTAGGACAGCACATGGGGGAAGCACATGAGGTATGCATGGTGGCCTGAGATGTCCCTGCCACCCCTCACTTGCACCTTAAGCCTGTGGGAGTCCTTTGTCTGATCTTCTCTCTACATCACTGTCCATTGCTGCCCCTCCCTGTGCTGACTTCTGGGCTGTCTTAACCCTCTGTGTCCCAATCTCTCCCTCCCTCTGTCTCACTGTTCTTCCTCATTAGATGTCTCCTCTTTCCATAAATCCATCTCTTAGCACCACATGAGACCTCATTTGAATCCTACTTCTCTAACATAAGATGATCTTTTATGTATTTTTCATCTTGAGCTTCTTGGTTTCACCATGAGTCTTTCTTCCTCTTCCTCCCTTTCTTTATCCTTTGTAAGAATCTTGGACAATGTCTGTCTGAAAGACTCCAGGCTATAGATTTCCTCTCACCCGACGCTCTCCCTGCTCTCTCCCTACTTTCCTCTATCCTCAAAGTCAGTCTAGAACACATGTCACTATTTGTATCCACCTCCAGGTCTCCATGATCTCATCTCCCCATTTCTCTGCCCTCTCTGATTTCCAACCTCCCTCCTTCCCTTCATTAGTGTTTCTCTGTATCTCTGTACAGACGCCTGTCTGGCCCCTCTGAGTTCTCTCCTGTCTTACATCAAGCTGCTCTCCACTCCTGGATGTGTCTGACACAGACTCGGAGTTGGGAAGTCTTATATGCTCTCACTTTTGCTCTGCATCCATTTTGTCCCACTGCCTTCCTCTCAGGAGCTCCTCCGGAGTGGGTTGTGGCCTGCCCCAGCCTCTCTTTGACCTCTGTCCTCCCTTCCCCAGGTGTGGCATTCAGCAACTGGGAGCCTGCCAAGCCACTCAGGTGCTGTTGCATTGCCATGCTGCAGGACTTTGGTGTGAACGGGCACAGATTGAGGAGCGCATTCAGGAGGAGGCAGGCTTCCTCATCAAAGCCCTGAGGGACACACATGGTGAGTGAGGAATGCCAGAGGGCTCAGGAAGGAGAAGGAGAACACCAGAGGCTCGGGACTTTGTTGTTGTGCTGCTAAACTGGGGCAAAGTTGGGCAAAGGCACCCGTGCTCCCAGCTCTGGGGCCTGATGCTTGGAATTTGGTGCATCACTGAAGTACCCTGCCTGAATTATCAGACGGGCATTGCACAATCACACGCTCTCCTCTACCCCACCCCACATCACAGGCACCTTCATTGACCCTATATTCTACCTGAACAAAACAGCTGCCAACATCATTAGCTCTGTTATCTTTGGGACAAAGAATTCCTGTCAATCCTGCAGAAGATGAGGTGCATCTTCGATTTTTCAGCCTCCTCCAAGGGACAGGTGACCTATTCCAGTTTTGCCCTACCAGAACCCTACCAAGATCTCTTAACTGCACCCCCACATGGTGACTAGTACCCCAGAATCAGACCCTCTCCCAAAAAGCTTCCCTCAAAACCAGCTACCACTACTGCACAACTGAACACTTGCACCAGAACTCAGGACAAGTGTCTACTTCCCAGTCTCCAAGGACACCTGAATATTTCAACACATGCACCCAAAACAGAGTTTGCACCAAGATAAATGCCCTCCACTCAGCTCTCTCCTGGCCCAGTGTTCCCACACCAACCTATATTAATCTCTAATGGATGCTACTCTTTAGTCTTTCTGAACATCTTTAACCTGAACAAGGGACCACCTCAGGCTCCTCCTAAACACATGAACACATGGTGCTACAAAATGCAGGACAACAAAATCATCCGACTTCTACACACCTGTCCCAATCAAGCTCACCAGGACATCTAGGCAAGTGCTCCCCAGTCAGCCCCCCAAATACATGAATAGCCGCACAGACACTCCAACCAGGATAAGCAAAGAAATAAACATGTGGACATGTTGCTCCCCAAACACCCAATAAGTGTGCTCCAACCCAGCCCGCTCACATACCTTAAGGAGGTGCACCTTATGAAGCCCCCTTGAACACGGAAACACCTGAACATGTGTGCCCCCACAGTAACACCTTTGATAAGTTCAGCCCCATATAAAGGGCCCAACATATGGTGTCCCAAACAAATTGAATATCTGAATACCTGCGTGGGCACCCAAATACATCCTACCTGAATTCTTGGAACCTCACCCTTAAGCACTCATAGAAAATTACCTAATTGTGTCCATCTGGTCCCACCTAAATACAGAAACCCATGAGCAGGGGCCTCGATCCCAGTGCATTCCCTGTCCTCACATAGGTCCCACTCCCACTGGACCCTGCCTATGGACAGTTGTCATTCCTTAGCATCCCCTCTTCCCCCCTCCAGCTCTTTGACATATCCTACTCAGTGTTGAAGCACCTTCCAGGACCTCAGCAACAGGTCTTTAATAACATGCAGGGACTTGAGGACTTTGTGGGCAAGAAGGTGGAGCAGAACCAGCGCACTATGGACCCCAACTCCCCGTGGGACTTCATTGACTCCTTTCTCATTCACATGCAGGAAGTATAGCCAGCACCCAGGGTGGGGAGGTCCAAAGCCAGGCAGCCGGAAATCGGGATAAGAAGGGGAGCAGAAGCCCATGCTAACTGGCCCATCAGAAAAATCTTCCCAGTTCACAGTGTGAATAAACATCCACATCCCATCTACTGAGCCCTTACAAGGCAGGACATAGGTGAACAAACCATAATAGCAACCACCTCTACAGCACTACTCCATTCAGGTACTACCATGTGTTTTACTGTATTTACCTACTTAGCACCCACAACAGCTCTTGAACAAGGTTTGATTATGACCCCAGTTTTACCAATGGGGAAAGTTCATCCCAGAGAATATAAGTGGTCACACAGCAGGCAAGCAGTGGATCTAGCCCAAACCAGAGTCCCCCTAACCCTAAATCTTCTAATTTTACCCCTGTCCTAACTTTTATTTCCCCGTTATCAAATATCCTGGGAGACCAGGCTTTACTAAGGGATATTGGGGGAGGAGGGGCCTATACCAAGTTCGTGTCTGTCTCCCGTCTGTGAAGTGAGGAGATGGGACTTTTTAGAATCTGAAGTGCAAAGGATCAAGGAAGTGGATTCCTCTATAGGAAGCTTCAAGGTGTTTCAGGGAGGAAATGGGATTCTGTCACTACAATTCTTTGTCTCAGGAAATGTGTCTCCCTCTCATTCACTCCAGGTGAGTATCTATAACTCTCTTTCTCACTCTCTCTCTATCCCTCTCTTTCTCTCATCACTCTAATATTGAAGAAGGGATAACTAAGCTGATCATGAAAACACAGAGAGTCAGCCAGTCAAGGAATAGAAGAGGCTAAGGAATTCAGTGGGAGAGACCAGCAGGCCATCTTTGACCACCTCTTCATAGGCTATGGTAAGGGGTACACAGCGTGGGGCGATGTGGGCAGGCATACATGGTGTCTTGAATTTCCCCAGTTTTCCTTTTTTCCTCACCTGTCCCTCAAGGTTGTGGAAACAGTGTCTGGTCTTCTCTCCACAGTCTTATCAATGGTTGCTCCTTTTTATGTTTCCTCTGGGCTGTCTTAAGCTTTCTGTGTCTCAATTTCTCCCACCCTCTCTCTTCCTGTCTCCCTGTCTCATCACCCACTCATCATGTCAAATCCCCCTTTCTTTTCCCTGCTATGGCACTAATGAGATCTTTATGCTGGGCTCCCTGTTGAATGACCCCAAGTTCTTCTCCACACATGAGGATTTCAACTCCCAGCACTTACTGGATGAGAGGGGATTATGAGGAATTTCATGATTTAAAATTATATATTTCATTGGTTACAAAATTGTGCAAAAGCACAAGATGTATATTGCAGGGGCATCATCTGTTTTTAATGAACAGGCTTGTCCATAGTGGCAAAGCAGAGTAATAAATAAGAAATGCAAGTAGATAGCTTTTTTAGACCTATAAGCATTAGCCCAAATAAACCCAGAGTGAGTATCAATGAAAATTGAATGAGCACATTGTACTCTTAAAAACCAAAAAGGGGACCTAGCCACTCTCATGTTAATAATGCCTTGCATATTGTTTTATTTATAGTTAATGCACTCAACATGCAATACAAAATTAATACTCACAAATGGTCATCTGCCTTGGGTAGACATTTTATTCCCAAACAGCCATTACCAAAAATTTATGTAAAATATAGGGTTCCACCAGACCCAGAATGAGAAGACCCTACACCTCTGATCACATGGGGAACAGGATAGACTGCTATGCTTACACCAACAGGTCCTGTTTAGACTCCAGCTCCATGCATGAGACCTGTCAATTATGAGTTGGCTTCAGGGACTTCACAACCCAATCCCCAAGTTCCATTTTGACCTTGGATGAGGAGGATTCCACTGAACCAAAATATGATCACCTTTCTCAAAAGAGAAGAAACACTACAAGAGGGCCCTAAGGTACTAGACCTCCTGTGACTTGGGGAGATATAAAATCATTAACAGCTTCAGCTCAACAGCTGCTGGCTCATGGGGAAGCACTCCGGAAAATATGGTTACCGCTTTGTTTGCTAAACTTACACAAAACTCTGTGAATGTTTTCATCCTTAGAATAACGTTGTTCTGCTGCTGTAGCCCAGCTGTGGGAAATCCAAAAAGAAAAAAAAATCAGACTCCTTGTTCATAGGTGGGTGCCTGTTACTGGGATTGTAATGTTATGCTTGTGACTGTCAATGCCTGCCCTATTTTTTGCCTCCTCCAAAGAGGAAACAGGTATTATTCATCAAAAGGCCATATGAAACAAAAAAGGGGGGCCGCAGACATAGCATTTGCGCCCAGAAGTCTCTTCTCTGGAAAAGGCCTCAGTTTCCTGGGAACTACTTCCGGCCTCAGTTTCCTGGGATCTACTTCCGGCGCTTCTCCATAGTGGTTGCTGTGAACCGGAAGTCTCCCGTCAATCAACTGCCGCCTGCACCACAGCCGCCATGGCTACTGCCTTTGATGACGCTGCTGCTAGCCTGCGGTCGCCTGGAGGTCTTCTTTCTGGGTGCTGCTGGATATAACTGAAGCTGATACATTGCTGACCTCTGGGGATGGCCTGGTGATGCTGCCCCCACAGCTGCAGTGGCAGTTACCAGCTGCAGCTGCTGCTGCTGATCCGCTGCCGGCTGCCAACAACCACCGCTAGTACCTCTGCTACCACAGCCTGCTGGACTGCTTCAGAGGAGACTACAGGTTTGTTTGTACATGGCTACACATATTTTGGGACACCAGCCAGGGCCCGGGGTCCAGGTGCCAGCAGGTTTACCACCATAAAAGCCTCTGTCTGGGGCCTCAAGCTGGGACTTGCAGGTCCAGTGTGGGGGTGCATGTGGGTTTGGAGGAGCCTGGGGTCTTCCTGCTGAGAGTGCTGATGGTGCTTGTCTTGCTGCTGCATCTTGAGTTTGCTCCTTTACATGAGTGTATCCCTGGTAGTCTCTTTGCAAGTAGAAGCAGCATTGAGATCTTGGGACTGCAGCGTGGCTGAGCCTGTGGAAGCCCAGATCGGTGGGATACAGTCTGGGTTTTATGATGGCTGATCTGGGTTTGGTGATCCCGAGAGATGTCAGAGACAGGGCTGAGAACTGACAGAGACAGTTCAACTTTCCAGAAAGATTTATTTTATTTTATTTTAAATCTCTCTACCATATTTGGAACAGTATTTTTTTATGCATCAGTGTGTGGAGGACAATGATATATGAATAGGGTTTTGCATTTTTGTTATACTCTTATGTCTTTAACTTTTTTCTCTTTGTTCATATTCTTCCCCTCTCTTGTCTATTTTCTTTCCAACTTTCCTCCAACCAACAGCCAATCTCTGTCAGCTCCTCTTCCACTCTTCCTGTGAATTTTTACTTCGAGCTTCTCTCTTCCCTGTTGCATCACATGACTAAACCAATCAGGATCACTCCGAGTGAATTTGGAGACTAAATAAAGACACAGACACAGAAAGTAACTTTTCTTTGAGTTCAGTAACTGCTTTTCAGCTGCAGTTCCCACAAGGGGGGCAAGGCAGGCAAAAAAAAATAGAATGAGGAGCATGAACCCTTTTATTGGGGAGAAGCCATTCAAATAAGCCAAGGGATCTGGTTTCAGGGGGTTGAGTCTAGCCTTGCTGTCAGCAAGCTGACTGACATCTAGGAAGGCCACGCCCATTTCATGTGCTGTGTGGGGATCATAGACAGAGCAAGCAAAAAGACTCTTACTGTTGCCCACCCCAAGAGAGGGGCAACATGGGTTCAGTCCACCCTGTGTGCTCAATGCTCTTTGTTGAGAGCCACAGCCAAAGGGGCCCCAGCAAACTTCCAGCTGCCAGCAAACTTCCAGCTGCCGGCTGATGATTGGATCACAGCAGCCCCAGCAACATCTAGCTGATTGGCTCCTCTGTGGTGATGTTCATTGGGCTGTTTCCCTGCCCTTCAGACTGCCAGCTGGCGATTGGCTCACAGCGCCCCCAGCAACATCTAGCTGATTGGCTCCTCTGCGGTGATGTTCATTGGGCTGTTTCCCTGCCCTTCAGACTGCCAGCTGATGAATGGCTCACAGCGGCCCAGCAACATCTAGCTGACTGGCTCCTCCACGGAGCTGCTCATTGGGGGACTTCTTTGGCTCCGCCCACGCGACCCAGCCAATCGGCCTCAAGAACAGGAGGATTGTGGGAGGTGGTGAGGGTTGTGTGGGGGGGAGAGGCTTGTGGAAGCCGGTGGTGGCAGTTGGGCTCTGGGGGTTTTTTCCTGAGGAGCTGTTTTGTTTGGTGTTTGTAGTTCTAAAAATAAAGTTAGTTTCTTTTGACAAGTGGCTCCTGAATTGTGCCCAGCCAGACTGTGGCATTTGGTGGCTCGCACAGGGAGCGACTGAGGGTAAGTAAACTGCTCACCCCTGAGGGCAGGGCGAGAGGATGGGTAGCCATTCTAAGATTCCTCTTTTGTTTTGCTTCATTTTTGTTTTAACTTGCCTGTCCCTGGAGATGAGTGAGACGGAAGAAAAACCGCTCACATCTGAGGAAAAACTATTTGCGTCTGAGGAACAGATAGGGAGAAAGGACGGATACACATTTCAGGAGGATAGAAAGGCTGATATAATGATTTTGTGTGGTTCCAATTTTATTTCATTCTGTCTCGGTTTTGTTTGGTGTTATCTTGTTGGGTTGTATTATAGTAGAAATACAGGATCAGCAATTAGTAAAAAACAAACCGAAAGACTGTTAAGTAAATTGTTAGAGGAAGGAGGCATCTCAGTAAAATCAAGAACAGTCAGGGCATACGTTGATACAATACAACAAAGTAGCCCATGGCTTTTTAAGGAGGAGTTGTTAGATATATCACACTGGGACCATCATGGTGAAGATTTAAAAAGAATAGAAAAGAACAACCCAGGGACTCTGCCAGTTGGCACATTGACATTGTGGGCGTTGGTATCTGGTTTGCTTAGTCCAAAGCCTTCAATTCAGACAAAGGTAGAGGAAGGAGAAGACATATTGATTCAAGTAAAAGAGAAGGTCTCTCAAATTAGTCAGAGGAAAAGATTCAAGTAAAAGAGAAGGTCTTTCGAGCTAGTGAGACAGAGGAAGGAAGTTTAGAGCAGAAAAAGCCATCAGGGGAAAAGTTACAACAGGAGACTGCTAATAACACCTTTCTATCAGAGAGCGTAAGTGTCCAACCATCAGCACCACCTCTACAGGAGACTGCTACTAACAGCATTCTATCAACAGAGGACATAAGTGTCTAATCAACAGCACCACCTCCATATGCTAGGAGACTCCCAACCCCCGCAGTTGATAGTTGGGATCCTGAGACAGGATCTCAAGTATGCCCTGTATTTGAGGTAGGAGGTCAGCAAATTTACCAGGGTTTAAATTTCAAAACAGTGAAGGAGCTAAAAGAGGCTGTAACAACCTATGGTCCTCAAGCACCCTTCACTGTTAGCTTGGTCGAATCCATTACCAACTTAAACATGACGCCAGCAGATTGGGCTAATATTTGTAAAGCTGTGCTAAATGGAGGACAATACCTGTTATGGAAGGTTGCCAATGAGGAATTTTGCAAGGAGACGGCTAGGCGAAATGCAGCAGCTGGTTATTCTCAGAGAAATCTAGATATGTTGTTAGGAAAGGGACCTTATGAGGATCGGCAGCAACAAATTGCATATGATCCTGGCGTATACTCACAAATTGCTGTATATGCAGTTAAGGCATGGAAGACTTTACAAGGACATGGAGGTTTACAAGGTCAATTATCTAAGATAATACAAGGAGCTAATGAACCTTACGCTGAATTTGTAGATAGGCTTATTCAAACAGCTACCAGAGTTTTTGGGAATACAGAACAAGCAATGCCATTAATAAAACAACTGGCTTATGACCAAGCGAATCGTTGGTGCAGAGATATCATTAGACCATGGAAACAGGAAGATTTAAACACATATATTAAATTATGTAGAGACATTAATGAACAAGAGCAAGTCATGGCAGCTGCAGTAAAACAGGCTTTAGATGCCAGAGACATTAATGAACAAGGGCAAATTGTGGCAGCTGCAGTAAAACAGGCTTTATATACCAGGCCAAGAACATGCTACAATTGTCAACAAACAGGACATTTTAAAAGGAATTGCCCCATAGGAGGAGGGTTTAACAAAACTAGGTATCAAAGGAGTAGAATACCGGGTATTTGCCCACGATGCCATAGAGGGAGACATTGGGCTAATGAATGCCGTTCTCAAACCACCATAGAGGGTACTCCATTACATTGGGCTAATGAATGCCGTTCTCAAACCACCATAGAGGGTACTCCATTATCAAAAAACGAACAAGGACAAGGTGTTTATCCACAATATCGTGGACAAAGGCATCGGGCTCCGTTGCCAAAAAATGGACAGGGGGCCCCAATGCTCCGGGGCCCCAAACCACAAATATACGGAGCACTGGAAGAACCCAGCAACCCCATCAGGGTAGTGACCAGGACACATTGTCCATCAGATCCCTCTTCAGAAAAACCAGAGGGAGCGCAGGGTTGGACATTTGTGCCTCTGCCAGATCAGTACTAACTCCAGAGATGGGAGTTCAAATCATTCCCACAGGGGTAAAAGGACCTCTTCCCAAAGGAACAGTAGGCTTATTATTGGGACGCAGCTCTTCTACTCTAAAAGGACTTTTGATAAGTCCTGGGGTAATTGATCCCGATTATGAAGGTGAAATAAAAATTATACCCAGTTCTCCAAAGGGTATATCAATAATTTCACCAGGAGATAGAATAGCACAGTTACTAATAATACCAAGCCTACATGATAAATTTTCCAGTCATGCTGTAGAAAGAGGTTCCAAGGGATTAGGCTCCACAGGTGTAGATTGGGCTATGCTTTCTTTAAATTTGGATTCTCGCCCCATGCTAAAACTAAATATTCAAGGACATGAATTTAATGGGCTACTGGATACAGGTGCAGACCTTAGCATCATCTCTCATCAAGAATGGCCAAAACATTGGCCATTACAACAAGCCACTCAAACGCTTCGAGGCCTAGGAGTGGCGACTAATCCCGATAGAAGCGCAATGGTATTAGATTGGAAGGATCCTGAAGGATGTGAAGGAACTATACAGCCATATGTATTGGATCATCTTCCCATAAAGTTATGGGGACGAGATGTCTTAGATCAATTAGGTTTGACATTAACAAATAACACCAATCAAAATGCACCCACTATTATGGCTAGACAAGGTTTTAGGAAAGGAAAAAGATTAGAAAACAAGAACAAGGTATAGCAGCACCAATACAAATAGATCAAGGAACAGACAGACATGGGTTGGATTTTCAGAAGGGGCCACTGAGACAATAAAAATTACATGGAAATCAGAAAGACCAGTATGGGTTCCTCAGTGGCCCTTGACTAAAGAAAAGATACAAGTAGCCCATGATCTGGTCAAACAACAATTAGTGGAAGGACATATACAACCTTCTGTATCTCCCCATAATACTCCCATTTTTGTCATCAAAAAGAAATCTGGTAAATGGAGATTATTGCAAGATTTAAGAGCCATTAATAATGAAATGGTCATTATGGGACCTGCTCAATCGGGGATTCCTCAATTGTCTGCTTTGCCAAAAACTTGGTATGTTTTAGTTATAGATATTAAAGATTGTTTTTTTACAATTCCAATTCATCCTGAGGATAGTCCACGTTTTGCATTTACTATCCCTGCACTGAATCATGAAGGTCCTGATCAGAGATATGAATGGAAAGTACTCCCTCAAGGGATGGCTAACATCCCAACTATGTGTCAAATTTATGTTAACAAAGTAATCCAGCCACTTAGAAATCAAAATCCTGAACTACAAATATTTCACTATATGGATGATGTATTATTAGCACACAAAGATAAAAACACATTGCTAGAATGTTATGCCACACTTATAAATTTATTAAAAAATTATAATCTAGAGATAGCAATAGATAAAGTAAATTAAATTTTCCAATTAATTATTTAGGAGTTCTATTATCCTCAACCATGGTCCGTCCACCAAAAATTCAAATACGAGTAGATCAACTCAAATCACTTAATGACTTTCAAAAGTTATTAGGAGACATAAATTGGATAAGGCCTTATCTAGGTATACCAACAGGAGAGTTGGGACCTTTATTTGATATCCTAAAAGGTCCATCAGATCCAAATTCACCCCGAATGTTAACGCCTAATGTAAGAAAGGCATTAAAAATCATTGAAACATATATGGAAAATATGCATTTGGATAGAATTGATATAAGTTTGCCTTTATTATTTATTGTACTACCAACAAAAAATATTCCTACAGGAGTATTTTGGCAAGAAGGTCCATTATTATGGATACATTTATCTTATTCTCCTAACACTATTCTTACTAGGTATCCTGAGGCTGTAGGACAATTAATACTCAAAGGAATAAAAACAGCAAAGGGAGTATTTGGAATTTCTCCCAATAAAATTATTACTCCATATACTATGAATCAAATTGATGAATTAGCTAATGAGTTAAATACTTGGGCACTAAACATGTGCAAATCTAATGTTTCATTTGATAACCACTTACCATCTAATCCTTTATTGTGTTTTTGGTCATTGCATCGTGTAATTTTTCCAAAAATGACAAGAAAAACACCTATCATGAATGCTCCAAATATATTCACTGATGGGTCAAATAATGGTACAGCAGCAATAGTTACACCTGATCAAACTTTTACATTTTTAGTACCAAACAATCAGCTCAAAAGGTAGAGCTTAATGCAGTATTACAAGCTTTTGTGATGTTTAAAGATTCTGTATTTAATTTATTTTCTGATAGTCAGTATATAGTTAATGCTATAGTATCCCTTGAAGATGCTGGTAGGATTTCCCCTTCTTCTACTGTTTTCTCTTTGTTTTCCACTATACAAAGTTTAATCTGGGACAGAAAAGATCCATTCTTTATAGGACATATCAGGGCACATACAGGATTGCCTGGAGCCCTTAGTTTGGGCAATGATTTAGCAGATAAAACTACACATGACATACATATTTTCTCTACACTAGAAGAAGCTATAAATTTTCATAAAAGGTTCCATGTCAATGCTAGTACTTTACAAAAGCGTTTTAAAATAACTAAGGAACAAGCTAGACAAATAATAAAACAATGTCAAAATTGTGTGACCTTTTTACCACAAGTTAATCTTGGAGTCAATCCTAGAGGATTGATACCTAACCATATTTGGCAGATGGACGTCACACACTTGCCAGAATTTGGAAAATTAAAATATTTGCATGTTACAGTTGATACTTCTTCTGGATTTTTGATGGGCTCCCTTCATGCCGGAGAAAAAACTAAAGATGTTATAGCTCATTGCTTACAAAATTTTGCCACTGTGGGCATTCCAAAACAGTTAAAAACAGATGATGCCCCTGGTTATACTTCTAGCTCTTTTAAACAATTTTGCTCATCATTTGGCATTACTCATATAACAGGAATCCCATACAATCCACAGGGACAAGGCATAGTTGAAAGAGCTCATCAAACTATTAAAATGTACTTATTAAAGCAAAAAGACAGAATTGGGAAGGGGTATATATTCCCCAAAGATAAACTTAAAATAACCCTTTTTACTCTAAACTTTTTAAATTTGGATTCATCAGGACTTAGTGCTGCAGAAAGGCATATGTGTCCAAAAAATGTACATAAGCCCAAGGTACTTTGGAAAGATATTCTAACAGGACAATGGAAAGGTCCTGACCCAGTAATTGTCTGGAGTCGGGGGTCTGTTTGTGTGTTTCCACAGGAAGAACAGCAGCCAATTTGGATTCCGGAAAGATTAACTAAAATCCTGACCCAGTGATTGTCTGGAGTCTGGGGCCTGTTTGTGTGTTTCCACAGGGAGAACAGCAGCCGATTTGGATTCCAGAGAGATTAACTAAAGCGATTTCTACAGACCAAAAAGAAGATGATTTGGCTCAAATCCATAACAGCTGATATCCAAAACTCCAGTTTGGCTATCCTTACATCTGCGACAGAACCAGGATGCTTTTTTCAATATCTATTTTATTATTGCCCTTTCCCATATCATGAAGTTCTATTTTGTTTTTTGAGCTCATACAGACCTAAGTTAATGTTTTGCTGATCAGTTCTATTTTTTTGTTTTTGACTATAGAGTTTTTAAACATTGCAATGGAGATTTCACCTGTAAAAAGTTATAAGGCCTTTACTGTTATGTTATGTGTTGTATGTATTATATTATGTGTGCACACTTGTGTTTTGTGTTATATGTTTGAATGTATGTATGTCCATATATCATATATGATGAGCGCTCATGAAAAAATGAATCCAAATTTTGTTTGTTTACTTTCACCTTTCCTTTTCATTATATTTAATAATTCTCTTCAAGATAATATAAATTGTTGAGAAAATTGTTTTCTTTTCTCTTCAAGATAATGTAAATTGTTAAGAAAATTGTTTTCTTTTAGTGCCTTCTGGAATGTTACATAAGTTTTTCTTAAGCCATTATTGCTAGAATTCCTATCTTCATCCCAGTGCCGGTGAAGACAAAGATAAAACTAATCTACAGTTTCTGCAATAGCCATCACTGAACTGCTTGCATAACTTGCCTAAACTATGTGTCACTTGTATGCATTGTGAACTCACTTGTATGCATTGTGAACTATCTGTTGGTGCAGCGACTTGTGGTAGTGTTGGAGTATTTTTACTGATGATGTCATCGGTGGTGCAATTTTTCCAACAAGAGCCATCAATTGGCTTGGTGTATCTTCCTCCCTTCTGCTTGTCATCACAAAGACCTCTCCACAGGTGTGGCTGTATACTGGACCGGTAGTCAATGACGGGTAAGATCCAATTACAACGGTACCAACCTAAGACAGGAGGCTGACGCCCTGAGGTCAGCTCATCCGAAGACGGGTAAGGACCATACGTAGTATTGGACAACCTAAGGCAGGCACGGTCCCCAAGCCACATGCTTGTTGTTTAAACAGAGAGGGGGAGATGTTGAGAGCCACAGCCAAAGGGGCCCCAGCAAACTTCCAGCTGCCAGCAAACTTCCAGCTGCCGGCTGATGATTGGATCACAGCAGCCCCAGCAACATCTAGCTGATTGGCTCCTCTGTGGTGATGTTCATTGGGCTGTTTCCCTGCCCTTCAGACTGCCAGCTGATGATTGGCTCACAGCGGCCCCAGCAACATCTAGCTGATTGGCTCCTCTGCGGTGATGTTCATTGGGCTGTTTCCCTGCCCTTCAGACTGCCAGCTGATGAATGGCTCACAGCGGCCCCAGCAACATCTAGCTGATTGGCTCCTCCACGGAGCTGCTCATTGGGGGACTTCTTTGGCTCCGCCCACACGACCCAGCCAATCGGCCTCAAGAACAGGAGGATTGTGGGAGGTGGTGAGGGTTGTGTGGGGGGGAGAGGCTTGTGGAAGCCGGTGGTGGCAGTTGGGCTCTGGGGGTTTTTTCCTGAGGAGCTGTTTTGTTTGGTGTTTGTAGTTCTAAAAATAAAGTTAGTTTCTTTTGACAAGTGGCTCCTGAATTGTGCCCAGCCAGACTGCGGCAGCTCATAGTTCACACACACAGCCCATGGCTGGCTTGCCACAGCTTCACATTCTCATCACTCAAGACTAAGAGGTACTTGGTTCCTATGTGGCAGCTTCCCCCTTTCTTAATATTAAAAAAAGGCAATTAGGGAATTATATCTTTCAGTCACTAGACTCTTGGTCTGAGGTATCATGATCTAGTATTGAAACACAGAAGAAGTTAATAGAAAATATCATTTCAATAACATAATTAACTTTGGAAGATCCAGTTTATTGTTATTACTTTGCCAACACTCATCAGAAGATTCTTAATCTTTTCCCAATTTTATTGTGAAGCATTGCAGTTGGCCATAGTAACACAGACATTTTTATTTGGCATGGCATTTAAGCCTTTCCACAAACCATAGAGCAGGGGGCTCATTTGCATTATTCATTACAGTGGCTTCTAGAGCATTTTTATTGATTTAAAAAAATAAATGACAGTGGAATGCATTACAATTCTTATTACACATATACAGTACAATTTTTCATATCTCTGGTTGAATATAAAGTATGTTGACACCAATTTGTGTCTTCATACATGTACCTTGGATAATGATGTCTATCACATTCCACCATCCTTGCTAATCCCCTGCCCCATCCCTTTCCCTCCCACCCCTCTGCCCTATCTAGAATTTATCTATTCCTCCCATACTTCCCCTTCTACTCCACCATGAGTCAGCCTCCTTATATCAGAGAAAACATTTGGCATTTGTTTTTTTATTTTGGGGGGAGAGGGTTGGCTAACTTCACTTAGCATTATCTTTTCCAGCACCACCCATTTACCTGCAAATGCCATGATTTTATTCTCTTTTATTGCTGAGTAATATTCCATTATGTTTATATGCCACATATTTTTTATCCATTCTTCTACTGAAGAGCATTGAGCTTGGCTCCACAGTTTAGCTATTGTGAATTGTGCTGCTATAAACATTGATGTGGCTGTGTCCCTGTAGTATGCTGGTTTTAAGTCTTTGGGGTATAGAACGAGGAGAGGGATAGCTGGGTCAAATGGTGGTTCCATTTCCAGATTTCCAAGGAATCTCCATACTGATTTCCATATTGGCTACACCAATTTGCAGTCCTATCAGCAGTGTATGAGTGTACCTTTTCCCCCACATCCATCCACCTGGAAAAGGTGACAATTCCTATTGTAGAATGAGTAGGGCAATAATACATTGGTGGATATTTTATGTAACTGACTGGCCTTTATAGGAAAGTTATATTTCAACGATCTTCTATTTGGACAATTGTCCAGATATATAATCATAATTACTAAGGATCAGCATAATCAGCTTATTTAAGTTTCTCATATGATGTCTTTTGCTCAGAAGATACTCCCAGATAGCCTGTTTACCGTAGGATCAACATATAGGGATAACTGACCATTACAGTCAGTACAAGTAATCTAGTTACATGAGTGGACTTTCCAGTACACATTGCAATGTATGTTAAAAGTGGCCCTAAGAAATGGGTCCATATAAGTTTGTTCATAATTTTTAGTTACCTGACAAGCCTGTGAAGCTGCATGGCTATAAACTCTGCAGCTGGAAATTTACCTTCCTGAGCCAGGATTTTCAGTCATTTTAACAATGACTGGTTTAAACTCTATCTTTTGAAATTTGATTTAATTTGTTGATCATGTTCAGTAGCAGTAAGACTCAACATTACAATTTAAAAAATTTAAAATATTTTGTAAGATCTATTATGTGCCTGTAGGGTCTTGTTCCTCCCCCTGTTTTAATGTATTAACATTGAATGAAAGGCTAGAATAAATCATAATATCATTAGTGTAAATTATAGACAATAGTACAAGTATTTAAATGATAAAAAATATTTGTTATCTCTAGCTGGTTGTGAGACTTGACGAAAGTAATTTAAAGGGATCATGGTAAATAGAAATTTGTCCTGGGAGCCCTGCGGAGCCGCTGCCTGGGACAGAGCCCAGGCCTGTGATTGAAAACATCAAGTCATGAGCCAAGGTGGAGGGAATCCATCACGACTTCAGCGCGAGCAGTAAGGCTGCAGCCCCAGGTGCACGGCTCTATCGGCCCCATCTCCTTCTCCTCTCCGCCTCTCCACCTTGCTTCTCCCCAGCTGTCTCTCCTCCCAAGCTCAGTCTCTAAATCTAGATTTCAATTTCTTTCCCCCAACCTGCCCGCTCTCCCGCGTGTCCGGTACCCGGCCACCGCGGCCCCGAGGCGCCGCCTCCCCTCCCCCAACCCGCACCCCCTCTCTGGGGGTCCCGAAGGCCGCTGCCGCCGCCGCTGCTGCAGCCGCCTCCCACAGAGCACCATAGAGCAGATTCTTCACCGCGCGAATGAGCTGCCGAATTAAATGAAACAGCTGATAAGATGAGAGACAATTTAAAATCCAAGTGAACCGAGAACACGCACTGAGCCCTGATCCACTGAATTCAAACTCCCGGTCACCTGCTTCCCGCAGACAAACAGCTATGACTCGGCATTAATCCATCCGGCTGAAACAACTGGTCAGCCCTTCTCATCATACGAAGGTAAATGCCTACCGAGTCTTCATAAGTAGTGGCCACAGGTTTGAAACGGGGCTTGAGAGAGAAGGACCCACCCGTTGCATTGGTAGCCCAGCAAAGGGAAACAACGTCATCAGACTGCTGTGGAGGAGATAACTTCATTGAAACCGACAGCTACAGGTGTGTGATCCCACAGCTTTCCCTCTCCACACATCGGGAAAACCTTAAGGGCCACTCCCAGCTCTCCCGTAAGGGCCCCTCCCAGCTCTCCCACGAGTGCTACAGCCAGCCCGAGGGAATCAGAGGTGGTGCGGGTCCCGGGGCGCAGATCTACCGCTCCCACCAAGGCTGACTGCTGAGGTCTCTTGCACCAGCTACGGGGAAGTGGATACAGGAGGGCAAGTAAAATCCGCTGAGGATTCTCAGCCCCAAGCTCTACAAACTTAGGGTCTGAGGGAATGGTAAACTGGAAGAGTGTGCCCAGTCGTTCATGAAAACAGGGCTCCCGGGAGCAGCAGACCTGGCTTGTAGCCAGTATTGTGGTGAGAGGGGCCTGGCTAGAGAAAAAGTGGGAAGTGACTAGACACAAGAGGAGGCCCTAGACACTCAGGATTGGAGTCTCGCCCAGTCTGGGAGGAGCTGCTGCACAGTGATTGGTTCCCGCATATTGACAGGAGAAACTTGGCCTGGTGGACAAAGTGCCACCTACTGGAAGAGAAGTTAATCAAACTCTAAGACGGCATTTATTAGGTTTTTTTTTTGTTTTTTTTTTGTTTTTTTTTTTTTTTGATTTGGGTTTTTCTTTCAGTTTCATTTTTTTCTTTCTTGTTGTTTAATTAATTTTTTTTTACAAAATATTTTTTTAAAATTTTTTTCTACTAATTTGAATTTAAATTTTTTTAATTATTATTTTTTTAATTATTATTATTTTTTTTAATCTTTTTTCTTTTTTAGTTCCTATTTTTTTCTTCTTTAGTCTTTTCATTTCTCTTATCCCCCCTTTCCTTGAATTCTACCGGCCTACTCTCATTCTCTTTAGTGACTTCACCCCTTCCCTTCTAATACCTTTCCTCCCAAACATCAAATTAATTTATAGGAGTAAACAGTAACCCAGCAGTCAAACAGAACAAGAAGTAACATGAGCAGCTTCAAAAAACAAGGAAGAAAAGGACTACAAACAATGCAGGACAGCCTAAATATTCAGGAGGACGCAAAGTCATCAGAAAAATGGTCATATAAAGAACTCAAGGAACACCTTAGACAGATGGAATGGAACCTTAAGGAGGATACAAGACAGCAAATTCAAGCAGCGAAAGAACACATTGAGAATGAATTTCATAAACAGATAAAAGAAGAAGTTAAGCATCTCTATCAGGAGATAGAGATTATAAAAAATAATCAAACAATAATTCTAGAAATGAAGGAAACGATAAACCAAATTAAAAACTCAATTGAGAGTATCACTAACAGAGTGGAGCAAGTAGAAACCAGAACGTCAGATAATGAAGACAAAATATACCATCTTGAAAAGAGTCTAGCCAACTCAGAAAGGCTGGTAAAAAATCACGAGACAAACATCCAAGAGTTATGGGATAACATGAAGAAACCAAACTTACGAGTCATCGGGATAGAAGAAGGTACAGAGATTCAAACCAAGGGAATGAGTAACCTGCTGGATGAAATAATTACAGAAAACTTTCCAGAAATAAAAAAGGAAACAGATATACAAATGTAAGATGCATACAGGACACCAAGCACACAAAATCACAGTAGACCAACGCCAAGACACATTGTTATGAAGATATCCAATATACAGAACAAAGAGAAAATATTAAAAGCTACAAGAGAAAGGAGACAGATTACATTTAGGGGTAAACAAATACGGTTAACAACGGATTTTTCATCACAGACACTGAAAGCAAGAAGGTCATGGAACAATGTATTTCAAACACTGAAAGACAATGGATGCCAAACAAGAATCCTGTATCCAGCAAAATTAAGCTTCAGGTATGACAATGAAATAAAAATCTTTCATGATAAACAAAAGTTAAAAGAATTTGCAGCCAGAAAACCAGCATTGCAAAGCATTTTGAGCAAAACACTACATGAAGAAGAAATGAAAAACAATAACCAAAACCATCAGTAGGAAGTGCCTCAGTAAAGACAGAGGGCGAGGGGAAAGACAACCATGGTGAAACAAACTAAAATTTTTTTTTTTAAAAAAAAAAAGGATAAACAATCAATCATGGATGGAAGATCAAACCATATATCAATAGTAACTCTGAATGTTAATGGCTTAAACTCTCCAATATAGCGACATAGGCTGGTATCATGGATTAAAAAAACAAATCCAACAATATGCTGCCTCCAGGAGACACATCTGATTGGAAAAGACATACACAGGCTAAAGGTGAAAGGATGGGAAAAAATATACCATGCACATGGTCCTCGCAAGCAAGCAGGGGTGGCCATCCTCATATCGAATAAAATCGACTTCAAGACTAAGTTAATCAAAGGGGATAAAGAAGGTCATTATATACTGTTAAAAGGAACCATTCACCAACAAGACATAACAATTATCAATATTTACGCACCAAATAATGGTGCTGCGACATTCATAAAAAAAATTCTTCTCAAATTCAAGAATCAAATAGACCACAACACAATAATTATGGGAGACTTCAACACACCACTCTCACCATTGGACAGATCCTCCAAACAAAAGTTGAATAAAGAAACTATCGATCTCAATACCACAATCAATAACCTAGACTTAACTGACTTATATAGAATATATCAACCATCATCAAATGGCTATACTTTTTTCTCAGCAGCACATGGATCCTTCTCAAAAATAGACCATATATTATGCCATAGGGCAACCTTCAGTAAATATAAAGGGGTGGAGATAATACCATGCATTTTATCTGATCATAATGGAATGAAACTGGAAATCAATGATAAAAGAAGGAAGGAAAAATCCTACATCACATGGAAAATGAACAATATATTACTGAATGATCAATGGGTTACAGAAGACATAAAGGAGGAAATCAAAAAATTCTTAGAGATAAACGAAAATACAGACACAACATATCGGAATCTATGGGACACAATGAAAGCAATTTTAAGAGGAAAATTCATCGCCTGGTGGTCATTCCTCAAAAAAAGAAGAAACCAACAAATAAATGAGCTCACACTCCAACTCAAAGCCCTAGAAAAGGAAGAGAAAAACAACAGCAAATGTAGCAGAAGGCAAGAAATAATTAAAATCAGAGCAGAAATCAATGAAATTGAAACAAAAGAAACTATTGAAAAAATTAACAAAACTAAAAGTTGGTTCTTCGAAAAAATAAATAAGATCGACAGACCTTTGGCTATGCTAACGAAGAGAAGAAGAGAGAGAACTCAAATTACTAACATACGGGATGAAAAAGGCAATATCACAACTGATGCTACAGAAATACAGAAAACAATTAGAAATTATTTTGAAAACCTATATTCCAATAAAATAGAGGATAGTGAAGACATCGATAAATTTCTTAAGTCATATGATTTGCCCAGACTGAGTCAGGAGGATACACACAATCTGAACAGACCAATATCAATGGATGAAATTGAAGAAACCATCAAAAGACTACCAACCAAGAAAAGTCCAGGACCGGATGGGTATACAGCGGAGTTTTACAAAACCTTTAAAGAAGAATTAATACCAATACTTTTCAAGTTATTTCAGGAAATAGAAAAAGAGGGAGCTCTTCCAAATTCATTCTATGAGGCCAACATCACCCTGATTCCGAAACCAGACAAAGACACCTCAAAGAAAGAAAACTACAGACCAATATCTCTAATGAACCTAGATGCAAAAATCCTCAATAAAATTCTGGCGAATCGAATACAAAAACACATCAAAAAAATAGTGCACCATGATCAAGTAGGATTCATCCCTGGGATGCAAGGATGGTTCAACATACGGAAATCAATAAATGTTATTCACCACATCAATAGACTTAAAGATAAGAACCATATGATCATCTCGATAGATGCAGAGAAAGCATTTGACAAAGTACAGCATCCCTTTATGTTCAAAACATTAGAAAAACTAGGGATAACAGGAACTTACCTTGACATTGTAAAAGCTATCTATGCTAAGCCTCAGGCTAGCATTATTCTGAATGGACAAAAGTTGAAGGCATTCCCTCTAAAATCCGGAACAAGACAGGGATGCCCTTTATCTCCACTTCTATTCAATATAGTTCTCGAAACACTGGCCAGAGCAATTAGACAGACGAAAGAAATTAAAGGCATAAAAATTGGAAAAGAAGAACTTAAATTATCACTATTTGCAGATGACATGATTCTATACCTAGAAGACCCAAAAGGGTCTACAAAGAAACTACTAGAACTAATAAATGAATTCAGCAAAGTGGCAGGATATAAAATCAACACGCATAAATCAAAGGCATTTCTGTACATCAGCGACAAAACTTCTGAAATGGAAATGAGGAAAAACACTCCATTCACAATATCCTCAAAAAAATAAAATACTTGGGAATCAACCTAACAAAAGAGGTGAAAGATTTATACAATGAAAACTACAGAACCCTAAAGAGAGAAGTAGAAGAAGATCTTAGAAGATGGAAAAATATACCCTGTTCATGGATAGGCAGAACTAACATCATCAAAATGGCGATATTACCAAAAGTTCTCTATAGATTTAATGCAATGCCAATCAAAATCCCAACGGCATTTCTTGTAGAAATAGATAAAGCAATCATGAAATTCATATGGAAAAATAAAAGACCCAGAATAGCAAAAGCAATTCTAAGCAGAAAGTGTGAATCAGGCGGTATAGCAATACCAGATTTCAAACTATATTACAGAGCAATAGTGATAAAAACAGCATGGTACTGGTACCAGAACAGACGGGTGGACCAATGGTATAAAATAGAGGACACAGAGACTAATCCACAAAGCTACAACTATCTTATATTTGATAAAGGGGCTATAAGCATGCAATGGAGGAAGGATAGCATCTTCAACAAATGGTGTTGGGAAAACTGGAAATCCATATGCAACAAAATGAAACTGAATCCCTTTCTCTCGCCATGCACAAAAGTTAACTCAAAATGGATCAAGGAGCTTGATATCAAATCAGAAACTCTGCATCTGATAGAAGAAAAAGTTGGCTCCGATCTACAGATTGTGGGGTCGGGCTCCAAATTCCTTAATAGGACACCCATAGCACAAGAGTTAACAACTAGAATCAACAAATGGGACTTAATTAAACTTAAAAGTTTTTTCTCAGCAAAAGAAACAATAAGAGAGGTAAATAGGGAGCCTACATCCTGGGAACAAATTTTTACTCCTCACACCTCAGATAGAGCCCTAATATCCAGAGTATACAAAGAACTCAAAAAATTAGACAATAAGATAACAAATAACCCAATCAACAAATGGGCCAAGGACCTGAACAGACACTTCTCAGAGGAGGATATACAATCAATCAACAAGTACATGAAAAAATGCTCTCCATCTCTAGCAGTCAGAGAAATGCAAATCAAAACCACACTAAGATACCATCTCACCCCAGTAAGATTGGCAGCCACTATGAAGTCAAACAACAACAAGTGCTGGCGAGGATGTGGAGAAAAGGGTACACTTGTACATTGCTGGTGGGACTGCAAATTGGTGCGGCCAATTTGGAAAGCAGTTTGGAGATTCCTGGGAAAGCTGGGAATGGAACCACCATTTGACCCAGCTATTGCCCTTCTCGGACTATTCCCTGAAGACCTTAAAAAAGCATGCTACAGGGATACTGCCACATCGATGTTCATAGCAGCACAATTCACAATAGCTAGACTGTGGAACCAACCCAGATGCCCTTCAATAGATGAATGGATAAAAAAAATGTGGCATCTATACACAATGGAGTACTATGCAGCAATAAAAAATGACAAAATCATAGAATTTTCAGGGAAATGGATGGCACTAGAGCAGATTATGCTTAGTGAAGCTAGCCAATCCCTAAAAAACAAATACCAAATGTCTTCTTTGATATAATGAGAGCAACTATGAACAGAGTAGGGAGGAAGAGCAGGAAGAAAAGAATAACTTTAAACAGAGACATGAGGTGGGAGGGAAAGGGAGAGAAAAGGGAAATTGCATGGAAATGGAGGGAGACCCTCATTGCTATACAAAATTACATATAAGAGGTTGTGAGGGGAATGGGGAAATAAACAAGGAGAGAAATGAACTACAGTAGATGGGGCAGAGAGAGAAGTTGGGAGGGGAGGGGAGGGGGGATAGTAGGGGATAGGAAAGGTAGCAGAATACAACAATTACTAATAAGGCATTATGTAAAATTGTGGATGTGTAACCGACGTGATTCTGCAATCTGCATTTGGGGTAAAATTGGGGGTTCATAACCCACTTCAATCTAATGTATGAAATATGATATGTCAAGAGCTTTGTAATGTTGTGAACAACCAATAAAAAATTAAAAAAAAAGAAAGAAATTTGTCCTTTACTAAACGTAAGACTTGATTTTTTACTTTAACAGAATTTCAAAAAATAAAGAATACAATAAGTTGTATATAAAAACTTGTATTTTGAAATTAGCTCTCTTTAAATAATTATCTTAATTTGGAATGAAGTTAAAGACAGAGTTTTAAAATTAGGAGTGGCAGTCTTTACTAGGGGCATGAGAAAAATATAGACATCTATACAAAATAGGAGGTACATATGCTAAATAAGCCTACAGAAGATATTTTGGTTTTTCCATTAATAAAAAGTGAAATAGAGAAATAAATAGTCTTTTATCTACAAATGCATAAAAAACTGTCATTATTGTTATCAAATTTAGTGATGACCTAAGTAGGGGGAGTGTCTCAAATATTAATGGGTAAAAACAAATCAACAGTATTGTTTAAGAGAGTGATCTAATTTAGGATTTTATATAACATTGAGCTAGAAATGACATTTTGAGGGATTTTATGTCAAAACAATCTTTGTGTATAAAGAAACGGTTGTATGAGCATCCTTAATAATTTTATTTAATGTAGTAAAATTAGCTCTAATAATTATGTATAATTTATGACTTTACCAATTTTAAAAACATTGTATGTAGGGCATTGTCTCATATTATTAAACTTGAGAAAAAGTCTATCATGTTAGATTTTTAATTGAAAATAGCTATTGGCTATTGAGCTGATTTATTTATGGCTGTCTGTCTAATATTTTAGAGATAACTATTTTTGGAATTATTTTTTTAAGTGATAAACTGTTGACAGGGGCTCAAAGTAAGACCCTGTTTTAATATTTAGAGACTTTCAAAATATTTAAAAAATAATAGAAAAACAAAATTTACTTCTCTATAGGAAAAAAATCCCCCATATCAATATTACATTAAAAATCTTGCCCTTTGTTTTCTCACTCTCCAAGTGAAGATTCCTAACATATAACCCCCCCAAAAAATCTTTACCTAATATTTCAAAATATAAAAATTCACAAAAACAATACCCACCCCCCAAATCTACAAAAACACTTTTCCTGTGGGAGAGGACCAAATTAGCAATATATCCTTTACCAATCATCTTAATTTCTGTGGTACTTCCAATTTTCTAATTTCTCATTTTTTGATGTCTATTTCTTGTCCCCAGAATTGCAAAAAAGTTTAAAGTCACTGACTTTATTTTGTCTAATTTCCCCTTTTATAAATCCACCCTTGATACTCTGAAATCCTAAGCATGCTTAACTTCTGGAGAAAAATTCCAAATCCATTAAATTTCTAAAATTTACTCTGGAAGTCCCTGTTCGGGCACCAATTGTCACATCACACAACTAAACCAATCAGGGTCACTCCAAGTGAATTTTGGGACTAAATAAAGACACAGATACATACAGTACCTTTTCTTTGGGTTCAGTGACTGCTCTTCAGCTGCAGCTCCCACAAGGGGGGCAAGGCAGGCAAGAAAGAGAGCAAGGAGCATGTGCTGAACCCTTTTATTGGGTGAGAAGCCATTCAATAAGCCAAGAGGTAAGGTTTCAGAGGTTTGAGTCTAGCTTCGTGAATCCTTGCTGTCAGCAGGTTGACTGACATCTAGGAAGGCCACACCCATCTTGTGTGTTGTGTGGGGATCATAGGCAGATCAAGCAAAAAGACATTATTGCCCGCCCAAACAGAGGGGCAACATGGGTTCAGTCCACCCTGTGTGCTCAATGCTCATAGTTCACACACACACACACACAGTTCATATCTGGCTTGCCTCATCTCCATACTCTCATTGCTCAAGGCTAAGGGGCGCTCAGTTCTTATGTGGCCACTCCCAACACTTCCCCCCTCGTGAATATCACATATTACACTACTTCTGTTCTCTATCCACCATCTGAAATTTTAAACCATCTTAACAAATTTTCTGCTTGTACTATAGATAGTTATTTAATTCATTTTGCTTTAATGCAAGAAAGCAGTAGATGCCTTAGCAGGAGTTATTAGGTTTAAGGCTATACATTGTGTACACTGGGTGCTGTTGATATTGGTCTCACCATTAAAGGTGAAGTACTGGAAACTTTCAGGGACACTATAAGTATGCAGGGTAGAAATTTATGCTGCCTTAGATTTATACTTCTAGATGAGGGATTTTATGTCAAAACACACAACATGAAAAAACAAGGGAATAAAATTGCCCTGAACAAACCAATATGCTTGAACAACAGAAACCACTGATAACACAGTATAAGAAATGTCCAAGAAGGAGTTCAGATTGTACATAGTTAAATTGCTATGTAAAGTAAAGGATAGTATAAGGAGTGAAATAAAATAAAAAATACAGGAAGTGAAAGACCACTTTAATAAAGAGTTAGAGATCATAAAAAAAAAGCCGACATCCTCAAAATGAAGGAATCAGTAAACCAAATTATAAATTCAATAGAAAGCATCACCAACAGACTAGACCACTTGAAAGACAGAACCTTAGACATTGAAGACAAAATATATAATCTTGAAAGTAAAGTTGAACATGCAGAGAAGATTGTAAGAAACCATGGAGAGAACATCCAAGAATTATGGGATAACATGAAAAGAACAAATTTAAGAGTTATTGAAATACATGAAGGAGCAGAGATCCAAACCAAAGGAATGCACAATCTTTTTAATGATATAATAGCAGAAAATTTCCCAAACCCAAAGGAAAATCAAATACAAAAGGCTTACCATACCACAAATGTACAAAATTACAGCAGACCCACACCAAGACACATTATAATTAGAATGAATAACACAAAAAATAAAGATAAAATCTTAAAGGCTGTGAGAGAAAAAAATCAAATTATGTATTGGGGGAAACCAGTTTGGATCTTTGATTTCTCAACCCAGACCCTCAAAGTTAAGAGTCCTGAAATAATATATTTTGAGCTCTGGAAGAAAATGAATGCCAACCAAGAATTTTATTTCTAGCAAAATTAAGTTTCAGATTTGAAGATGAAATTAAAACATTCCATGATAAACAAATTTAAAGAATTCACAACTAGAAAGCCTACACAACAGAGATTCTCAACAAAATATTCCATGAGAATGAAGTTTTTAAAAAAGTGAAAACCAGCAAAGAGAGGATCTACACTAAAGGGACATTCTAACCAAATGAGAAACTAAGACAAATCAAAAACCAGAAATAAATCAAAAACAAATCATATCTCAATAACCTTGAATGTTAACAGCCTAAACTCATCAATCAAAAGACATAGACTGGCAGATTGGATTAAAAAGCAAGACCCAACAACAGACTCACCTCATGAGCAAAGACATCCACAGACTGAAGGTAAAAGGGTGGGAAAAAACTTATCACTCATATGGTTTGCATAAATAAGCAGGGGTTTTCATTCTTAGATAAGGTAGACTTCAAACCAAAGTTAATCAGAAGAGACAAAGAACATTTTATACTTATTAAGGGAAGTGTATATATATATATATATATATATATATATATGCAGAACATAACAATTATAAATACTTATGCCAAACAATGGAGCATCTATGTATATCAGAAAAAACCTTCTCAATTTCAAGAGTCAAATAGACTGCAATACAATAATACTGGGTGACTTTAACACACCTCTGTCACTACTGGATAGATCTTCCAAACAAAAATAAGGAAGCTATAGAACTAAATAATACAATCAATGATTTAGACTTAACAGACATACATAGAATATTTCATCCATTAATTAGCAAATATACTTTCTTCTCAGCAGCACACGGCTCCTTCTCTATAGTAGACCATAAATTATGCTACAAAGCAATTCTTAGTAAATACAAAAAAAAAGATAAAACCCTGCATTCTCTGAGACCACAATGGATTGAAATTAGAAATCAATGATAAAATAAAAAATAGAAGCTATTGTAACAAATGGAGACTAAGTAATACACTATTGAATGGTGAATGGATAGTAGAAGAAATCAAGGATGAAATTTAAAAAATGAGAACACTGATACAACATATCAAAAATCACTATGAAGGCAGTACTAAGAGGAAAGTTTATTGCATTGAGCACATTCATTAAAAGAATAAAAACTCAACAAATAAATGACCTAACATTACATCTCAAAGTCCTAGAAAAAGAACAAATCAACACCAAAATCAGAGAAGGCAGGAAATAATTAAAATCAGAGCTGAAATCAATAAAATCAAAACAAAAGAAACAATTGAAAAAAATTGACAAAACAAAAAGTTGGTTCACTAAAAAAATAAATAATATAGATAAGCCCTGGTCATGCTAATGAAGAGAAAAAGAGATAAAACTCAAATTACTAAAATACAAGATGAAGAAGGAAATATCATAACGGACATGTCTGAAATACAGAAGAGAATTAGAAACTATTTTAAAAATTTATACTTCAATAAAATAGAAAATATTGAAGGCATAAACAAATTTCTAGAGGCACATGACTTACCGAAACTGAATTAGGAAGTCATAAACTATTTAAACAGATCAATTTCAAGTAATGAAATAGAAAATACCATCAAAAGCCTACCAAACAAGAAGAGCTCAGGACCAGATGGATTCTCAGCCAAGTTCTACAAGACTTTCAAAGAAGAAATAACACCAACACTCCTCAAAGTATTCCATGAAATAGAAAATAAAGGGACCCTTCCAAACTTATTCTACAAGGCCAATATCACCGTGATATCAAAACCAGGCAAAGATACAGCAAAGAAAGAAAACTTTAGACCAATATCCATGATGAACATAAATGCAAAAATTCTCAATAAAATTCTAGCAAATTGCATACAAAAACATATTTAAAAGATAGTGCACCATGATCAAGTGGGGTTCATCCCAGGGATACAGGGATGTTTCAACATGGAAATCAATAAACGTAACTCATCACATCAATAGACTTAGACAAGAAACTTATGGTCATATCAATAGATGCAGAAAAAACATCTGACAAAGTACAGCACACATTCATGTTCAAAAAAAAAATAGGGATAGTAGGAACATACCTCAACATTGTAAATGCTATATATGCTAAACCCAAGGCCAGCATCATTCTAAATGGAGAAAAATTGAAAACATTCCAGCTAAAAACTGGAACAAGACAGGATGTCCTCTTTCACCACTTCTATTCAACATCATCTTTGAAACTCTAGCCAGAGCAATTATACAAAAGAAAGAAATTAAAGGGATACAAATAGGTAAAGAAGAACTCAAACTATCAGTATTTGCTGATGACATGGTTCTATATCTAGGAGATCCAAAAAAATCCACCAGAAAAATTCTAAGACTAATAAATGAACTCAGCAAAGTAGCAGGATATAAAATCAACACCCATAAATCAAACACATTTCTATACATCAGTGATGAATCCACTGAAAGAGAAATTAGGAAAACTATTCCATTCACAATAGCCTCAAAAATAAAATAAAATACCTGGAAATCAATATAACAAAAGAGGTGAAATACCTCTACAATGAAAACCACAGAACACTAAAGAAGGAAATTGAAGAAAACCTCAGAAGATGGAAAGATCTCCCATGCTCCTGGATAGGCAGAATTAATATTGTCAAAATGGCCATGCTACCAAAAGTGTTATACAGATTTAATGCAATTCCTATTAAAATACCAATGAAATTCTTCATATAAATAGAAAAAGCAATAATGAAATTTATTGGAAAAATTAGAGACCCAGAATAACTAAAGCAATCTTTAGCAAGAAAAGTGAAGCAGGAGGCATCACAATACCAGAACTTAAAACTATAATACAGAGCTATATAGTAACAAAAATGGCATGGTATTGGCACCAAAATAGACTTGTAGACCAATGGTACAGAATAGAGGACATAGAGATAAACCCACATAAATATGGTTATCTTATATTAGATGAGGATTCCAAAAATATTCACTGGAGAAAAGATAGCCTATTCAACAAATGGTGCTGGAAAACCTGGAAATCCCTATGTAGCAAAATGAAATTAAACCTCTATCTCTCACCCTGCACAAAAATCAACTCAAGGTGGATCAGACTTAGGAACTAGAACCGAGACTCTGCAGCTAATAGAAGGAAAAAATAGGCCCAAATCTTCATCATGTCAGCCTAGGATCTGACTTCCTTAACAAGACTCCTAAAGTGCAACAAGTAAATCAAGAATCAATAAATGGGGTGGATTCGAATTGAAAAGCTTTTTTTCTCAGCAGAGGAAATGTGAGGAGAGAGCCTACAGATTGGGAGAAAATCTTTACCACATGCACCTCCAATTAAGCATTACTCTCTAGGATATATAAA
Organism: Spermophilus citellus; assembly: GCF_964194105.1. Lineage (NCBI taxonomy): Eukaryota > Metazoa > Chordata > Mammalia > Rodentia > Sciuridae > Spermophilus > Spermophilus citellus. The sequence continues at coordinate 13,512,388 of NC_138200.1, read as the reverse complement.
GAAGTCAAAAAACACCCAAAAAAACCTTAAAAACAGTCAATAAATGGGATCCTTAGCAGACACTTCACAGAAAAAGAAATACCATATATGAAAGAGTGTTCAACATCTCTAGCAATTAGAGAAATGCAAATCAAAACTACTCTAAGATTTCATCTTGCTCCTGTCAGAATGGAGCAAGAATATAGGCAACAATAAATGTTGACAAGCATGTGGGGGAAAATATACTCATACATTGCTGGTGGGACTGCAAATTGGTGCAACCATTATGGAAAGCAGTATGGAGACTCCTCAGAAAATTGGAAATGGAACCACCATTTGACCCAGTCATCCTACTCCTCGGTCTATACCCAAAGGACTTAAAATCAGCATACTATAGTGATGCAGTCACATCAATGTTCCTAGCATCTCAATTCACAATAGCTAGACTATTGAACCAACCTAGGTGTCCCTCAATGGATGAATGGATTAAAAAATGTGATATATATGCTCAATGGAATATTACTCAGCTTTAAAGAAAAGTGAAATTATGGCATTTGCAAGTAAATGGTTGGAGTTGGAGAATATCATGCTAAGTGAAGTAAACCAATCCCATAAAGCCAAAGGCTGAATGTTTTCTCTGATATATGGATACTGATCCATAATGGGGGGGGGGAGAAAGCATGAGAGGAATGGAGAAAATTTATATATGGTAAAGGGGATGAAGGGGAAAGGTGTGGGCATGGAGGTAGGAAAGACGGTGGAATGAGATGGGCATCATTACCCTAAGTACATGTATGAAGACATGAATGGTGTGACTCTACTTTTTTTAATAACCAGAGACATGAAAAATTGTGCTCTATATGTGTAATACAAATTGAAATGCATTTTTTAATCAAATATAACAAATTAGAATAAATAAATAAATTTAAAATTTAAAAAATCCACCAGAAAACTTCTAGAATTGATGAACAAATTCAGAAAATTAATAGGATACAAAATCAACATAATCAATAGTTTTCCTATGCTCCAATAATGAATCTGATGAGCAAGAAATCAGGAAAATGCTCCTATTCACAATAACCCCCCAAAATGTGCAGAAATAAGTCTATGAATGTGAAAGCCCTTAAAATGGAAACCATAGAACACTGAAGAAAGAAATTAAAGAACACATCGGAAGATGGAATGACCTCCCATGTTCTTAGATTGGCAGGATTAATATCACTAAAATGGCCATATTAACAAAAATTTTCTACAGATATAACGCCATTTCCATCAACATATTAATGTCGTTAATCACAGAAGTAAAAAAAAATGCATATAGAAGAATAGAGCATAGAGAATATCAAAAAACAAGAGCAAGAAGAGTGACACTGGAGGCATCACATTCCATGATCTCAAATTATAATACAGAGTTAGATTAACAAAAGGAGCATGACCAACAGAAAACTTCTAGACCTCATAGAAGAATTCAGAAAAGCAACAGGATATAAAATTCACACCCATAAATAAATAGTGTTCCTATACACCAATGATGAATCATCTGAAAGAGAAATTAGGAAAACTGTGCCATTCACAACAGTCTCAAAAAAAAAAACCCTTGGGAATCAATCTAACAAAAGAGGTGAAAGACTTCTACAATGAAAACTACAGAACACTAAAGAAAGAAATTGAAGAAGACCTTAGAATATGGAAGCATCTCCCATGTTCCTGGAGAGGCAGAATTAATATTGGCAAGATGGCCATATTAATGAAAACATTCTACAGGTTTAATGCCATCCACATCAAAATATCAATGGCATTCGTCACAGAATGAAAAAAAAAATCCTAAAATTCTTATGGAAGAATAAATCACTGAGACTAGCTAAAACAATCGAGAGCAAGAAGGGTGACACTGGAGGTATCACATTACCTGACCTCAAATTATGCTACAGAGCTAGAGTAACAAAAGCAGGGTAGGGGGATCTGTGTTTGTAACTGTGGTCCCTGATGACTTCATGGCTGTGGCATGCTTGGTGCCTGGGAAAGTTTCTGTGCAATAGCATAGGATGCCTGGTTGCTATAGTAATCCCTCCATGCTAGGGTCTTATCAGCTTGGACCTTAATCTTAGGTACTTAACTCCTGGGAATAAAGGAACTTGCTTGCTTGATAGCTACAACGTTTCACCAAGCTCGGGTGCTCCTGGAGCTGCCTGCCTAACAGTAACTTGAGACAATGGACTTTCTTGAGAACTGCACAAAGCTCCTAACATTACATATTGTAACTATAAAATGTAACTGCAGAAAAAACAACCTTACTGATACTCTAAACAATAATGTGGTTATGGTACTAATGACCTAATATAACCTATTGTTATAAATAAACATGAGCCACTTTGCCACCTTCCCTGCCTCCTGCACCTTGTCTTTCTGTCTCCTCTTTATTATTATTTTTCTTTACAAAGCAGCATCCTATTGGCATCAAAACAAACATGAAGATCAATGAAGTAGGATGGAAGACACAGAGACAAACCCACATACTTACAGCCATCTGGTACTTGTCAAAAATATATGGTGAAGAAAAGACAGCTTTTTCATCAAATGATGCTGAGGAAACTACATATCCATATGTAGAAGAATGAAACTAGATTCTTCTTCTCACCCTGTACAAAAGTCAAATCAATAGCCAAACTATGGTGTCCATCCATGGATGAATGCATAAAGTATAGTACATATAGACAATGAAGTTTTATTCACCCATGAGGAAAAATGACATTATGGCTTTTGCAGGAAAATGGATAGAACCAGAGACCATCGTGTTAAGTGAAATAAGTCAAATTCATAAGGTTAAGGGTTATATGTTTTCTCTCATATGTGGAAGCTAGGGGGAATAAAGGAAAACATAGGTGGGGTGGATCTCCCCAAAATCAAAGGGAGATCAGTAGAAGAAAGGAAAAAGTGGAAGGTAGGGAAGGAGGGAGAGGGGAAAGACTAGAGAGTCTTAATGGCCAAATTATTTTGTTATATTGTGTATTTGTACAAATATATAACAACAATTCCCATCAATGTGCACAGCTATAATGCACAAATAAAAAACTAAGGGGAAAATGTAGATCGAAGACCTAAGAATAAGACTAGACACTTTGCAACTGCTAGAACAAAACACAGACTCAACACTACAACATATTGGTACACACACCACCTACCTTCTTTATAAGACCCCTAAAGTTCAAGAAAGAAAACCAAGGATCAATAAGTGCAATGACATCAAATTAAAAAATGTCTGCACAGAAAATAATACAACAGCATGAAGAGAGAACCTATACATAAATTCTGTGGGGTAAATTCATTTCCAGCTCTTCCTCTGACTTGAAATTAATATCCAGAATATATTTTTAAAAATTTAAAACCTAACACCCCCAAATCCCAAATAACCCAAGCAATAAATTAGCAAAAGAACAAAACATACATCATATATGAAAATGTTCAACATCCATAGCCACCATGGAAATACTATTGGACTTTCTGCCACTTATCCATAGTTGTTATTATTTTTTTTAGAGAGAGAGAGAGAGAGAGAAAGAGAGAGAGAGAGAGAGAGAGAGAGAGAATTTTTAAATATTTTTTAGTTTTTTTGGTGGACACAACATCTTTATTTTACTTTTATGTGGTGCTGAGGATCGAACCCAGCACCCTGTGCATGCCAGGCAAGCGCGCTACCACTTGAGCCACATCCCCAGCCCCATAGTTATTATTTTTAAAGCAGGAGATGGGAGAGAGAAGGGTAAGCACAGGTTCTGGGATATGATTAGAAAAAATACATTCCTTGCTTTTATAATTGTGTCAAAATGCATTCCACTTGGGCTGGGGATGTGGCTCAAGTGGTAGCGTGCTCACCTGGCATGTGAATGGCCCGGGTTCGATCCTCAGCACCACATACAAACAAAGATGTTGTGTCTGCCAATAACTAAAAAAATAAATAAATATTAAAATTCTCTCTCTCTCACTCTCTCTTTAAAAAAAATGCATTCCACTGACATGCATAACTAAAAATAACCAATAAAAATAACTACATTGGAACTGCATCTCATCCAAATCAGAATGGCAATTATTAAGAATACAAATAATGGGACTGGGGCTGTAGCTCAGTGGAAAAGTGCTTGCCTCCTATGTGTGAGGCACTAGGTTCAATCCTCAGCACCACATAAAAATAAATAAAGATACTATGTATTCATCTACAACTAAATAAACATTACCCAAAAAAAGAATTCAAATAACAATAACTGTTAGCAAGGATATGGGGAAAATACACTTATACATTGTTGGTGGGACTGCAAATGGATGCAACCACTTTGGAAAGCAATATGGAGATTCATTTAAAAAACTAAAAATGGAGCCACCATTGGACCCAGATTTAACACTCAACATACTGATTTAAAGGAATACAATCAGCATACTGCAGAGGTTCAACAATACCAGTGTTCATAACAGCACAATTCACAATAGCTAAGCTATGGAACCAAGCCAGATACTTATCAACAGTTGAAAGAATAACAAAATTGTGGTTTATATACACAATGAACTATTACTCAGCAATAAGAATGAGTTTATGACATTCACCAGTAAATGAATGGATCTAGAGACTATCATGCTAAGTGTAATAAGCTAATCCCCAAAATCCAAAGATTGAATATTCTCTTTGATATTTAGATGCTAAACCACAATGGGTGGTTGGGGGACAACATAGAAGTTTATTGGATTAGACAAAAGGGAATGAAGGGTAGGGAAGGGTAATAGGAATAGAAAAGACAGTAGAATGAATTGATGTAACTTTCCTGTGTACATATATGAATATACCATAATTAATCTCAACATCATGTACATCTACAAGACTGGGATCCTAATTAAAATCAGATATATTCCATGTTTGTATAAATATATCAAAACAGATTCTACTGTCATGTATAACTAAAAAATAATTTTTTAAAAGAATATAAATAAATGCTTCGAGGACATGGCAGGGAAGAATACACCCATGCCCTGTTGGTGGGACTGCAAGTTAGTACAACCATTCTAGAAAAGCAGTATGGAGATTCCTCAAAAGATTAGGAATAAAACCACCATGTGACCTAGATATTCCATTCTTTCGCAGTTATCCAACAGAACTAAAATAAGCACACTGTACTAATACAGGCACATCAATATTTAGAGTAGTGCAATTCACAATAACCAAGTTATAGAATGATCCTAAGTGCCTTCCAAGAGATTAATGGAAAGAAAATGTGATGTCTATATAGACAATGACATTTTACTAAGTCATAAAAAATGAAATTATGGTATCTGCTTGCAAATGGATGGAACTGAAGAACATCATGATGACTCTCTCTCCTCTCCTCTCCTCTTTTCTTCTCTCTCCTCTCCCTCCCTCCCTCCCCACTTTCCCCTCCTGGCAGTGGAGAACATTCATCTCCTGTTAACAGCCCCTGGAGATAAAGCTTGGCTGTGCAGAAGAGTGGATGGGGAGGTGGGAGGGAAGGAGGTTTCCATAAAATCTCTCTTTCCCTCTCTTTCCCACTGAAAACATTTTGGAAAGTTTGGGTCTGAGAATGTGAAAAGGCAAGATAGGGGTTAGAGAAACTCCCATCCATCTCTTTTATCCTAAACATTGATAGGATCTAACAACAGTAAATGAATGATGTCGTGAATATTTATTGATCACTTACTGCTAGGTAGTAAAAATGCATTAACTCATACACTCCCTATCAAAATAGCCTGAAGTGGACCCTTGGCCCCATAATGCTCAGCAAAGTCACCTATCCCAGGTCACACAACATAACTACCTTATCTAAGCCTAACTATGTCCCAAATCGGTTTGGGGAATAATGTGTGTGCATTTTCATTTGTTTCAAGAGAGAGTTTTAATTACCTTCTTTATTTCTTCCTTGATCTGTTGGTGTTCAAAAGTAAGTCATTTACTTTATATGTATTTGTATAGTTTTTAAAGTTTTTCTTGTTATTTATGTGTAGTTTCACTTTATTAGAATAGGAAAAAATACTCAAAAGTTAATTTTAAATTTTCAATATTTATTGTGGCTTGTTTTGTGACCTATAATATAGCCTATCCTGAAGAATGTTTCATTTGCTAGTGAGGAAAAAATATGTGTTCTACAATTGTTGGACAGACTGTCCTATAGATGTTTATTAGGTCCATTTGGTTTATGATTAAATTAACTCTGCTGTTTCTTTGTTGTTGTTGTTGTTTTCTGGATGCCATCTCCATTGATGAAAGTGAGGTTTAAAGTCTCCTACTATTATTGTATTAGACCCTATCTCCCCCTTTAGGTCTATTAATATTTGCTTTATATACTTTTTTGTTCCAATATTGGGTGCAAATATGTTTGGAATTACTTCTTGACAAGTTGATCCCTTTATCATTATATAATATTTTCCTTATCTCTTTTTATTACTTTTGATTTAAAGTCTGTTTTACCTGCTATAAATATAGCTATTCCTGCTTTCTTGTGGGCTCCATTTGTGTGAAATATTTTATTCCATCCCTTCACTTTCAGCCTATATGTGTCCTTAGAGGTGAGATGAGTTTCTTGGAAGCAGCATAACTTTGGGTCTTGTTTTTTTTATGTATTTTGTCACTCTGAGACTTTTAATTGGACAATTTAATCCATTTACATTTAAAGTAATTATCTATAAGTAAAATCTTCCAACAGCTATTTTGTATTTTGTTTCCTGGTTTTATTGAAGTTCCTTCATTTATTTTATCTCTCTTACAGTCTTCCTTTGTAGTTAAATGATTTGCTCTACTGTTTGTGTTTGATTCTCTACTTACTCATTTTATTTGTCTGATATTCATTTGATGGAAAATACTTACAAAAAATTGTGGGGGTGAGGGGATGGGGTTCTGGAGATCAAATTCAGTTGTCACATATGCCAAGCAAGTGCTCTACCACTAAGTTATGTCCACAGACCCAAACAACATCTTTTCATTACGGTAATTTTAAATGATAATAACTTAACAAGATTGTAAAGACAACAAACAAAGTACACTAATAAAAATCTCTACACTTGCACTCAATTCCTCTCTACAATTTGAACATCTCATGTTCCCTTTCACATTTTTCTTCCTCCTCCTCCTCCTCCTCCTCTTCTTCTTCTTCTTTTTTTTTTGGGGGGGGGGGGTTACAGGAGCACTTAATCACTGACCTACATCCCCAGCCTTTTTATATCTTTTATTTTGAGACAGGGCCTCACTGAGTTGGTGAGGCTGGTTTTAAACTCATGATCCTCCCACCTAAGCCTCCAAAGCCTGTGGGATTCCAGGCATGTGCCACTGCACCCAGCTGTTCAATGTTTTTAATTGCTTTCTTCTCTGTTAAATTTCTCTGAGTGTTCAATTATTTGTGTTTTCTTGAAGCTCACTGAGTTTCCTTAAAGCAGCTGCTTTAAATTCTCCATTCTGCATAAACTTGGTTTGGCACCTTATTGAGACTGTTAGGTGAGTTGTGGCTTCGTGGAAGCTCATGGTTTCTGGATGTCTGGTGCTTGCTGTTCTGAAGCCTCATCACTCACTGAAGAATTACATACTTATTCCAGCCTTCATAATCTGCCTTCGTTTGTGTCCGTCCTTCCAGAAATTTTAAGCAAGCTGTTTATTTCTGAGTCTGCACTCAGTATATTTATTTTGGCCCTAGAGGCCACTCTAAGTCCAGGTTTGCCAGGAATGTTCTGGTAGCATGCTGCTCATATTTTAGCACTGCTGATGTCTTTTTCATCATGAACTGGAGCAGGGTCTAAAATAGCCCATCTCCACAGCCTCTCCCCGGGGCTTGGGTAGACCCAGATGCCTCATCTACAGTCACCAGCTTCTGACTGCACACTGCAGGATTCTCCTAAGCCCTGGAGAGACTCGCCACAAAAGACCATCCCAGGCTCCTGTGCCACACTTATAGCCAACAACACTGCAAAGCTGTGTTATTGTGTTATGCTCTAGGCTCACAGTCCACCCAGTCCAGAGCAGCAGTGGGGAGGACCAAAGCCCATGCCCTAATGGCTTGCCTATTGCTTGTAGCCCTGCTCCCAGGCAGGTGCACTATTGCTCTCTCCTCTTCTGTCCCAGGCTGGAGGAGAGGTAGTGTAGGTCATCAATCCCCCAGCTAAGCATCCCCAATGGCCCAGTCCACAGGTATTGGCCTGGAGGTAGGAGTTGTGGGGCTCTACCCCATGTGGTGTTCCATTCTACTAAGCCTGGTAATGGGTGTCAAGTTTGAGTCTTCGTCTTAACACCCTCTCCTTCCCCTAAGCAGAGGCATCTCTCTCCACATTGCATTGCGTGGAGATAGGGGAGGGGTGACCCAGGCAGAACTTTCCTTCCTACTTTCTTCAATTCCTCTTTTCATTAACTAAACCCAGGAACTATGGTCTCTGGGCACCCGGCTTCCTTAACTCATGTGAGGTTTAGTTCATGAATAGAGGTTCACATTGGTGTGTCTGGGAGGAGATGATCACTGAAGGCTCTGACTCAACCACCATCTTGCCCCGCATTGTACCTTAAAATCCAAAATCTAAGATACTTCAAGTTTTTAAATACTTGGCATGCAAAAAAGAATGTAGAAAAGATAAACACTTTTGTAATAAAACTCCTTCTGGATTATAGAATACTTTGTTCCCCGGGGAGCGGGGGTGGAATGTGATTTGTAAACAGCCAAGTATTTGGTAACCCATGAGGTAGTTCATAAGCCAAGGCATTTGTAAAGTAAAAAGTGATTTTGCAGATGGCCAAGTGTTTTCTCCTATGCCAGTCCCTGCGGGAAACCTTACTATTGTTATGGCCAATTAGAATAGCAGTCCCTTCCACCCCCGACCTCAAGTCCTGAAATGACCACTGAAGTCACAGAGAAATCCTGATTCCTAACAGCCTCAGCCACCTCTGAAAGAGAGGTGATTAAAGAAAGGAGACTAACACTGGTCCCCTCTTTACCCAGAAAGAGTGAGAAAAGTGTGGTTCTCCTGCTGATGCTTGCATACTGAGATGAACTTCTAGAGACTGTGCAGAGCTTGTGCTAATCACCTAGGTTATGCACCAATATTCCCATGCTCTCCTCTCCAGACACCTGTCAAAATTACATCTCCCCTCTCAATATGAAGTTACACAGCCTTGCACTATGGTTTGGATATTGGTTCTGGTGTTTCCCAGAGGCCTAATTGTGCAAGTCTTGATCCACAGGTGGCACTATTAGGAGGTAGCAGAATCTTTAGGAGATAGGGCTTTGTGGGAGGTCCTTGGGTCACTGGGGGCTTGCACTTGAAGAAGTGCTAGCTGCACCTGCCAGCTTTCTCTCCCTCTCCCCCCAACCCCTCTTTCCTGGCTCAAGATGTGACCTTAAGCACTCCTGCAATGATGTGTCACCATCCTCTGTCCTCACTGAATGTGAGTCATTGAGGTCTCCATGACATTAAATCCCCAAAGTATGAGATTTAAAAAATCCTTTTATGTTTATAAATTAGTTGCCTCAGTATCTTGGATGCAGTAACATGAAACTAATACATGGTTTGCTTTTGTCAACAGAATATGAGTCAAAGGATCGTTACCCATTTTATAGAAACAAAAGCAATATTAGTAGTAGTTAGAAACAGATAAACAAAAGAGAAAAAATGGTCAGATAGTGTTGGCCTCGAAATTGTAAGGAAAAACGCCACAAATTTTCATATTCACAGAAAGAAAAGTAAAGAAAAAATACAGGTAAGAAATGTGTGTTGGGGGGAAGTACATGGAAAATACAAGGAGAGACAAGAAGTGACACTCATTCCCAGGAGATGATGGCTGCCACAGGTCCTTCTTTCTTCTTTCATTGTGTCACCTGCAGCAATATTCTATCAGTGAGCTTATGCCAAGTTATGCTGCAGTAACAAGAAATCCCAGAATTTCCATTGCTTACAGTAGCTAATGTGTACTTCTTACTCATATTCATTTTTTATAAAAAGTCAGCTCAAGACTGAGTTGCCAGTATTCTTTATTGAGGATTCAGACTGAAGAAGCAAAGCTATCAAGGACTTTGTTAGTCTTGCAGCAGAAGAAAAACAGGGGTCATGACATTAAGTTCTTTAGGGTATTTCTTGACCCCTTTCCCTTGGTCAACTTTGAAGGCCATCTGGAAGTAAATGGAGACTATAGCATGCTGGATGGAGGACAGACTACAGAAATTACTTTCCACAGCAGAGAGGGAGCAAGGAGGAGCTCAAGAGGCCTCATTCTTTTTGGAGATGGGGCTGAATGGAAGGATCCTAAGGAAATCTGCATCCCTTCTTTCTCTCTGTGGCGGGGCAGGAAGAAGAGTTGGAACACAGGGGGCAACTTTCCCAGCCAGTTCCCTTTTGGCGTGAGGTCAATGTCTTCTGGGGCCTTGGGACAGCCCAAAGAGAAGCTCTGAAGCATGGAGGTCAAAAATAGGAAGAGCTCAGAGCCAGCCAGGCTCTCTCCCAGACAGATGCATTTTCCTGGGGGCGTAAGAGAGGTTGTGTTATTATGGGGGGTTCTGGAAGGGCACCCAGTTGTCCCACCCATTCTCCCTGGATATTTGCATGCTCATTTGCATAGATTTACATATGAAGCACTTCTGTTCATATTCTTGTCCTCCATACAAATAACCTGAGTGTCTCTCTGTTCCATATCATCTTGGCTATCCTGTACCATCTCTGCATCTCCTGGTCTTTGTCTTTGCCTCTTTCACACTCCTTTTCTCTGTATGCCTCTGATTAAGTATATTATCAACTAAGCAAATTTATGAGAAAATGTGAAGAACATGGAAGAACCTTTCTAATGTGTCCTATGGAAAGCATCAAGAGGGAGGCAGAGGTGAGCTGAGACCTGCAAGGTCCCCTCCTAGGCTGACATTCAGTGGGGTAGGCTGTAGATCTGTACTGGCTGTTAGAATATCCAACTACTTCTAAAGGGATTGATATACAGCGGCTACTCAAAGCTACTGGTCTGGTTCACCACGACTCCTTGCCCAGGTCCCAAGGCTCTTTTCCTAGTCAGCAGCCCACCCAGTAAGCCTCCCAGATCCTGTTCTAGCACACCGATGGTAACTGTTCTGATTGACTGATGGACATATGCCTATGTCCCTGGGCTGGGCACAGTTTGGGCTGCAACCTGTTGACTGCAGCTTCCTGGGGAAGCGAGGAAGCCTGGAGAGTTGCCTTTCAGAGCACAATAAACTGTGTTGCCATGACCAGCATGGCCAATCCAGCAGGTTCTAGTGAGGGGCGAAGATGGATAAGAAAAATAAACACTCACAAATGTATAGATACTTTTGAAGATTCAGCTGGGGTCAGATGGAGCACTGCTCTCTGATGGAGAAGTAGGTCTAAAGAATTATGTCAACAATCTTTATTTATATATGACTTATTATCAGATTAAAGAGTATGCAAGCATTATTCTTGAAAGTATTCATGAAAGTTACAGAGTTAGCAACATTATGCAGCTTTTCTGCAGTTACATTCTATAGTTGTTATGTGCAATGTTAGGAGCTTTGTGTAGCTCTATAGAAAGTCCATCCTTAAAAGTTACTGTTAGGTGGGCAGGTTCAGGAAGGAGCTGGTGAAACATTGTGGTTATCTAGCAAGAAAGTTTCTCTATTCTCAGGAGCCTTGTGCCTGAGATCAAGGTCGAGGCTGATAAGACCCTAGCACAGAGCCTCCTTGTGAAGGGCATTACCACAGTAGCTAGGCATCTTGCACCTTTTCACTGAAACTTCCCAAGGCACCAAGTATTCCACAACCATGAGGTCATCAGAGACCACAATTTCAGACACTTTTCTCCCATTCACCATCATTGCTCTCCACACTGTGTCATCTTTCAGAAATATTTGTGGCACATCTCATGGTGCATTAAGCATCCCTGTCATGGTGAGCTTGGATGGGACTTGCTTTGGTCAATGAAGTGAGGAATAAATTGATATGTGTTGTAATTTCTTCTTTGATTCAGCACCTGGCAGGATAAAGTCCCCATCTGCCCCAGTCTCCACATTATTATGGTAAATCCAGGCCCCTGCCAGCTGAGATGGACATACAGCTTAAGCCTGAAATTAACTTTGCAGCCTTGAGCTGTGGAGATGTTCAGGTTGTTGATCACAGAGTAGCTCCCCTGACTGACATAGGCCATGGCTTCCCACTGGGCCTTGGGCAAACCCCCTGCTCTCCTGGGCCTCTCTGATTTCAGTTTTACAGAGGAACATATGATTCAACTGTAACACATCTATTTCTTAATAGATCAAAGGAAAAAACAGTTTGGTCATCTTGACAGGAGTTGAGGATATACTTGAGAATACTCAACACCAAATCCTGACTAAAAGCTAAAAAACAAAACAACAACAACAAAAAAAACCCTTTGTGAAACAGAGAGGGAGATCTTTCCTTAATTTGATTTAAAACTGAGATAAATATATAACAGAAATATGATAGCATAATCATAAAATGTGTGAAAAAGACCATGGCCAGCAGTAAGCTTAATAGAGAAAACTAAATTTTTAAATTTTTATTTACTTAATTATTTTTTTTAGTACTGGGGATTGACCTCAGGGGCACTCAACCACTGAGCCACATCTCCAGCCCTTTTTTGTATTTAATTTAGATACAGGGTCTCACTGTATCTAAACCTTGCTAAGTTGCTGAGGCTGGCTCTGAACTTGCAATCCTCCTGCCTCAGTCTCCTGAGCTGCTGGGATTACAGGTGTGCAACACCATGCCATCTTTTTATTTTATTTTATTTTATTTACTTAAAGTTAGGAATCAGACAAGTACTAGTCCATGATGTTAGGGAAAACACAATATATAGATTAAATGTAAGAAAGAATTAGGTCAAAATATCACTTGCAGATATTATAATCTGGAAAGCCCAAGAGAATCTATGAAAAGCTATTATTGATAAACATGTTAGGAGACTGTCTCATTGCAGCAGAAAGATATACAAATCTGTGGCTTTCAGATATTCTACTTAAAGCAACTTAAAATACCATAAGGAAAGTTTTTATGAGCAATACCAAAACCATCTACCATGGAGATTTAAATGGAGGCATAAATTTAGAAAGAAATGTGAAAAACTCAGACTTAAAAAAAATAAAAAGTGCAAATGATATACTTAAGTGACATAAGGGCTGACTTAAGGGCACACTATTTTGTCTAAGATACTTCATAATGTGAAGTTTCCAAATTCCAAAGGCATACCAATTCATCTACAAATTTATGTTAATCCTCACAAAATCACTATGGGTTTTGGGGGGGGGGGAACCTTCACAAAATAATACTAGAGTGTAGTTGGAAGAAAAAAACACATGTTATAAGACCCATAGGAGATGGAAAAACCAGAGTGATGGAGGAGGACCAAGCCCTGTGAAATATTAAAACACTGTAAAGCACGATGATTTGCACAATATGGATGGTATAGCTAGGAAAGACAGGCAAGGCAGTGGATCAGCATGACTGTGCACTAATATCCATATAGCAGAAATAGGCTTAAGGGATTTTAAAGTTTTAGTATATGATAAATTTCAAGCCAGTTGCTTAAAGTTAAATTATTGGATAAGCCATTGAAAAGGGATCTTCACATGATTGAACATGAACACTCCTTAAATTTTGTGGCCTAAGTTCCTGCTGTCCCTCACTCTAGTCTTGGATGTAGATTTCAACCACTGACTAACAAAAAAAGAGCTCAATACATTTTCTGTCTCGTCACATCCTTTCCACCTCCTTATTTTCTTTAAATCTTTTGTTCACATTATCTACCTATTATCCAGCTAGCTAGCTACTAGCTATCCATTGCCTAACTTCATATGTGCAAATATGTGTAATTTGGACATCTTCTGTAATACCAACAAGTATGTTTTTGTTGGTGAATCACAGGTGGTTTTCATCTTCATTTTAACTACTTTCTTGTCTATAAAAATTGGGAAAAAATAAAAATGCCTTTTCTGATTCCTGATTCATAACAGGTGCTCCATGACAGGTCATTCATTTGTTTGGTTTTCCTGTGCTTATGCATATGTGTGCATCTTGAGTTTTTTTTTTTTTTTTACTTTTATCTCCACCATCAACTTAGTCTGTGCCTTCCTCTTCCATCATTCCCCTTCTCCCTTCAAAATCCTCATCTTTTCCACCCAGTGCTTAATATGGACAAAGGGAGAAAAATCACACAGAACAGTCTCATTAGTGAGAAGGGAGCAGCTCACCCATGGAGAAAGGAATAAAGGCTTCCCATTTCCTAAAGTTGCCCTTGGCTTCCAGGAAGTGTCCAAGGTAGAATGTGTCTGGCTTCTCAAAGTGGCGTGGGTCATGGAGGACAGTGCTCATGACAGGATACACAGTAGTGTTCTGAGAGGGTATCAAATTCAAGAGAGCCAAATGGCCGTCAATAAGGTGTGACTGAATCAATGACTGTACATCCACAGTTGACAACAAGCTTTACCCACAATAAGGCTCTGCAGTTGGAGGCTAAATTACTGAAATAATTCTGCCCTGTTTCATTAATAGTTGTGTCCTGGGCCTTCTGGATATTCCTACTGACCACCCTGATCCCTCTTCCCCTAAGACCCTCTGGACTTCCCCATGATCCATCAACTGCATGTTCCCATCTGGCTTGACTGAAACTGCCAAGCACTGTACACCATCACTGGAGCCAGAATTCAATCTGATGAGTTGGGGATTAGGGTCGTGTGATATTGTGAACATCATCTCTGAATACTTCCAACTCAGGAACATACAGCACCATGGGAGAATGGAATGAGTTGGAACCACTGGCACTGACCTAAGGATATGCAACTGTGAGATTATAAAAAGAAATCCCCACCAACACATAAAATACAAATCAAAGCAAAATGTGTCGGTGTGAACATAAGTATATACCACACTGTCCACGCAGCTGCAAAAGGATAGAGATAGCATGGTATGACCTCATGTATATGTCAACATATGGTGTATATGATTATATGAGCTTAAAGGCAGTGTGGAAGCCAAAATGTCAAACTGTCAGCACCTTCTCATGAAAGAGGAAGTTAGGGAAGATGAGGAAAGGAAAGACAGCTCCATCATAGAACAAATTTCAATACATATATGCTACTTCTTCAGCAAAAGAAACTCTAACATCTAATAAAAGTAAAAAAAAATAAGAAGAAAGAATGGAAAGGAGAGGACTTTTCTATATATCCAAAATCTCCATCACCCCATAACAATATGGAAATAAAAATCTTCCATATAGCCAGGGACCAGAGACATGAACTATCATCAGACTACAAAACTATCATAAGCAGGCACCCTCCATCCATGATTCTGTGGCCCTGCAGGTCTCAACTTAGGGAGAAGATATCCTCAGAAGTTGGTGTCCTGAATGACAGAGTGTGGGATACCAAGTGGGGTGAGGTCACTGTATCTCTGGATCTCATGGATGACAGCGTCCGTGTAAGGCATTTTTGCTCAATCCTCAAGGGCAGGAAGACGGTGTTGGCCAATCACCCTGTCAATCTCTGCCTGGACCTTCTCTGAATTGGAGAGGGTGTGGGAGGAGCCACATCAGTGAAAACCCGCAACAAATGGGTCAACAAAGGTACCTGAAGAGTGGCCTCAGGCTGGGGGAAGAGAGAACTGTTCCTTAAGGTATTATCACTCCTTCTCAAAGAAAGCATCAGGAAAGAAAGTCAATGCCTCCTTTAGGGATAAGTCCTGTCTAATTCTTCCATTCTAATTAGGAGGCATGTTCATTTGAGTAAAGATGGTTGAGTGGAAATTAATTCAACACTTAAGGTCACACCCTCCTTTTTCTTCTTCTTTTACTGAGAATGAGTTGTGTCTGGAATGAATGTCATATCTTTTTCTCTCATTGACTCTTTCTGTGATCTTGGATAAGTCACTTTCCTATTCTGGGGAAGCAGTTTTGATTCTATGAGAGTTTCTCCAATTCTGCTCTGCAGACCATCAGCACAAGCATCAAAAAGCTTTTAAATTCATCATAAATCAGCAATATACTCCAAATTGTCAAGTTGCTTGTGAACCTCAGGGTTTTCTTTCGAGAGACATATGATTTTTGCAGAGTGCAAAATGCTTTGCAAAATGGTAATGCTTTGTGACCTGCGCATGCTTTGCAAACCTCTTTTGCAAACTGCAAAACAAGTCATAAAACACAAAAGTAACTTTTAAACTACATTTGAATGAAATTATTTTGTCACCTGTAAAGCACCTTGTCAACTTCAAAGTGCTTTCAGTGGCTACAATTTATTATAAGTGGTACATCTGGGTTGGGGTGGATTCTTTTATTTTTCCTGACTCATCAGAATTGAAGTCTATTTTTACCCACTAACCAACCACCTTCCACCTTAGGTAGAGCCATCGTGGACCGCCCTCCCCTCCTCCCCCAATAGAGAGGACCTGCTCACCCAGGACATCTGGGTTCTTCAGAAGCAATAAGAGTCCATAGCGGAGGGTGGTGCTGGAGGTCTCTGTTCCAGCGAAGAACAGGGAGAGCACCACGTGCACAAGGTTCTTATGGTGGAACTCACTCTCAGGAACAAATTGCTCCTGTCGGTGAAGGTTGATAATCCTTAACATCTCTCCTTGGGTAAACTTCTAGTTTCTGGGTCTTTTACCCTCCAACCCTGAGGTTGCCCTATACCAGGTTTTCTTATTTCCTCTTTCCTGTATTCAAGGTCTGTCTACAAAGTAGCAACAGCATAGCTTTGAGGCCAGAATTCCTAGGTTTAAACTCAGGTCCTGCCATTTCCCCTTTTTTTTAATTATGGGACAAAAAACATGACCTCTCTGTGCCTCACTTCATCACACAGGGTTTTTAATATTATGATTGTAAACATTCAATAAGCACCATTGCCTAATGATTGCTGCAGCTTTGTGATTAGTCTCTGTTCTCGGGTATCTTTGCTTCCTGATTAGTGGTTGCAGATGTCGCTCCAGGGATTATAATTAAACTACTTAACACCTTGTATGACATTTGCCAGAGCAGTGAGAATGGACATGAACCCAGGCCAATAAGAACACAGAGGAGGGCTTCTGACCAATTAGAATGAGAGGAAGTGGGGGGAGTGGGGTCCTGAGCCCAATAACTCTTCAGTTAGAAGTCTTAGAAGTCATTGTTGGGAAGGCTGACAAAGAACTGGGTTGGGGGCGTGGAGGTGGTGCCAGTGGCTCAATTAACAAGGTAAGGAAGTATCCAATACTTAACGCACAAACTACCAGCTCAGCGTCAGTACGATCCCCACACTCTCATTTCCACCCAGCCCCAATCCAGGCTGGCCTTGCCTTGTCCATGCGGAGCAGAAAGGATTCAATGAAGTCCTAGGGGGGCATGGGGGTCCAAGGTTTCTCGGTGCCTCTCAATGTTCTCAGTGATAAAATCTTTTAGTTCTTGAATGATTCTGCACATACAAGTATAGGGGCCAGGCAAATGCTTCAGGATTCCAGACAGGAGTTCAAACACCTAAAGTGAGAAAAGAACTCCAAGAACCTGTTGTGCTCTCTATAGGCTGGTGCTGGGGCCCTGGGCATCCACTGGCAGCCTTGAAGTTGTGCCTTGCACAACACTGGGACATTCTAAAGCCAAGCTCATGGAAAGGGGGAATGTGTTTCCCAGTTGAGCATGCAGGAGCACATCATACATACACATGTGTGTGTGCACACACAGGGCCACACCCAAATCACTTTGGGGGAGGGGGAGTATATACAGGAGATTGAACCAAGGGGCACTTACCATTGAGCTACAGCCCCGGCCCTTTTTATTTTTTATTTTGAGATAGGGTCTTGCTAAGTTGCTGAGACTGACTCAGTAATCCTCCTGCTTCAGCTTTCTATGTAGCTGAGATCTCTCACCACCCACACCTAATTCCTACCCCCAACCTGACTTATCACCTCACCTGGAGAGTATAGGGGATGAAGTGTGTGCAGGGCTGGTGGTGGTGATTACCTGGGAGTCCAAGGACCGGAGTGTGTGTGAGCAGGTAAAGCAAGACTGCATGTGTGCCCAAAGCCAGGACCTGGAAATCTCCCCAGGGCAGAGCTTCCTGGGCTGTGCCATAGTAAATGAACTTAAACAGTGTTTTTGCTCGAGGAAGGGGTGCCATTTTCAAATTCTTATTACAGAGGCACCACGGATGCTAGAAGGGACCCTGTTGGCCTGTTAGCAGCAGGGAGAGATTAAAGTAAGCTCCTCTCCTTCCCTTTCAGATACCCGAAACCATCCAGCCTTCTTGCTTCTGAGCTCTGGACAGGGAGAACCCGGTCTCGTCCTAGGATCCATCTACTCAGATTCTGGCCCATCCTGGAATCTTTGACCTCAGCTGGCTGTAAAAGGAGCTGAGGATGGTGAAGGTTTCATTCAGTAAATTCAGCAGACATAGGAACTTGGGGTCTTGGTAATGAACACGTTCACCAAAGACAATGGCGCAGATGATGTTGGCCGAGACGGAGTTAAAGAGGAGGGTGGGGTCCAAATAGGTCTCTGGAGATGAGAGGCCCATAATGGAGGTTTGGATGTCCCCTGCATTACATTGTCCTCCTGGGTGACTCTGACCTGACTGGCACCATCTTCACAGTGAGGTTGGTTTCTCTGTCCCTTGGACAGTCAGTCCATCTATCACTTGGCCTTTGAGTCTAAGCTTTTCTCTCTGTACATCTTCCTCTCTGTGTCTCTTATTCTTTTGGTTTCTCTCTTGGTCTGTGTTTCTTTGTAGATCTGTGTCTCTCTGTCTTTCTTGTCTCTAATTCTTTCTCTGAGACTGTCGGTTCTCTTTCTGTCCCGGTCTTTCATATGTCCCTCTCCATTGCCTCACTAATGTTTTATGTCTACCCTGGCTCTATTTATATCTTTGGCTCTTTCATTTCTAAGGTTTTTTCCTTGAAATTTCTATTTCTAGATGTTTCTTTGTATCCTGAACTTTTCTCACTCTCTTCCTCTTTCCTCTCTTTCTGCATCCACATTTCCCTGCCCCTATGGGACCCATGTCCAGGGACTCAACCTGGGATTTCCACAGTTCCTCCACCAAATTTTGAGCTTCCTCCTTGATTCTCTCCTCAATACTCCTCTTGCCCATCCCAAAGTCCTTCATGGTGGTCAGACAGAACCACCGGAGGACATTCTAAGACTTTCCATTGGCAAAACTCACACCTGATTGATGGGGCACAGAAGGCAGGTTGGGAGGACTTATGCATTCCCAGGTCACCCCAGTCCCCACCCTGTGCCCCATTCACCAGTTCCCTGGAAGATGGAGTCAGTGATGGCAATGAGCCCTCAGCCGGAAAAAGGCTCAGCTTGATCCACCAGAGCCTCCCTCATGGCCTCGTATCCACACAGGATGACAGCTGGCCGGTGTCCCAGGTGCACTGTGAAGACGTCCCCATATTTCTCCCGCAGCTGTGGACACAGGGTCCAGATCTCACTATCGAACCCAAGAGAAGGATCTTCTGTTCTGACACATGGACCACTTCTTCCAATGGAACCTGAGCCCTGCTTCCTGCAACCCCATCAGGGAAGAACCCAAACTTGACCTCTGTAGCTTCATCCAAGTCTCACACCATGTCCTTCCCCAGGTGGTCTTTGTCTCCACTGTCTCGATAATTTTCTCAGCTCTGAATTTTATGAATCATACTCCCCACACTGAGTCTCCAGGACTTCTCCTGTCCCCACTGCAGGACCACTACTCAAAAGTCCCAAGTCTATCAGAATGTCCCCCTCTGGTCTATCCTACCTTTATGCATTCTCTCCTATGGACTCCAGAAGCTTCTATGCCTGCCTATGGAGCCAGATCATGGCTGAAAGAGAATTCCCAAGCTGGTCTGGAGACTTCCACCCCAAGTTACACCTTCAACTATCTTGCTGCCTTGAGCGGCTTCCCCTCCACCCACTCCCTCCCTTGTTCCTCCTTACCCCTTCCATCTCACCGCCTGGAAGGACTTGAGAAAGCCTTTAGGGTCTATTTGCAAAATGTTTCCCAGGAAGGGCAGAGGCCAGGGTCCAGGAGGCAGGTGGCCCCAGACCCAGAGAAGAAAGAGGGTAATGAGGACAATGAAGAGTAGGAAGCTGGACAGAATCATTGTCCCTCTATGCCTGCTGTCTGCTCTTCTGCTCCCCTTACAAGACAGACTATTTTGTTTGTTTAATTTCTATGGTTGGTGGAGGAGGCTGTGCCAGGAATCTACCTTGGCAGAGCTCCAAGTGACTCTTCAGAGGCTACAGGGAGCCCAGGGAAGGCAGGCACTGTGCAGGTCACATGTTTAGTTCTCATTGTTGAGTCCCAAAGCCAGCTTCCCATTGGCCACTAGCTGCCAGGAGACAGCTCCATGAGGAAAGCCCTGGAATGTGTCACATGTCCCTCAAGGACATGCCAATGGATGGGATCTGTCCAGGCTGGTTTCGAGTGGTTCCATTGCTAAGTTGTTCCTAGACCAGGTTTAGTGTTAGGACGAAGCAAATTAACTCAAGAGGAATTCAGGTATTGCCAAGTGTTATTGATGCAAATTTTGAAGGAGAGGTTAAGGTTACAGTTCAAACAAATTGCATTATTCAGCTGTCTCCAAGGAATGTGATAGCACAAATAATATTCTTGCCTTGCCACTCTGCGAACAGTCCAGGTGAAATCCCAACTTCCAGGTCCCCTGACCAGGCGTATTGGACCCACTTGATTAGACAGGAGCGCCCACTATTGGATCTTAAAATCAACCATAAAAATTTCACAGGTGTTCTTGACACAGGAGCAAACAAATCAGTCATTTCTAGCAGGTACTGGCCAAAGAAGTGGCCCTTACACATTGCACCTGCCAGCTTAGAAGGGATTGGCCAAATATATCAACCTGATTAGAGTGCTCAGTACCTTCAGTGGGAGAATAAAGATGGTAATTCTGGAATCGTTAAACCCTATGTCTTGGATACTTTTATTTATGGGGTCAAGATATTCTGAGCAGCCTGGGTTTGTTACTAATAATTAACACTATTGTATCACCTCAGATATTTAATCAGGGATTTATTTCTCTTAGGGAATTTGAAGGGAATTCACAATAAAGGTATTTACCTATAACTCAGTCTTCTCAGAGAAGACAAGTTAATTCACCCAATCAAACTTTTTGGCTGTTTTGCACTGATTTCCTTCCCAGCCCAAAACACAGCAGAAAAGATTAACTGGATTATAGAAGAGCCAATTTGGGTTTGTTAGTGGCCCTTAACAGGGGAGAAACTTAAAATAGTCAATATTTTTGTCTAGGAACAACTTCAGGCTGGCCATATTGAATTTCTTTTAGTCCCTGGAATACACTAGATTTTGTGATTAAGAAGTCTGCTAAATGGAGGTTGCTTCAAGATATTAGGGCAATTAATTGTGTTATTGAGCCCATGAGAGCCTTGCATCCAGGGCTTCCTTCTCTTACAGCAATTACCTTTGATTATCACCTAATGGTGGTAGATCTAAGATTGTTTTTTCACTATACCCTTGCATCGAGATGATTATGAAAAATTTGCTTTTAGTGTTCCAGCAATAAATTTTAAGAAATCAGTTAAGAGATATTGTGGGGAGGTGTTACCTCAGGGTATGTATAATAGTCCAACCCTTTGTCAAAATTTTTTTGGCACAAGCTATCATGCCTGTAAAGGGAAAATTCACTGATGCACATATTATTCATTTTATGGATGACATACTTTTAGCTTATGCTAGTTGAGATGTACTTTTAAAAGTTTTTGCCCAGTTAGAAACTTCACTTCTTGCAATGTGTTTGTGCATAGCACCTGAAAATGTGCAAGACATCTCTTTTTCAGTATGTAGGTAATATAATAGAAGGACACACAGTCCTCAAAACTTACAAATAAGAGTTAAAGGGTTACATACCCTTAGTGATTTTCAAAAAATATTAGGTGATATTAATTGGCTGATGCTGGTTCTCAAGTCTTACAGCAAATACATGC
Organism: Spermophilus citellus; assembly: GCF_964194105.1. Lineage (NCBI taxonomy): Eukaryota > Metazoa > Chordata > Mammalia > Rodentia > Sciuridae > Spermophilus > Spermophilus citellus. Next base: position 13,490,478 of record NC_138200.1, on the reverse strand, counting down.
CCAGTTAACTAGACCTAAGCCAGCTCCTGGACTCACAATACTTGAAGAGGCTGCCTTAGTTTCATTTATTGCTTCTGCAGTCACAGTTTTGGTGGCCATATCTCAAAATATTCAGCATGCAGATTTTCTTAATAATTTAGCTCAGAACACTTCTAAAGCTCTTCAGAATCAGATAAACATTGATGAAAAGATTTAAAGTAAACTAAATGCTTTAAAAGCTACTATCATAAATATTGGTAATGAGCTTTCCACTTTAAAGTTCAAGGAAAGGCTCTAATGTCATGCCGATTATAAATACGTGTATGTTACTGCTGCCAAATACAGTGCTTCCCAATGGGATTGGGAGAAGGTTAAAAACGATCTATTGGGTATTTGGCAGAACAATAATAACAGCTTGGATCTTTTGAAGTTACATCATCATATTCAAGATATGATGATCTTTTGGATCCTATCTCTTTAGCTGATCAAATACTTTGAGAATTAAATGGCTTTAATCCTGGAAACATACTGAAATGTTCTGCATGGTATATTATTGGACTGCTCTCTTTTCTATTAGTCCTCTTTTGTGACAACAGGGTATTATGCCCTCAGAACAAGAATCCAGGAGCTCAAGATAACTACTCATCACCTACTTTTTCAAAGAAAAAGGGGAACTTAATAACCCTGGAATCTTTCAGCCCTCTTCCATCGGCCCATTCAGTGAGGAAGGAAGCAGATCTGGTATGTTGGGGCTACTCTGCCCACACCACTCTCCTTAGGAGTGAGGTCGATGTCCTCAGGAGCCACGGGGCTGGCCACAGAGAAGTTCTGGAGGATGGTGGTGAAGAAGAGGAACAGTTCGTTGCGAGCGATGCCTTCACCAAGACAGATGCGCTTCCCTGTGGGCACAGAGGATCACCGTGTGGGCTCAGGACCAGTGTACCCACCACACCCCAAAGCCCACGCACCTGTGCACTGCAATGGATTTCCACAGGCTTGACCTTTAACCTGATATTCAGTGTGGACTCTTAGAGAGTTCCCAAATCTGAAATGAGGTACAGATCTTATCCCATGTTCATTTTGTTGGAAAGAAAATGTAGTTTTTGTTTGATTACCAAAGGTTCAGTGGCCCCATAGGAGATAAGGACTAATCTGTGCTTGGGTGTGTCAAGGTATGTGGGTTCAGTGAGCACATATTTCTGACGTTTTTTAGTGTTTTTCACTTCTCATATGAGAACAGTACCTATCAGGTAAAGTTAGTATTTGTAGAAACTCTTAGACTAACATGTGGCTTCTGTTAAGAATCCTAGATTAGTAGTCTTGCATCTAGGAACATGGCTGTGTGTGTTTCTGGCACTCTGTGTTACATCTGTCTCTGGGTTTTCTTCTAGTTTTAACCTGAAATCCACCAGCTCCAAGAATTCCCTTAAAATTATTCATAAAGTTGTGAATGGGACCAATGCCCATGAGCAGGGTTTCTATGGCTTCCCTAGATGGATGCTCAGAAGGGTTTGGAAAACCCCCTCTTGTTTGCAGACCACAGGCTTAGAGAGGAAGGAGGCAGAGAGGGCCTGAAAAGTCAGGCAGGGACGCAGAGCGCCCCCAGGTGCTTCAGTCCTTCCTCATCTGCAAACTGAGAGCCCTGGGAAGGCCCAGTGGCTGACCGCCCTGGGAAGGCCCAGTGGAGGACCGGATTCCAGGCATCCCCTGCACCTTTCAAGCTGCTGCAAAGTTGTGCCTGTGTGGATGCGTCTGGCAAGGGGTCTGTGTTCTTTTGGCATTTCCAGATGTCAGGAGATGGGACCTTGGAAGTACTCAGGGTGGATCTCTGGGCAGGTTCTGCTGAAACTGGTTCGGTGACCCAGATTTTTCCAGAACAAGCTAAGGCCTGTTGTCTCCCACTCAGCACACCCTCCCCATTCCTAGTACTGTCTTTCTGTTTGGACACCTTCTGATATCTCCTTGATGCTCACATTCTTTGGTTCAGTGCCTCTTTCTGTTGAGGCAAAGTCTATACTTGTCATTAAATACACATGACACACACTGTTCTATGTTCATTTTTATATTTTCTTCTCTTTTCACTTTCTTCCATCTAAATTCCTTGCCTATTCTACCTCTCTCATCTATTTATACCTTTATGTCCCTATCATATTTTTCATATCCCTCTAAATATACCTCTCTACTTCTGTCTCTCTTTTTTCTGTCTCTTCTTCTTCTTCTTCTTCCTCCACTGTCCCGCCTTCTTCTCCTCCTGATGCTGCTATTCTTTCTCTCCTTTTTGTTTCTACTTCTCTCTCTCTCTGCTTCCTCTGTGGTCTCAGGTTCACTCTCTGTCTCTAACAGACTGTCTCCTCTGCCATGATCTCCCTGTCTCTGTCCCTCTCTCTGTCTAGTCCCCATCTCTTCTCCATTGCTTAGCTCTGTTTCAGTCCTTACTCCTCTAAGTCTCTGGCTCTCCCTAAACTTAGGACAGGGCTACTGGATAGGGAGCTGACCTTCATCCACCACCCCATGTGTTCCCTGCTCTCACTGAAGACAGAACAAGGACCCAGAAGACCACTTTCTACAGAACTGGGGGCTGAGCCAGAGTCTGGGCCACTGATGTCACTGATGAAACTCATAATTAGGAACTTGTTTCTGGGGCCTTCCTTCCTCCCCAAAGACGAGGAACCTAGATGTTGAGTTTTCCTTGGGTGGAGCTTTCAAGTTAAATAGTTAAATCTAATCTAAACCCCACTGAGTAAACTGCACCCTAATTTCATATTAACCAAAGGGCAGTGGAACATGAGAGCACATTCTTGGAACAAGTAACCAAGGCTCAGCCAATCCCAGCACTGTGCTTCAGCCAATTGCAGGGTGCAAACCACTCAGATCTATCCAAGGCAGCTGCAGGGAGCCAGACTAACCCACCTATTTCTGCTGTTTCGTTCCTTTTTCTGATGGCAACGCTACCTGCCCATGCAGCTGGGTGGAACTCTCTAAATCTTCACCACTGCAGGATGTGGTCAATTCATGAAGTGTTACTTAGCTAAAATTAATTCTACAAAATTTAATCTGTCTAAAATTTTCTTTTACCAAGCCATAATAGAGAGTGGGAACAGGGACAAGTGTGTCCAAGACTTTCCTCAGCCCCATGCTCAGGCATCAGAGCAAACTCCTCTCCAGCCCCCGAGGCTCCACCATCTGAGCTCTTCACCCTCAGCCCCTTTCCTAATCTACACCTAGCGCTTCTTATAGTTGCTCTCATGGGCCACCTGGCTCGGCCCTGCTATTGCCTCCACCTGGAACCTTCTTTCTCAGTAGCTGATCAACACTCACCCACCAGGCCTCTGACTGGAAACGAGTTTCTCAGGTGAGCTTTTTGTTTCTACCTACCCACCAAAATTAGTATTTCCTATTTTGTGCTTCCAATACCTGATTAATGATAATACTTGACCCTGTTAGTGTATACTTTGTGTCTGGAAGTTCTTAGCCCAGGAGGGACATTAAATCATTTAATTGGATGATTATTGGGGACTGGTTGATGAATGTCTATCTCAGCTGCTGAACTACAAGTTTCCTGGGCAGGATCTGTGTCTTTACGTGATTTGTTTGACACATTATTTTTCGTCCCCTGGACCCAGTGCTGCATTAGTTTTTAGTTGTTGCTCCATTTTTAAAAGAAGGTGACTTTGCTCAGGTCTAGAGATTTTCCAACATTTGCCCAAGGTCCTGCTCATCAAGGCGAGCCTTGGGACATAATGTCACTTCTCAAGTCTCCTGGCAGGGTGGTAGTGAAGATGCAATGGGACAGTACAGGTAAAGCAACTGGAATATGCTGAGTGCTCACAAAACAAAGACCTATCATTGTGTGTCTCAAGGAGCAGATGGGACCTGCCCCTGGTGTCTTTGAAGGGATCCCAGGTCCAGCCTACCTGCCGAGAAGGGGATAAAAGCTTCGTTCTTCTTCAGTGCCCCGTTGGCATCCAGAAAGCGGTCAGGGTTGAAGGTGTCTGGTTCTTCAAAGTAATGCGGGTCGTGGAGAGCAGAGCTCAGGATGGGGTACACTTCAGTGTTCTGAGGAAAGGTTGAAAGATCAAGAGACACTGCCATTTTATCAAGAATACAAGTAATAATAAATGCTGGCCAGGATGTGGGAGGAAAGTATGCTCATATATTGTGGTGGGACTGAAAACTACAACCATTTTGGAAAGCAATATGGAGATTCCTCAAAAGACTAGGAATGGAATCATGTGATCAAGTTATCCCACTCTTTGGTATTTATTCAACAGAACTAAAATCAGCATGCTATAGTGATGCAGGCACATCAATGCTTATAGCAGCATAATTCACACTAGCCATGTTATGGAACCAACCCAGATGCTCATCAATAGATGAATGGATAAATAAAATATCTTATATATACACAATAAAGTTTTACTTAGCATAAATAATAATGAAATTGTGTGATTTGCTGGTAAATGGATGCAACTGGAGAACATTCATGCTAAGTGAAATAAGCCAGAAACAGAAAGTTAAGGGATGAATGTTTTCTCTCATATGCAGAAGCTAGAGCAGAGGAAGGAAAATAAGTGTGGGGGGGGCATGTCCCATGAACACAGAGAGCAGATCAGTGGAGTAGAGGAAGGAGATTGAAGGGAACGGAGGAGGAACTGAAAAGGGAGGAACTGCAAAATCAAATTGACAAAATTATGCTATGCACGTACACAAATATACCACACTGAATTGCACCTTTATGTATATCTATAAAGCACCAAAGTGAAAAAAAGAACAACAACAACAAATAAACATAAAGAAGACCAGTAGAGTATAGGAATGGAAACTGAGGAGGGAAGAGGAGAGGTTAAAAGGAAGCAAAGGGCAATGGAATCACCATGTGACCAAGTTATACCAAATTATATTCAATGTGTGAGTGATTATGTCATCATGAGGCCCACTGTTATGTATAACTATAATGCAGTAGTAAAAACATTTTCTAAATATTGCCATTCCCTAGCTCTCACACACAATTAACAAATTGATAACACAAAACAAAAATGGAAACAAGAGGTTGAGACTGTAGGCTACAAAAAACAGAGCACGCTCTCACAGAGCCATGGAGCCCACTGCTCTCACCTTGGGGATGATGAACCCTCGAAAATAAGTGTCCTTGGTGACTACGTGAGGCACACCAACGGGAATGAGGTCTGCGAATCTCTGAATCTCATGGATGACGGCCTCCGTGTAAGGCATCTTGGTGTGGTCATCAAGGGCTGGTGGGCGGTGTGAGCCAATCACCTGCTCAATCTCCTTTTGGACCCTTTCTGCACCAAAGAGGGGCACCATGAGCCTCTTTTCACATAAGCATTTCACCAGTGACACTGTTTTCCGTGGGTTAGTGAGCCAGGAAAATCCTAGGGCAAAAGCTTACATCATTGATATACTTCAGAGCAATCAGCTGGGGTGATGAGAGGAGAGCAACAAGAATTAGAATTCTAACCCTTTCAAATTCAATGAATATAATGAACTGTCTCCTATATGCACAGAAACCCTGCAGGCACACAGCACGCACACGTGCACACACATCCCACATCCACCACAACTTCACAAGGAATTTTAGATTAATAACTCCACATTAAGAACCTGTCAAAACTTCACCCTCAAAGATGAACAGAAAATGATCCAGTATTTGTGTGCATGTGTGTTCATTACAGATGAACACCACACTCAATCCTCAGGAAAATCACAGTGAAATAGATCAATGGATTAATCTATGAGCAAGTGGATAAAGAAATGGATGCATAAATCAATCAAACAGATCAATTCCTGAATGAAAAGATTGATAATTAATGAAATGAGCAAACAAATGAATGTATTGTATATTCAGCTTATCAACTGATAGATGGAATAAAGAATCAATTAAGAAACGATTCTTTGGCAAATAAAGCAATGAACCTAATGAATTGATAATCACATAAATGTTGGATTTATGGGGCCATGTCCATGTGCATGGATAAAATTAGTGAATGTCTGATAAAACAAAGGAATAAATGAAGGGGTGGGTGGAATGATAAATGAGGGATGATAAATGAATCATCATTAAGTGGATAAGTGAAGGAATGGATGGATGGATGGGTGGCTGGATGTGGGATGAATAAGAAGATGGTTGATAGAAGGTTAAAGGAATGAAACCCAGTTAATAAAAAATGGGTGGGTGTTGTGTGAATGAATGAATGAGCCAAGTCATCAGTGACCAACAGTCCATTCAACTCATGAATGAATTAATCCAAATAAAAGAATGAAACTGTCCATGGATGAATTATGGATGAACTGATCAGTGAATATACAAGTGGATTAATCAATAAAAGATGGACAGCTGGATGGTAGATGGGAAAAGCACTGGAAGAACAGATTGTCAGATTTGTCATTGACCCAATCACCAACAGCATTGGCTCAGCAGGAGACCTCCTGAGCCTGCCCATTGTTGAAACAGAAGTCAGGGTGCCTCTCATCCATGGAGGACCCCAGCCCCACCTCTGCAGCCAGGAGGAGATCAGAGGACCCTCCCTACACGCTCTCCCGGGCCCACCTGCCACATGAGGGTACTTGAGCATGAGCAGGAAGCCATAGCGCAGAGTGGTGCTGGTGGTCTCGGTGCCCGCGAAGAAGAGGGACAGCAAGGTAATGGCGAGGTTCTTGTGGTGGAACTCGCTCTGCAGGTTGGACTTCTCCTGGGCCCACAGGTGTGGAGAGGGAGGGCAGGTCAGGGCCTGGAGCCCACTGGGGACTCGCCTGCCCCCCAGGCCCCTCCCCCGTCTCTGGGTATCCCCCCCGGGGGTCCCCAGGTCTCAGCAGGGCCAAGCCCGAGTCTCTCTCTCTCCCTCCGCCTCATGGTTCTGCCTGGCTTGGTATCTCTCTCTCTCTGTCTCTTTGGCTTGTTTCTAGTTTTTGTCCCCAGTCTCTTCCTGCCTCTAAGGGTCTTTTCTCCTGTTTCTTTTGGTCCCTGTGTGTCCCCATCACCCAGCGCCCTTCCCCTCTCCCTCTCATGTCAGTCCCCTTCCTCCTTTCCCTGGTCTTCCTCCCCCCCAGCTCCTCCCCCTCCTCCATCTTTCCCGCCCCTCCCCCCTGCCTACCCCTTTCCTCCAACCTCCCTCTTTCCCTCCCACCTCCCCGCCCCAGGCCTCACTTTGTCCATGCGGAGCAGGTAGGCGTCGATGAAGTCTCTGGGGGCGCTGGGGTCCAGCGTTGCTCGGTGCTTCTCCACCCTGTGGCCGATGAAGGTGAGGACCTCCTGCAGGTTCTTGTAGACTTGCCTGTGGGTGCCCGGAAAGTACTTCAGGACGTCAGAGAAGAACTCAAACACCTGCAAGAAGGAAGGGGCACTGAGGAATTCCAGGGGCTTAGCTAGCAAGTCACGTGGAGGGCAGCCATCCAGGGCCCCAACCCCTCTGTGGGGAACCTCTGTCTCTCTCCCCCCCCCACCCCTTCTCTTCTTCACCCTCTCCCTCCTCCACCCCTCATCAGAATCAATCTCTATCCCCAGTCTCTTTGTCTTCTCTTTTTTCCTTTTTTCTCCCAAGCCCTCATTTGCTTTTTTCTTTTCCTTTTTGGTTTTAAAAAAATATTTTTGGCACCTTGTAATTGTACATAACAGTGTGATTCACTATGCCATATTCATACATGCACATACTCTAATTTGATCAATTTCATTCCCCAGTACCTTTCCTTTCTCTTCCCTTCCCTCCCCATCCACTTGCTCTACTCTGCCCATCCTTTTTCTGTTGGTTCTACTATTATCTTAATTAGTACATCATGATTTATATATACATGAATCCTTGTATGATATTTGTACACAGAATTAACATTATTTAGCCCCCAGTACTTCCCCAATCCTCCCCTTCTCCATACCTCCCAATCTTGTCCCTCTACTCTTTTGGTACTGGGGTTTGAACCCAGGGGCACTTAACCATGGAGAGACAGGGTCTCACTGAATTACTAAGTGACTCAGGCTGGATAAGTTGCTGAGGCTGGCTTTGAACTCACGATACTCCTGCCTCAGCCTCTTGAGCTACTGAGATTATAGATGTGCACCACTACACCCAGTTCTTTCTTCTTCTTTTTTCTTTTTTCTTTTTTTTTTTTTTTGAGAGACACCTCATTTTTAATCTCTTCTCCCCTGCCTTTTGGCTTCTACATACAAGAAAAAAAAAACATTCAATCCATAACTTTGTGAATCTGGCTTATGTCACTTAATTTCTCCCATCCATCCGTTTTCTTGCAAATGGCATAATTTCATTCTTATTTATAGCTGAGTAGAACTCCATTGTGTATAGATACCACATTTTCTTTATCTTAGTCTGTTGATTGGCACCTAGGCTAGACCCATAATATGACTATTGTGAATTGCACGTCTATAAACATTATTATTTACATACCACTATAATATCCTTATTTTAGATCTTTTGGATACATACCAAGGAGTGGGATATCTGGTTCATGTGGTGGTTCTATTTCTAATCTTTTGAGGAATGTCCATACTGCTTTCCAAAGTGGTTGTACTAATTTTCATTCCCACCAAAAATATATGAGTGTACCTATTTCCCCACATCCTCACCAGAAATTATTATTATTTGTATTCTTGATGATTGCCATTATGATTAGAGTCAGATGAAATCTTAATGTAGTTTTCATTTGCATTTCCCTGATTGCTGTGGACGTTGAACATTTTTTCATGTATTTGTTGGCCATTTTTATTTCTTCTTTTGAAAAAAGTGTTTATTTAGATCTTTTGCCCATTAATCAACTTGGTTATTTTGATGGTATTGTTTTTGAGTTTTTTAATATATTCTGGGTATTTATCTTCTGTCATAGGAGTACCTGGCAGGGATTTTCTCCCATTCTGTAGGCCCTCTCTTATACTCTTTAATGTCCTTTGCTGTGCAGAAACTTTTTAATATGGTGGCATCCCACTTATTGATTTTTGGCTTCCTTTCTTGAGCTTTAGGGATCTTGTTAAGGAAGTTGGTGCCTGTGCCAATATGTTGGATTTCTGCCCCTAAGTTTTCTTCTAGCAATTGCAAAGTTACCTCTCTAATTCCTAGGTCTTTGATCCACTTTGAGTTGATTTTTGTGTGCTAAAGATAGGAATCGAGTTTCAGTGTTCTACATATAAATACCCAGTTTACTTAGCACCATTTGTTAAATTTCTCCAACATATATTTTTGTTACCTTTGTGAAGGATCAGGTGACTGTGTCTGTGTGGATTTGTCTCGTGCCTTTCATTCTGTTCCACTGGTCTTGGTGAGTGTTGGAAGGCCAAGACCATGCTCTTTCATTTCTGTCTCTGCAGTATGATTTGAGACCAGATATTGTGAAGCCTCCACTGTGGCTCTTCTAATTCATTATTGCTTTGGCAATTCTGGGTCTTTTATTCTTCCAAATTAATTCTAGACCTGTTTTCCCTAGTTCTGCAGAGAATATCACCTGGTGTTATGGTTTAGATGTGGTGTCCCCCAGAAGCTCATGTGTGAGACAACACAAGAAAGTTTGGAGGAGAAATTATTGGGTTATAGCCTTAACCTAATTAGTGAATTAATCCGTGGTGGGATTAACTGAATGGTCACGAGAGGCAGGTGGGGTGTGGCTGGAGGAAGTGGGACATTGGGGGTGTGGCTTTGGGTATATATTTGTATCTGGAGAGTGGAGTCTTTCTCTGCTCTCTGATCACCATGTGACCTGCTTCCCTCTGCCATACTCTCCTGCCTGTGGCTCCTGTCACATCTGGAGCCCTGAGCAATGGAGCCTGCTGTCTATGGATTGAGACCTCTGAAACCCTGAGCCCTTAAATACTTTTCCTCCTCTACAGTTGTTCTGGTCAGATACATTAGTGAGCAGCAAAAAAAAAAAAAAAAAAAAAAAAAAAAAACCTGATTAAAACACCTGGCCTTTTGATGGGGACTGCATTGAACCTGGAGAGAGTTTTGAGTAAATGACCACTTCGACCATATCAATTGAGCCTGTCCGTGAACAGCCACGCCCTAGTTTCTTAGTCTTTCTGACCCTGTGTTTCTCCCTCCCCTTCCCTCCCTTTCCTTTCTTTCAACCTTCCTACTCCGTTCCCTCTCTTCCCCTCCAGGACTCAACATCCCTCTCTCTCCGTGTGGTCTCTGTCCTTCTTCGGCCCTAAATCATTTCTTTGCCCCCAGAGCTGACCATCCTTTCCCACCTCCCTGAATGTCCCCCTCTCCTCTTCTCCTCCTGCCACTGACCTGGCCGGAGAAGGAGCTGATCAGCGCGAATGACTGATAGAACATGTCCAGCAGCCGCAGGAACTCTCGGTCTTTATAGTCAAAGCGTTCTCCAAAGATGATGGAGCAGATGATGTTGGCAGTGATGGACTGGAAGAGGAAGGTGGGGTCCAGGAGGGCTCCTAGGAGGAGAAGGTGGCAGGTCACAGGTCACAGACTCCAGAGCCTGGGGACAATCTGGCTGCTGCCCCATCTCTCTGTGACTGTCCACCGCTGCTCCAAAATAAAAGAATATTTGTAACAGCTTGCACTAGACAGACTGTCAGGCCCCACTCTTATAACTCACATATTCTTTCAATCAATTTTCACCAAAACTTTGTAAGGAAGATGCTCTTCTATTATTACCTCCCACTTTACAGTTGGATAGCCAGGTCGAATAATGGAAGGTTGCACAGCTTCTCCTTCCTGAGGGTAGCATTCAGACCCAGAGACAGAGCGTGCTGTTGGCCACTCCCCTGCCTCTCATCTGGCCCCCGTCTCTGACTGTGTGACCTCCTAGAGTCAAGTCCTTGGGGCAGGACTGCAGAGCAGAGCTCCATCAATGCCTTGTGCAGGTTTAGAAGCCCCGATGGCTGCACCCCTCACTCCCACACCCAGGTAGTGTCTTCTCTGCACCCCGAGGGTTCTCTGGTCTTGCTTGAATCATTCTTCACTTTCTCCCTGAGGCCTGTGCTTGGCAGGTGCAGTCCTGGTCTCTGAGGCCGGGAAGGAGGGGGCTGGGATCCCAGGAACCTCAGGTGAGTACAACCCCTGTCTCTGGATCTCACCTGCTTTCGCTCATTCCTCTGCAGACCTTTCTTTGAGGTTTGTCTGTCTGTCCCTCTAATTTTCTGTCTCCAATTATCTTCCTTTCTTTTTACCTCTCTCATTCTCTTCCCCTCTGTCTCTCTCTCATCTTTCTCTTTCTTTCTTTTTTTCCATCACTGTCTCCTTCTCCTTCCCTGTCTCTGTCAATCTGTTCCTCATTCCTTCTTATCAGTCTCTCTGTCCCTGTCACTCCTTCCAGGCTCCACCTAGATGTCTCAGAGTCTCCTGAGAAGTGTTGCTAAGAGTGGTGATGAAGGCCTGGTATAAATGAGGTGGACATGCTGATAAAGGGCCTGCCACCTACACACCACATTATCAAGAATCTAAAATCATCAGAAGTGTCCTGGGGCTGCCCCAGAGCAGAACACAGCCCCTGCCTCTTTGCTTGCTGGCATGTCACCCAAGGAAAGAAAAACACAGTTCATTATGTTCCATGTCTGCCAATCTGTTGTTTCTCTTTCCTTTCTTTTACATGTCCTAATTTTGACTTTGACACATGGATCAATCCGTAAATTGGTTTCCCTGAACACAAGTGAAAGGCAAGCTAATCACTTAGTCTGTCTTGGATGCTAAAAACTTCACATCTCTTTCCCTAACTTTCTTGGTTTCTCACTTCCCATTTCCATCTCCATTCCCATCTCTCTGTTTCTTTATGTCTGTCTCTGCCCTTCTTTCTCTGCCCATGTGTACCTCTCTTTCTGTTGCTGTGCACCCCACATCCCTCTCTGTTTCACTGTCTTTCTTTCCTGTGCATCCCTAGGCCTCACCCTTGGATTTCCTCAGCTCCTCCACCAGACACTGAGCCTCCTCCTGAATCCGTTCCTCAATGCTCCGCTTTCCCATCCCGAAGTCCCTCATGGTGGCCAGAGAGAATCTCCGAAGGGTTTTCCAACGTTCTCCATTGGCAAAGGTCACACCTGGAGATGTAGGAGAGGCGGGTTGCAGAGGAAGTTGGAAGGAGTCTGGCTGTCCCTTCCCCTTGTCCTCCCTTCTCAGACTCCACTTTCCCAGGTCCCATCTTCCATCCCACCCCATCCCAGGGACTTCTAGGTCCTCACCATATCCCTGGAAGATTGGCTCAGTGATGGCCAGTGTTCCCCGACCAGAGAAATCCTCAGCTTGGTCCACCAGGGCCTCTCGTATGGCCTCTGTCCCACACAGCATGACCACCGGCTTTGGTCCCAGGTACACGGTGAACACGTCGCCATATTTCTCTCGAAGCTGCCAAGCACATCCACACCAGGGTTGATGTTAGTCCGTGCACACCTCCGTTGTTAACCATGAAATGCTTAGATGCAGATTGGTCCAGAGGTGTCTCCCACAAGACCCTCCTCCCTCACCCACCAGCTCCCTTCCCAGGACCCAGCCACTAAAGGGTCAATGCACAGTCCGGGCAGGTCCACTCTGATTGGTTGGGCCCCAAGCATCCACATGCTTCAGTATTTCTAATGCCATCCTGCCTGTACCCCTGAGTCTGGCCACATCTCCTGCGCCTCTCAAAGAATCTTCCTGTGACCCAACTGCTTTCTGCCTCCTGACCATTTCCTGAGAGGATGACTCTGACCCACCCACTTGGCAGACGCGAAGGGACAGTGACGGCCTTCTAGCCGTGCTCCTGAAATGGTAAAAGCCATCGTATCAGCCACTTGGGAAACTGCTGGGCAGTGCAGTCACTTCTTGGCATCCACAGGAACTGGCCCCAGGATGTCCCTGGAATACCAAAACCCCTCGAATGCTAAAGTTAAGTACTTAAAATGGTGTAGTATTTGCATATAATAAATGTTCATCTTTCGATGTACTTTAAATCATCTCTAGATTTCTGATAAACCTGGAGGAATGTAAATACTATGTAAATAGTTTTTGTACTATATTGTTTAAAGAAAAGTGTAAAAAAAAAACCCTATTATATGTTCAATAACTTTTTTCTACACAATTTTCTTTTTTTAATATCTTTATTTTGTTTATTATGTGGTGCTCAGGATTGAACCCAGTGCCGCACACACGTGAGGCGAGTGCTCTACCACTGAGCCACAACCCCAGCCCCTTCTACACAATTTTCAACCCATAACTGGTTGAATTTATAAATATAGAACCCACAGCTATGGAGGCCAATGTCTTTGTTGAAGCCAAACATGCACATTCTCAGCAACTTTAACCTCAAATTCCTGCCCCATAACAAGTCAACATGTCTTCACCAGAAAGTCAATCTGGTCAGGTACGGTGGCACCCACCTGTAATCCCAGAAGCCTAGGAGGCTGAGGCAGGAGGTTTATGAGTTCAAAGTGAGCCTCGGCAATTTAGTGAGGCCCTAAGCAACTCAGCGAGACCCTCTCTCCTAATAAAATATAAAAAGGCTGAGTGCCCCTGGGTTCAATCCCCAGTATCCCCCTCAAAAAAAATCAATCTGAACCTTCATAGGTGGCTTTTCATTAATAAATACATGGTGACAGATGCTTAGCAATGGAATATTATGGAGCCAAGAGAAAGAACAAAATATACAGCTACAACCAACGACTGGTGAAACTCACAGAAAGAATGCTGAGGGACAGACATTAGACACAAAAGCACATTTTGTTTACATTCACTTCTATTTACGTGAAGTTCAAATGTAGAAAACCAGGCCCTCATGGTCTCCAGATAGTGGGAGGATAGTCACAAGAAAGGGACCAAGAGAGGTGTCCTGGGGGCCAGCCCTGTTGCTATGTAGTCTGCATGTCAGTGACATGAGTGTGTTCAACTGATTAAAACTCATTGCGCTGTGCACATCATGTCTGTTGTGGGTAGGGGGCGATATTGGGGGTGAAATCCAGGGCCTTACACATGCAAAGCAAGCGCTCTACCATTGAGCTACATCCCCAGATGTAGCTGTGCATTGACCCCTTAGTGGCTGGGTCCTGGGAAGGGGGCTGGCGGCTGAGGGAGGAGAGTCTTGTGGGAAACACCTTTTTATTTTTTATTTTGAGACAAAGTCTCACTACATTGCCAAAGTTGGCCTAGAACTTTCAATCCTCCTGCTTCAGCCTCCTGAGGAGCTTGGAACTGCAGGTGTGCACCTCTGCACCCGGCAAGCTGTGCACATGTTATAATGATGTTCAACTTCAATAACAACTTGAGTCAGAAATCATAAAAATGGTTGAGGTTACATGAAGATGTCTTGCACTGGTCTCTGCAAAGCCTCCTCACTGGCTTCTTGAACCCATTCTTACACCCCTGAAAATGGATCCACAGCTCTCCAAATCAGAGCAAGCCTACCAAGGGTCAGTTGATTAGGATCCCAACTCTCCCCATGTCACTGAGAATGACACCACAGTCTCCATCTTGGTCTTCCCAGCTGCAAACCCTGTGGTCTCTCGCTTCTCTGACTTCTTCCCCTCGCCCCTTGCTTGCTCTGATCAACCTCCGTGCTGTCCCCTGAGCTGGTTCCTGTTTAGGTTCTTTGGACACCACTGCTCCCCCTGGTGCCATTCTTCTGCTTCTTTCAGGGTCTGTACCAGAAACAAAGCAGGACCATGTGTATTCCTGGCCATGTGATCTAAACTATCTCCCAGCACTTTCTAAAATATCACACTGCTTTATGTCAATCATAGCTCAGCTACCTCACAAGGCCTTATATGTTTTTGTTTTGGTTGTTTTTCTTTTTTATCAAGTCTCAGGATGGCTGAGACTGTATAATTTATATAAAACAGAGAGAACAGAGTACTTTTTTTCTTTTTGTTTTTGTTTGTACAGGAATTGAACCCAGGAGCACTTAAACACTGAGCCACATCCCCATGGACTTTTATTTTGAGACAGGATCTCACCAAGTTGCTTACAGCCTTGCTAAGTTGCCAACGCTGCCTTTGACTTTGCAATCCTCCTGTCTCAGCCTCCTGAGCTGCTGGGATTACACACTTGCATGCACCACTACAACTGGCAAGACGTACTTCTTATAGTTCTTGAGTCTAGGAAGTCTTAAGATTAAGGGGGGGGGGGGTCTGTATCCAGCAGGGACTAATTGTTGCCTCATCCCTTGTGATACATGGAAAACAATTAGAATGAAATAATATGCGCTTGAAGCCTCTGCCTATAGGACAAAACTCAGTAAGAGAATCAGCTTGGGTCTATGGCCCCCAGGATGCCAGACAGCCTGAAGCCAGCGCCACATCTGGGGATCAGGAAGATATTCCCAGGACAATGATGCTTGACTGGATATGTAAGACTCCCCCAAAATGAGGCAGGCTACTCCTATATCAACCACAGCCAAAGGACAAGCCACCCAGAATCCTAAAAAGACCTTATTTGATTTCCCACAAGCTCTTCCTGCAAGAAAATTGAAATCTTTGCTACAATGAAGAATGGGGATCCAACATGTGTCCAAACCCAGATGCCCTAAACAGATGTGAAGGAACAGATGAGAGAATGGGAGAAACAGATCAGACTAAAGAAAAATAAAATGGGGTGGGGGTGGTGACATAAAATAAGTCAATCAAGTTTCAAAGTTAAAATAGCTATTGTTGGACTGGGGGCATGGCTCAGTGGCAGAGTGTTTGTCTAGGACATTTGAGGCTCTGGGTTCAATCCTCAGCACCACATAAAAATAAATAAAATAAAGGTATCGTGTTTGTCTACAACTAAAAAATATTTTAAAATAAATAGCTATTGTCCTCATCAAAAGGATACTGCATAAAAGACCACTTATTACTAATAAGTGTTTTGTGTCAAAAGTTGCTTTTATATTTTTGGTTTTGTCTCTTTTTTTATGCCAGGCATGGTGGCACATGCCTGTAATCTCAGCAACTTGGGAAATGAGGCAGGAGGATTGCAAATTCGAAGCCAGGCTGAAGCCAGGCTCAGCAACTTAGCAAGGTCCTAAGCAACTTAGTACAAACTTGTCTCAAAATAAATAAAGAAATAGAATAAAGAAATCTTCAAAAGGACTGAGGATGTGACTCAGTGGTAGAGAAACCCTGGGTTCAATCCCCTGTACCAAAAAAAGGAGGGGTGGGCTTGATGATACTGAAATAACCCCCCAGAAGAACAGCATATGTTATGGTTTGGATATGAACCATCCCTCAAAATCTCCTGTTGATGCAGGAATATTCAGAGGTGAAATGATGCAGTTATGAAAGCTGTGAGCTAATCGACATGTCCTAGCTTGAATGGGTAATTGTAGGAAGGTGGGGTATGGCTGCAGGGGGTGGGTCACTGGTTGCATGTCCTGGAAGGGTACATCAGCCCTGCAGTCCCTTCCCCTGCTTTCTCCCCTCTTTCCTCTACTTCCTGACCCCACCATGCCCTGAGCAGATTTCCTTCTCACACCCTTCCCCCATGATGGGCTGCCTCACCTTGGGCCCAGAGCAATGGAGTCAGCCATCTATGGACTGAGACCTCTGAAACTCTGAGCCCCAAATAAACAAAAGCTAACTAGACAAATTAATTCATAACCTTGTTAATTTGGGGAGGAGGTACCAGGGATTGAACTAAGTGGAACTTGAACACTGAGCCACATTCCCGGCCCTATTTCATATTTTATTTAGAGACAGGGTCTCACTGAGTTGCTCAGTGCCTCACTTTTGCTGAGACTGGCTTTGACCTCGGGATCCTCCTGCCTCAACCTCCCAAGATGCTGGGATTACAGGTGTGTACCACTGTGCCCAGCCATAACCTTGTTAATTTTAATAGAAATCTTAAAGCATCATTATAAAATTACAACTAAAAGCTAGAAAGTTGATTTTTAAAGTGAAAATGTTAATAGTTGTTAGAGGCTGTAAGTAAGGAATAATAATAAAGAGGAGACAGAGACAAGGTGCAGAGGCAGGAAAGTGACAGAGTGGCTCTTTGTCCAAGCAGCCACATTTATTTATACCAATAGGTTACTAGGTCATTAGTACCATAACTACATTCTTGTTTAGCATATCAGTAAGGTTGTTTCTTCTGTAGTTACATTCTACAGTTACAATATGTAATATTAGGAGCTTTGTGTAGTTCTCAAGAAAGTCCATTGTCTGAATTTACTGTTAGGCCGGCAGCTCTTAGTGAAACATTGTAGTTATCAAGCAAACAAGTACTTCTGTTCCCAGGAGCTATGTGCTTGCAATCAAGGTCAAGGCTTGATGAGGCTCTAACACAGAGGCTTCTCAGAGCATTGCACCAGCTAGACATTGCACACATATTAACTAAATTATTAGATCCTCAGAGAGATTACAGGGCATTCCAAGGGTGGGAAACAGGGTGCCTGTTACCCCCCAGGAGCGTGCTCCCCAGGGGAACACTTCCCTGTACATTTCCACGGTCAGAATCCCTTCAGCTATAGTCTGTCTTTGTTCCTCTCCCTCTGACCAGCTGAATTTCATCATCATTAAGACATCGATGATCTTAGTAACACTCCCATGTGGACAAAAGCCCACACAGTTACCTTGCACCACAGTTGCCTTGGAAAGCAGCCACAGGTTTCCTGAGCCACAAACAGAAGCATTGGAAGACTATTCCAAGGGTCATGTCAACAAGCCCCAGACCTCTCAGCATGGAGTTGAGCCAAGCAGTCTGGAACTGCACTGCTCCAAGCTTATAAGGCTGTAAGCATCCGTGGTTCGATCAGGCCACAGACCTCCCACACAATGTGCCCGAGAGATCCATCTGGTTGTTTCTGGGGATCACCGTTGGAGCTCACCAGCATTCAGCATTCAGAGCTCTTTCTATCTGGAGCAGTTGCCCCTGGTTTCTTACCTAGTTCATGGGCTGTGGGATCATCAGGTTGGTCCCCAGTATAGCAGTGTTAAGAGGAGGCAGAACCTGAAGAGGTGCCCCTTGTGAGAGGAAATTAGCTCACGGTGGCACCCCCCATCAGGGGGGAATAATGCTGGCCTCACAGAGTGAGTTAGTTCTTGAGATTGTGGTGAAGCCACCCTTCTTACTTTGCCTCTTCTGGATGTGACTATTTCCCTTTCTTTGTTTCCACCATGTTGTGACACAGCTCAGGGGTCCCTCACCAGAGGCTGAACAGATGAAGTTGCCTGATCTTGGAGTGTCACCTTTCAAAACTGTGAGCTAAATAAAAGTCTTTACTTTATAAAGTACTCAGCCTCAGGTATTTTATTTTAGCAAGAGGAAACAGACTAAGATACCAGGAGACTATCTTGCCTGGCCAGATGGACCACTTTATTTCTCACTGCTGCCTTTAGCTAGTTCCTCCCCAAGCTGCCATCATTGCACACCTATCTCCTCTCTATTATCCATGTCACACTCTCATTCTCCTGGGTCTATTCCTTCTTCCCTTTTCCCCCAACACCCTCAGAAATGGCATTTTTCCCCATTAATCTTAACTCCATGCAGTTTTTAGGCTCTGCTCAATTCTTACAGAATAAACCTATTCTGGACCACAAAATGATCTTAAGTGTCCTATTTGATTGCTTTTGTTCAGTGCCACCCAGGGGACACTTTAACTTTATCTAATTAACATTTGAATTTATTTTATATCCAAACCAGACTGTCAACTCCTCAAGGGAAGGTCCTGCAGCTTATCTGCCTGAACCTGCCACTGTTCCAGATATTCAGGGCACTAGGTTTGGATAATTGTTTAATCACAGTAGTTACAGGTGGGAACAGGTAACTACTGACCTCTTCAGAGCAGCTGCTGGCAGTAATTTCCAGGCCACTCCACACTGTCTCACCAGCAGTGATCTCCTTCACTATCTCCAGACATCGCCCCTGCAGGGACAAGATGTCACACCCTTGTGTCACTGTGACAGGATGTTACTCTCCAACGAATGAGAACTGCATGCTACAGCATTTATGGACATTCTAGACTGTCTCCATAAAACACACAGGATACTCAGAACTGTGGAATCTCATAGGGAACGGGGGGCTTCGACATCAACCAGCCTCCGGCCTTCCCCACACGATATGGAAATCTCCTTCCATGACCTTCCTGACACACTCTACTATCTGACACGACAGCCATCAAGACTTTTTTAAAAACTCGTTTTAGGCAGATAAAAATTTCCTGGTCAGTTTAACTTCCTTCAGAATTTTTAAAGAATTGGGATTATTGATCATATCAACAATTCTCGTGAAGACAGGAGGTGGAGAGAGACCAAGAGCTGGAGCACGCAGCAAATTCTGATAGTGTGGCCACAGTTGGTGCCAGGACTACAGGGAGGGAAAACTCCGTTAAAGATGGGGGGGTCAATGAACTGGGTGCAGTGGCAGAGCCGGGCACAGTGAGTGGAGCACACCTGTTATCCCAGTGGCTCAGGAGGCTAAGGCAGGAGAATGGCAAGTTCAAAGCCAACTTCAGCAACTTAGGGAGCCCCTACGCAACTTAGACACTGTCTCAAAATTTAAAAAAAAATTAAAAAAGGAGCTGGGGATGTGGTCCAGTCATTAAGCACCCCTGAATTCAGTACCTGTTACCAAAAACAAAACAACAACAACAACAAAATGGGCCCCAGATTCAGGAGTGTGGTCTGCAGGCCAAGGGAAAGGGACAGAGGAGCTGGGAGCCACTGTGAGGGTTCCAGCTCTCCCACTGGAAAGTGGGGTCATGGATACTCATAAGCTATTAATAAGTAAACAATTAACCTTGAAATCTTACATTGAAGCAGTGACACAGAGCCTGGTAAGTAATGCAGAGTGTCCCCTAGTGTGGTACATCATGCTTCTTAGGGGCAAACGCTCCCTCCCTTGCCTCCATCCCAGCCCTGACTCGGGCCAGCCTCTGCTCCCTCTTGTTGGCAGAAATGATATCCCCTGGACTGGTGCCACTCTGTTCCTCTCTTCCAGGGATAGGCAGGCACCTAAGGTGGTCTGCACTGTGGCTCACATCCACACACCACTGCACGGCCACCCGCCCCCTCGAGGACAGCGCCCCTCGCACAGCTCCAGCTGAGCAGGGATGCCTCTGGCCATCTGACCACTCTCCATCAAGATTCAGGCTCCAAGCCCTTCACACCAGCCATCCACCCAACCCCTGAGCTGGAAGGAGGCCTTGCTCTTCCTGCTGAGGGATCCCCAAGTACAGAGGCAGCGACCAGCCCACCGCAGGGCCCCATCCATCTGTCTCACCCTCAGGAAGGAATTGAGCAAGCCTCCTCTCTGTAGCTGCAGAAGGTTCCCCAAGAAGGGCAGAGGACGGGGGCCTGGTGGGAGGTGGCCATGGACCTTTGGGCGACCCCTGACCAGCAGAAGAAAGAGGCCTGTGAGCAGAGCAAGGAGCAGGAGGACACTGAGCTCCATGGTCCTGGTCTGACTGCCGTCCACCAGCTGCAGCCTCAGCTGGACCTTTTATCCTGAGCCTCCTCCCCACCCCATTATGCAACCCCATCTGCTCCCCACCTCCCTCCCATCACTGTCCAACTGTCCATAGTGTGAAGGTAGCAGAAAGGTGCTGAGTGCTTGATCCCGCAACCCGCCCCCTCCCTAGATGTTGGCAGGGAATCTGGGAAAGTGATACCACAATGCATGGGGCAGGGGCTTGCTGGGGTGTGTGTGTGTGTGTGTGTGTGTGTGTGTGTTTGCATCTTCTGTAGGTGTGTGTGGTTGAGCGTGTAGCTGTCCACGAGATTTGTCTGCTTGTTTATGCTGGCCTGCACTTGTCCATGCCTGCGTGCCACCCTGTGTGTGCTGGTGTGCTTTTGATATTCCAAGCGACATTTCCTACGCGTGAAAGGACATTTTCTTCGTGAAGGTGCTGGTGTGCGTTTCTGTGCTGTGACAACCTGCACATCATCAGCTCATCAGTAGCCTGAGCTTACAACACAATTTCTATGTCCTTCACCTCGCCTCCTCTCATCCCCTGGCTGCAGCACCATCTCACATCACAAGAAGGGTGAGCACAGTACAGTGGGATATTTTGAGAGAAAGGCCATACTCATAACTTTCATTACAGTCTATTATTATAATCATGTTATGTTTTTCTATATGCTACTTTTGTTAATCTCCTACTGAGCCTAACTTGCCAATTGAACTTCCATAGAGATATTTGTAAATCAGAGTGTCTACAGGGTTCAGCAGTATCCAAAGTTTCAGGTATCCCCGAGTTTGCTATGGATGCGTTCTATATGCTGCTCCGTATCCATCTGAAAGCTGCGATCTCTTAAGACTGTCAAGGTAGCAACGAATATCAGCACAAACTTGGACGGGAACATTCAAACCATAAGATGGCTCCAGGTTTCTCTGGCCACTCTGCTCCAGTCTCTCTCTCCTTTGCTGTGAGCCTTCACCCATGTGGCTTCTGGTGTGGTCAGTCCATATTTGCCAAATATGAGAGTAAAGGTTTCCATCCCCTGCGCCCCATGTTGGCCTGGGCCTGGTCTCTACCTCTCTGTTTTAAGGGGTCCTCCCAGGACAGGGACGTAGCTCAGTAGTGCAGCACTTGCCTAGCTAGTGTGAGGTCCTGGGTGAGATCCCTGGGCCTGAAATCATAAAATAAAGTAAATACACCTCCTTCTCTTTAAGGGGGAGTGAGGGAAGAGTGAGAAAGGATGAAGCAGCATCATTCTTCTTAAAAATTTTTATTTATAGGTTCATATTAATTATACACAATGGTGGACTTTGTTGTGACTCATTCGTACGTGCATATAAAGTAACATGGTTGATATTCCTTCCAAGTACATCCTCTTTCC
The DNA here is from genome assembly GCF_964194105.1 of Spermophilus citellus. Lineage (NCBI taxonomy): Eukaryota > Metazoa > Chordata > Mammalia > Rodentia > Sciuridae > Spermophilus > Spermophilus citellus. The sequence goes on along the minus strand of NC_138200.1, from coordinate 13,468,805 downwards.
TGCTCCTCCTCCCTCCCAGTCCCCTTCTTGTATCCTAATGGCTTCCGTTCAGTCTTCACCCCTCTCTTCCTCTCTAGTTTCCACATATGTGAGAAAACATATGAGTCTCACTTATCTCACTTAACATTGTGCTCTCAAGTTCCACCCATTTTCCTACAAATGATAGAACTTAGTTCTTCTCTACAGCTGAGTAAAACTTGACATTGTAATAGACCACATTTTCTTTATCCATTCATCTGTTGACCGACATCCAGGCTGTAACATAGCTATTGTGAATTTTACTGTAATAAACCTGGGTATGCATATGTCACTCTAATATCCTGACTTTGATTCTTTTGGATAAAATACTGAGGAGTGGAAGAACTGGGTCATATGGTGGTTCCATTCCTAGTCTTCAAAGCAACTTCAACATTAATTTCCATGGTGCTTGTACTAATGGATAGTCCTACCATCACTTATGAGAGTCTTTTCCCCTATACGCTTGCCATCATTTATTCTTATTTGTATTCTTGATGACTGCTATTCAACGGGAGTGAGATGAAATCTCCCTGTAGTTTTGATTTACATTTCTCTGACAACTAAAGATCTTGAACATTTTTTTCATACAATTGTTGGCCATTTGTGTGTCTTCATTTGAGAACGATCTGTTCAGTTCATTCACCCATTTATTGAATGGATTATTTCTGGAGGTTTGTTTTTTATTTGGAGGTTGTTTTTGTTTTTGTTTTGGTTTGGCAGGGCAAGGGGTGATGCTTTGGAAATTTAACCTAGAGGCACTTTACCACTGAGCTACACCCCCAGCCCCCTTGTTTTGAGACAGGTTCTTGCCAAGTTGCTTATAGCCTTGCAAAATTGCTGAGACTGGCCTTGAACTTGAGTCCTCCTGCCTCAGCCTACCAAGCTGCTGGGATTACGGGCATGGGCCACCATGCCTGGCTGGACTTTGTAAAAAAAAAATTTAATGTTGAGGAGTTGTTTTAGTTCTTTGTATAACCTGAATATTAATCCTCTACCAGAAGAGTAGCTGGCAAAGATCTCCTCACATTCTGCAGGATCTCCCTTCTCCTCATTGCTTCCACTGCTTTCCAGAAGCTCCTCGCTGTGATGAGGCAACAAAGTTAAGCAGACCTTTTGCCAGACCCAGGACCCTGACCCTGACATCTGAGTCACAATCCATTGACCAATGAATGATGAGAGGACAGAAAAACATAATTTGTTTTCCAGGGGTGGAAATTTGCTTTTCTGATATTGGAGAGGTGCAACCATAGACTTTCCTGACCTTAGAACCTTGCTCCCCTGTGCTGGGTCATCTGGCACCGAGCCTGGGTTACCATGCCAGCCCAGAACTTCCTGGTGAAGGATGCATGAAGTGATTTTTGCTCTTACAGAGAAATTCACTGAATCGTTATGCTTTGAGGGAGATATTATTGTCATCCGCATTTTATTGAAAAGCCTGAAAAAGAAGTTGAGAGTCTCCCCCAAGATCGCCCAGTGGGTGAGAGCTACATCATCCAATGTGGTACCAGCTTGCCACACAGGGCCTCAAACATCTTCAAGTTTACATGTTCCATCAAATTTAAATTTGATTTTAACTTTAAAAGTTGATATTCAATTCAGCTATTGGGGAACTGTTACCTATTTTTGGAAAATTTTTATGAATCAGCTTTATAAATGGTAAGTGGGAAGCCCTGTCAAGGCCACTAACTGAGACTGTTATGGGTTCCTATCCTTTGATGCCATCCCTCAGGGATCACTAACCTTTTTGCCTGGTGCCCCGTGCCTTGAAAATGGTTTTTAGAACAATTTCTCTATTCTGTGGTTATTTCTATGGGAAGGTTGGTCTGACCACTGTGTCTTCACCTTGGCCCCAAGATGCCCTGTTTGTACTTGTGTGGTTTTGTGTTCTCTGTGTCTGCTTGTGCAGGTCCTGTTTATGTGTGTGTGTGTGTGTGTGTGTGTGTGTGTGTGTGTGTGTGTGTCCTGGTCTCTGCCTTTGTGGTGGTCTGCAAGTGCTCAGTGTCTTTCTCCTTCACTTCTCCTCCTCTGGCACAGAGATGATGAGAGAAACAGAGAGAGGATGGGAAAGCCATAATGGGTGAGACCCAGGTAGGGATGTCACCTAGGACATCAGGACATAACCGCAGAGAGCTCTAGACCCCTGTGTCTCTCTGAGCTGGACACTTGTCTCCCTGTTTCTGAGTACTTTCATCTTCCCCTGGTGGGCCTCCCTGCCCCTCCCACATCCCTCTCACTCTGTATCTGTTCTTTTCTAATCTCTGAGCTCTAGGAGCACAATGTTGGGTCCAGTGTGAATGATGTCCAATGTGCTTGGCTCTGTCTACATCACCATTGCGCACCTGTACTCTCCCCGTCCCCAGCAGAAGGTCAGGCCCTAATTGCCCAACATGAGAATTAGTGTGTACACATCTGCCCATCCCTTTCTTTCTTGTTCCTTTCTTACATCTTGCTTGCCAATGCAAAACCAACCAGGATCCTGGCAGAGGAGGTGGGGTAGCACCAGGTGAGGTGAAGCCAGTGCTCTATGTGAGTCTGAAAGTCCAAGCTGCTGGCCCAGCCTCACCCCAGCCTCCTCTGACCTAGGAAGAAGGAAGAAACAGGGTGCACTCTGTTCACCCCTGACCTCGGAGAGGTGCCACCGTGGACTTTCCTGACCTCAGGATGTTGCTTCTGTTGTGCTGGGCCATGTTGCACTAGGTTGCAAAATGGTCCTCATTCCAGACCCAGGAAGCACTCACTGGGAGTCAAAAAAGTGCTTTCCACTGAGTTCTCACCCTTGAAGGGAGGTACCATCATTGTCCCCATTTTACTGATGGAGGGAGTAGAGCACAGGCAGATCAAGAATCTTACCCAAGGTTGCACAGAAGTTTGAGCTACATTGTTCAATGGGGCAGCCACTTGCCACACTCGGCCTTTAAACTTGATATGTGGTGTGGGCAAACCAACTTAGGCCTCATTTAATTTTCATCGCAAAAGTCAGCATGCAGTTCAGCTATCGTAAAACTTCCAAGTATGCTGGTACAATTGAGATATGCTAATTAGTTCTTCCAATGGTAAAATTCATAAAAGCTAAAAACATATCAAAGATTTCTAAAGAAAATTTAGGGTCCTGATTCAGGACACCAGATTTCAAAGATACAGTTTGAAAATAAGAGAAAGAGAAAGATAATTGATGGCAGAGACAAAAAGAGGAAGAAACTCAGAGATAAAGAGGACAAGAAAGATAGACCAGGGCATAAGATGGAGATACAGCTAGAGAACAAGAAGAATCGAGATTCACAGAGAGAGAGAGGAGAAGAGCAAGAGCGGGGCAGAGACTGAGAGACCCAGGAACAGAGGGGTGCAGTCCTATTGCGCTGCTAAAGCCTTTAAAAACTTTCAGGTGGGGCAGGCACCTGTGAAGGTGCTTGCTTTCATATCCAAAAGGACGCTTGTATTATATTCTAAAATTTTAACAGATTTCCTATACAATAAATGACATGCAATTCACTGCATGCATTCAAACTGTACAATTAGGCAAGATTTGAGCTATTATACATCCAGGTAACCTTGACCACAATCATGATAATGAACACACCCACCTCCTCTAAGTATCTGGGTCCCCTCTTGTACCTCCTCCCTCCTCCAGTTCCAACCCCTCCAGAGGCATCCACTCATCTGCTATGGTCACCTTGTTACATTTCCTAGCATTTGTATAAATGGAATCATAATATTTTATGATTTCCTTTTTTCTGTCTGCCTTCTTTTTCCACATCACTCTTTTGAGGTTCCCAGTAGGTTGAAGAAGGGCCTCCCAAGTATGTGTGCATCCTCATACCTGGAACCTGGAATTGTTCCTTTATATAGCAAAAGGGACTTTGCAGGTGTGATTAGATTAAGGACCATGAGATAAAGAAATGAGCAGTAGGAGTTGTAAGTATGGGAAACAGGAAGTGCCGAGATGCTGAGAAAGGGGCACCAGCCAGGAAGAGCCGGCTGGAAAAGGCAAGGAAGAGCACCCTCCATTTCACTCTGGGCTCACAGAAAAACACCTTGACTTTAGTAGGCTGAGGTTCAACTGAGATTCATAAGCTCCAGAATTGTAGATAAATTGAATTGATTTTAACCACTAAACTTATGGATTGACTCTAACAGTCCTAAGCAACTAGTTGAAGGTTCACTTGTGTTGGTGCAAATATCAGCAGCTCACACCTTTTTACTGCTGAGAGTTTAACATGGTGTGGAGACACCCCAGTGGGGTTACTCCTTCCCCAGTCAGTGGACATTCAGGACATTTTCTGTCTGGGACTCTTAGAATTAAAGCTGCTCTTGACCATTTGCCTGCTAGACTGGTAAGCACATGGCATTCCTCTCTCTTCATAGAATGCCAGATTGTAGGAAGACTGGGTGATTTGATAGGTCAGAGAATCTACTAAGCCATTATACAAAGTAGTTATGTAATTTACTTTCCCACCAGAAAAGTATAAGGGTTCCAATTACTTCACCTCTCCACTCCACCAATATTTGCCTTCAAAGGTCTTTTTCATGTTAGCCAGTGTGATAGTTATGTAAGGAAATTTGTTACAGTTTTTATTTTTATTTCTTAATAACTAATAATGCTGAGCACCTTTTCTTTTGCTTATTTGCCCCAAATGTCACCTTGAGTGAAGTGTCTCGTCAGGAACTTTCCTTTTTTTTTTTAAGAATTTTTTTATTTTTATTTTTTTATTTTTTTAAATTTTTATTGTTGGTTGTTCAAAACATTACATAGTTCTTGATATATCATATTTCACACTTTGATTCAAGTGGGTTATGAACTCCCATTTTTACCCCGTATACAGATTGCAGAATCACATCGGTTACACATCCATTGATTTACCTATTGCCATACTAGTGTCTGTTGTATTCTGCTGCCTTTCCTATCCTCTACTATCCCCCCTCTCCTCTCCCCTCCCCTCTTCTCTCTCTACCCCATCTACTGTAATTCATTTCTCCCCCTTGTTTTTTTCCCTTTCCCCTCACTTCCTCTTGTATGTAATTTTATAAAACCCTGAGGGTCTCCTTCCATTTCCATGCAATTTCCCTTCTCTCTCCCTTTCCCTCCCACCTTTCATCCCTGTTTAATGTTAATCTTCTTCTCATGCTCTTCCTCCCTACTCTGTTCTTAGTTACTCTCCTTATATCAAAGAAGACATTTGGCATTTGTTTTTTAGGGATTGGCTAGATTCACTTAGCATAATTTCTGCTCTAATGCCATCCATTTCCCTGCAAATTCTATGATTTTGTCATTTTTTAATGCAGAGTAATACTCCATTGTGTATAAATGCCACATTTTTTTATCCATTCATCTATTGAAGGGCATCTAGGTTGGTTCCACAGTCTTGCTATTGTGAATTGTGCTATGAACATCGATGTAGCAGTGTTTCTGTAGTATGCTCTTTTTAGGTCTTTAGGGAATAGACCGAGAAGGAGAATAGCTGGGTCAAATGGTGGTTCCATTCCCAGCTTTCCAAAAAATCTCCATACTGCTTTCCAAATTGGCCGCACCAATTTGCAGTCCCACCAGCAATGTACAGTGTACCCTTCCCCCCACATCCTCGCCAGCACTTGTTATTGTTTGACTTCCTAATGGCTGCCAATCTTACTGGAGTGAGATAGTATCTTAGGGTGGTTTTGATTTGCATTTCCTTGATTGCTAGAGATGGTGAGCATTTTTTCATGTACTTGTTGATTGATTGTATGTCCTCCTCTGAGAAGTGTCTATTCAGGTCCTTGCCCATTTGTTGATTGGGTTATTTGTTATCTTATTGTCTAATTTTTTGAGTTCTTTGTATACTCTGGATACTAGGGCTCTATCTGAAGTGTGAGGAGTAAAGATTTGTTCCCAGGATGTAGGCTCCCTATTTACCTCTCTTGTTGTTTCTTTTGCTGAGAAAAAACTTTTTAGTTTGAGTAAGTCCCATTTGTTGATTCTAGTTATTAACTCTTGTGCTATGGGTGTCCTATTGAGGAATTTGGAGCCTGACCCCACAGTATGTAGATCATAGCCAACTTTTTCTTCTATCAGATGAGGTGTCTCTGATTTGATATCAAGCTCCTTGATCCATTTTGAGTTAACTTTTGTGCATGGCGAGAGAAAGGGATTCAGTTTCATTTTGTTGCATATGGATTTCTAGTTTTCCCAGCACCATTTGTTGAAGATGCTATCCTTCCTCCATTGCATGCTTTTAGCCCCTTTATCAAATATAAGATAGTTGTAATATTGTGGATTGGTTTCTGTTTCCTCTATTCCGTACCATTGGTCCACCGACTTGTTTTGGTACCAGTACCATGCTGTTTTTGTTACTATTGCTCTGTAGTATAGTTTGAAGTCTGGTATCGCTATACCGCCTGATTCACACTTCCTGCTTAGCATTGTTTTTGCTATTCTGGGTCTTTTATTTTTCCATATGAATTTCATGATTGCTTTATCTATTTCTACAAGAAATACCATTGGGATTTTGATTGGCATTGCATTAAACCTATAGAGAACTTTTGGTAATATCGCAATTTTGATAATGTTAGTTCTGTCTATCCATGAACAGGGTATATTTTTCCATCTTCTAAGATCTTCTTCTATTTCTCTCTTTAGGGTTCTGTAGTTTTCATCGTATAAGTCTTTGACCTCTTTTGTTAGGTTGATTCCCAGGTATTTTTTTGAGGATATTGTGAATGAAGTGGTTGTCCTCATTTCCATTTCAGAGGATTTGTGGCTGATATACAGGAATTACTTTGATTTATGTGTGTTGATTTTATATCCTGCCACTTTGCTGAATTCGTTTATTAGCTCTAATAGTTTCTTTGTAGACCCTTTTGGGTCTGCTAGGTATAGAATCATGTCATCTGCAAATAGTGATAATTTAAGTTCTTCTTTTCCTATTTTTATGCCTTTAATTTCTTTCATCTGTCTAATTGCTCTGGCCAGTGTTTTGAGAACTATGTTGAACAGAAGTGGTGAGACAGGGCATCCCTGTCTTGTTCCAGATTTTAGAGGGAATGCTTGTCCATTCAGAATGATGCTAGCCTGAGACTTAGCATAGATAGCTTTTACAATGTCAAGGTAAGTTCCTGTTATCCCTAGTTTTTCTAATGTTTTGAACATAAAGGGATGCTGTACTTTGTCAAATGCTTTTTCTGCATCTATCGAGATGATCATATGGTTCTTATCTTTAAGTCTATTGATGTGGTGAATAACATTTATTGATTTCCGTATATTGAACCAGCCTTCCATCCCAGGGATGAATCCTACTTGATCATGGTGCACAATTTTTTTGATTTGTTTTTGTATTCGATTCGCCAGAATTTTATTGAGGATTTTTGCATCTAGGTTCATTAGAGATATTGGTCTGTAGTTTTCTTTCTTTGAAGTGTCTTTGTCTGGTTTAGGCATCAGGGTGATGGTGGCCTCGTAGAATGTATTTGGAAGTTCTCCCTCTTTTTCTATTTCCTGAAATAGCTTGAAAAGTATTGGTGTTAGTTCCTCTTTAAAGGTTTTGTAAAACTCTGCTGTATACTCATCCGGTCCTGGGCTTTTCTTAGTTGGTAGTCTTTTGATGATTTCTTCTATTTCCTCTATTGTTATTGGTCTGTTTAGGCTGTCTATATCATCCTGACTCAATCTGGGCAGATCATATGACTTAAGAAATTTATCTATGCCTTCACTATCTTCTATTTTATTGGAGTATAAGGATTCAAAATAATTTCTAATTATCTTCTGTTAAACAATGTTATCTTCTGTTGTGATATTGCCTTTTTCATCCTGTATGTTAGTAATTTGACTTCTCTCTCTTCTTCTCTTCATTAGCATGGCTAAGGGTCTGTCGATCTTATTTTTTCAAAGAACCAACTTTTAGTTTTGTCAAGTTTTTCAATTGTTTCTTTTGTTTCGATTTCATTAATTTCAGCTCTGATTTTAATTATTTCTTGCCTTCTACTTCTTTTGCTGTTGTTTTGCTCTTCTTTTTCTAGGATTTTGAGATGAAGTGTGAGATCATTTATTTGTTGGTTTTTCCTTTTTTTAAGGAATGAACTCCAGGCAATGAATTTTCCTCTTAGCACTGCTTTCATTGTGTCCCATAGATTCCAATATGTTGTGTCTGTGTTTTCATTTATCTCTAAGAATTTTTTTAATTTCCTCCTTGATGTCTTCTATAACCCATTGATCATTCAGTAACCTATTGTTCATTCTCCAAGTGATGCATGATTTTTCCTTCCTTCTTTTATTGTTGATTTCCGGTTTCATTCCATTATGATCAGATAAGATGCATGGCATTATCTCTACTCCTTTATATTGTCTAAGAGTTGCCCTGTGACATAATATATGATCTATTTTTGAGAAGGATCCATGTGCTGCTGAGGAAAAAGTGTAACTGCTTGATGTTGGGTGGTATATTCTATATATGTCAATTAAGTCTAGGTTGTTAATTGTGTTATTGAGTTCTATAGTTTCTTTATTCAACTTCTGTTTGGAAGATCTGTCCAGTGGTGAGAAAGGTGTGTTGAAGTATCCCATAATTATTGTATGGTGGTCTATTAGACTCTTGAACTTGAGAAGAGTTTGTTTGATGAACATAGCTGCATCATTGTTTGGAGCATATATATTTATGATTGTTATGTCTTGTTGGTGTATGGTTCCCTTGAGCAGTATGTAGTGTCCCTCTTTATCCCTTTTGATTAACTTTGGTTTGAAATCGATTTTATTTGATATGAGTATGGACACTCCTGCTTGTTTCCGAAGTCCATATGAGTGATATGATTTTTCCCAACTTTTCACCTTCAGACTATGTATGTCTTTTCCTATCAAATGCATCTCCTGTAGGCAGCATATTGTTGGATCTTTTTTTTTTTTTGATCCATTCTACTAGCCTGTGTCTCTTAATTGGTGAGTTTAAGCCATTAACATTTAGGGTTATTATTGAGATACGGATTGTTCTTCCAGCCATATTTGTTTATTTATGTTACTTAACACGGTTTGTTTTTCCTCTTTGATTATTTTTTCCCTTTGCTCTACTACCTCCCACTGTTGGTTTTCATTGTTATTTTCCATTTCCTCTTCC